>NC_141040.1:33127500-33727500 GCF_052040795.2 Danio rerio | reverse complement strand
TTATTAATCCTATATGAAAAATGTGCTGTTATTGTACAAGTAGATGGAATAAAGCAGCATATTTCTCATCTTACCCTGCGGTTTAGAGTTGTCTTACTGCCAAACTTGGTCTGGTCACCCAGGCTGTTCTGGGACAACTTTCTGTCCAGCTCTTCATGCCAACCTATAGCATAAGAAAATGTTAAGAAATTGAATTTGCACCACAAATATGTTCCCACTGGATTTAGATTTTCGATTAGTTTTTACTAGCATGAAACACAAGATATGATACATTTTTTACTGGTAAAAGTTTTTACCTAGTGTTTTTATTCGGCAAGGATCCACCTAATTGATTATATTGAATTGAAGATACTTCTATTTTATAAAGCAATTTTAACCAGAAGTTGCTGAGACTTTTATTACAGAATACTGATGTACCTCCAACAGTAACAGAACATTAAGTTGGAGGCTTTCTTTTGTGCTATATTCACTCATAGCAAAGCATTAAGAGGGGCATGATAAATAATATTCTGGCTGAAGCCATCTGACATCAACAGACAAGGACCAACACTCATACAAAATCAGATAGTGAAGCCGCCTTTCCACTGCAAACGGCAAGCGACAGGCCGGAAGTCATTCATTTCCAATAGAACAGTCCGGGAGCTACGATGAGTTCCAATTATCTCCGTATGCGGAAAATTCGGATCCGAATTGAGCTGCGGATCCGTTGAAATATTTGAACTCCTGCGACTAGACCGTATGAGACCTGCCGACCGGATATGATGTATTCCAGTGTTGTCCAAGCAGGTCCGTGCGCGCGAGATGAGAAATAGGAGTTTATTTGGTTATTTTTGGAATTATAAAAAGTCTATATTAAAGAAAAACTTTTCTGTTCATAAATGTAAGTAAGAAAGTAATAAAAATATATATTTTTAATGTTGTCTCCACATTCCATCCAATATTTTAGCGGTCTACGAGTTTCTAGTATTCATTCATCCATTAAACTATGTAAACGCACAGAGAATAAAGGCTATTGCTTTTGCAGTCCTTTATTTCGGACACCGTTGAGAATCACCTTCTCCCCCGTGGTGCACAACAACACTGAAAATACTGTGTGCGGCTGCCACAAGGGGGCGTATTCCGACAGTTGTGTCCAAATGTCGTGTGCAGTGGAAAGACGGCTTCAGGCTTTGATTGAAGATTACCAAAAACTTTTTTTCTTCTGTGAATTAACTTGCTTAGATTTATTGTTCACCTAAAGAATATACATTGAATTTACACAGACTTTAAATGTTAACTGACCCCAAACTTTTGAACGCTAGTGTGGAGTAAACTAAAAACACTAATAATCAGTCACTATTTGAGCCAGCCTGTTCCACATTATACATTAATACAAACCCTCAGAGTTGCCGGTCTCTCCATTGGCAGGAGCTGGTGCACACATCTTTTTTGCACTGCTGAGGCCGCGGCTGTTGAGGAAGACAGGCAAGTGGACGATGTTGCGCATGTAGTCATGGCCGTTGATGTTAGAGTCACGCAAGACACTGTTTAGATTCTGGTTTATGGCTTTGATGATGATGTGAGGATCACTGGCGAAGATCGAGATGAAGGGACCCTTGGAGAACAACACTCTCACCTGATGACAAAGACACACATTTTGATTTACACAACACTGCCTTCAAGCAAGCATGCACTCTACCAGTATATAAGAAATCTGTTTTTCAAGTTATTCAAGTATTTCTTAATGTATGAACATATAATCTAATTTAGAAAGAGGAACACAGACATTATCAGGGTCTCAATGCAATTGACTAAATGGATGAGGAATGCTTCTGGTTACCACTAAAACAACGGGCCTGTTCAGTCTTTGATAGACTAGACCACTTCAGAATAGACAGTTGTATAAGACCATTTTCTTTTAGAATAACTTAATAAGCTCGAATGCATAACTGCACATGACAACTCAGACTTCAGATGTTGTGAGAGATTTTATTTCTGATGACGATTCAAAAGGGAGTCTGTTTTAGAAATAGACTATTGATGTTTTTATGATTAAAGCTAGACAGAGACCAATGTACCAGTGTTACTTATTTACATATTGATAACATTTTCTTTTATTATTTCAGCAAATAGGGTTGTAAAAAAATTATTTGTTGTACTCTCTGATTCACTGCACTCTAAGTTTACCCAACCATGATGACATCCCATCCGCTACTGAGAAATACCTCAGCTAAATGTGAAAAGGGTCCATTATGGCTCGTTTCCACTAAAGGTCCCATGAAGTGCTTTTGATATATGCATTTTTATCCTATATTTAACATTATCTCATCCGAAACATGAAGAGAGGGTGGGACATAGTGTAGCTCCTCCGCTTCAAAAAAAAGCAATAACGTTTCGTTTTATCACCACTCTGCAGGTGAGAGTGGTTGAGCTCAAGTGCATCAAATGAAAAGCAAATGTCTTGAAGGAGGCGGGGCTTGTCAGACAATAGAGAGCATCTGATTGGTTATGATCTACGCTTATGATTTAGTGAAAAACTGTAGTATGAGGTGATGTAAATAAAATTGTTGATTCATTTAGGTGGAAGAAGCTAACTACAAACTTGTTTATATGAGTTGTATATCTTCTAAACGTGAATTTTGACACTGTTTTGGAGCAGACTAAATTATAAAAACTATCAGTACTGATCCTAACATCTAAAATACAGGCTGATTTAAAAAGTAAACAACTTTTAAAATAGAGAACTCTTGAAGGAAGAAAAGGAAAGCTAAGCTCTTTCTGTCATTACTTTAAGGAAGCTTTGATATTTCTCTTCACATTGATTTATTACCCAAGGTTCCATCCTGTTTCTTTGATTAAATACAGATTTTCAAAGTTGTAGTATTTTTTTAGATCACCCTGTAATTTATTTTAATTTCTTGGGACCTTTAAGTGGTATGATTCAGTACAGTACAATTTGGTAAGCATAACCCTGATCAGGTTTGCGTTTCCACTGCCATTAGTACCCTTAATTGACAGGCATGGTGTATACCAGAAAGTTGCAACTGGCATCTCTAGATAGACATGATATACACTGAAAAGTAGTGATCAATGTCATTCTTGCACAAAGAAGAAACCCATACGGGCCGTTCACATATTTCATCTTTTGGAAAGA
This sequence comes from Danio rerio, assembly GCF_052040795.2. Lineage (NCBI taxonomy): Eukaryota > Metazoa > Chordata > Actinopteri > Cypriniformes > Danionidae > Danio > Danio rerio. The sequence goes on along the minus strand of NC_141040.1, from coordinate 33,724,367 downwards.
GTGGGGAGCAGAGAAAAAGGAACGGGATCGGTAAAAAAACTTATGCCAGAAATCAAACTCGGGTCACAGTGAGCACTACATGTTGGCACACTTAACCTCCAGGCAATAGGCGCCAACACCATTCACCAATTTTGTGTAATAATGGGCTATCTGCACAGCTAGTGTTTTTCAGCTAATGATCACCTTCCGGTGAGAGCTTTATGTGACTATTTTCAATTTCATAGGGTTCCTTTAACAACATCCATGTTGTAATGTAATTCACACATAATCAGTTAAAGAGACTTACGCATTCATTTGGTTGTTAAAGCGTAAGAAAAGAGGAAAGACAGTTTAAACAAGGCACCATCATTAGCCGCAGGCCAGCACAGAAATTCCATTGAAAATACTGGGGTAAAATTCATTTCCATATTTTAAAGACATGGCATGGAAAAATTCTTGTTTGGTCTGATCCCCACTTTATATCGTATCTTAACCAGACAGTGAAGATTGCTGGATTTAAAAAGAAACCACATTTTAAAAGAAGCAATTTTGTATGGGATGGCAATTAACCGGAAGCCCTGGGGCTGGCTTACTGAAATTAAAAGTCTGTGTGGATATACCCCATTGCATGCTGTACTGTAATGAGCCATTATTCATTCAGTTAGTTCCCAAGTAAACATTTTCAAGTTTTTCATCATATTACCAATTTTTTTCAGTTACCAAAATGATATTTAATAGTTTGAGTTAACAACAAGTGCTCACCGTGTCTAGCATCTGTAGCACTTTGTCCTGTTCGCAAGAATCCAGACCATCAATGATCACAACTAAACGTGTTTGGTTCTGGGTGAAGCCGTCGATAGTCTTTGCCATTTTAGCCATGAGCTCCACTTCATTTTTCAAGACCTGTGAAGCGAGCAAATTTACCATTAGAGATGCTGTATGTGAATATTACGAAGTGTAATTCACTGTATGTGAATATTACGAATAGTGTATGAAGCTCTTTGCAGGAAAAAGCCTGACGGCTTACCTTCATAAAGCCCTCACTCTTGAGTTTGTGCATCTTGTTGGCGGCGCTGTGCAGCCTCTTCCTCTGGGAGTTCAGCACAGAGTCGGTCACCTGCCACCAGGTGCGACAGTTGAGCAACAGCGCCAACCCAACAACACTCGCCATGGAGACCAGCACTGCGTTCACAGTCTGGTTTTGCCCATCCACCTTGAAAACTGCCAGCAGGGCCATACCCATGATCAAGCAGCCCAGGATGAAGAGGAAGATTACAAAGGATGGGATGCAGCAGGTCTTCTTCCACTTCTTTTTACCTAAGGGTAGACATGGTCAAAACAATCAATGATGTTTTTAGTAAACTGTAGTTTCTAAATAATTAGGGATGGTCAAGTGGCCTTTACCTTGAGTGTCCTCAGTTTTAAAGACTCTGAAAAGTCTGGTGGCCAAGAAGCCGAACTCTCTCTCACAGGCATCCGAGAGAGTGGCGATCATTTCAGCCATGGATGTCTCTCCACCCACACTGGACAGCCTGTTATAATCAGTGAACAGAAACCTGGGAGAAAAACGGAGCAGTTAGTCTAAAACAGTTTTGAAGCTTTTGTTTTAATAAAAGTAAAAGAAAAAATACCTTAAACTACTTTTCAAAAGCTTGGGGTCAGTAAGATAATATTGTTCAATATATTAATAATTTTGATATCTCCAAGGAAACAATGAATTGTTTAAATGTAACAGTAACAACATTCATGTTGCAACAAAAGATGTCTACTGTAAAGTCAATGTTCTTTAAACTTTCATTCATCAAAAAATCTTAAAAGAAAAATCGCCATTTACCTCAAAAAAATATAGTCAATACAGTAACATTGATGATAACGATATGCTTGAGCACCAAATTAGCATATTAAAATGATTCTGAAGGACACTAATAACTAAAATAATGGCTGAATGAAATTTGGCTTTGTCATCATAGAAATTAATAACAATAGGAGTTTTAAAATAAATAAAAATACAACAGTTTTGATTAAATAAAAACAACCTTTTAGACTTTTTTCAAAATCATTTATAAAACATCTCACTGACACCAAACTTTTGGACATAAGCATACTGTATACACTACCTGACAAAGGTAGTGTCACCTATCCAAGTTTAAAGAACAACAAATAATAACTTGACTTCTAGTTGATGATTTGGTATCAGAAGTGGCTTATATAAAAGGCAAAGACCTCTAGATTACGCTTATTTCACCAAAATAAAATATGATCATGCCTTGAATTTTAATTATTTAATTAGGCTAGTAAGGTCTGACTTTGCTTAGATAAAAGTATTCTAGAAAGCGTTCTTACAGGACTCCCAGAGTTCATCAAGATTCTCTGGATTCATCTTCAATGCCTCCTCCATCTTGCCCCAGACATGCTCAATAATGTACATGTCTGGTGACTGGGCTGGCCAATCCTGAAGCACCCGGACCTTCTTTGCTTTCAGGAACTTTGATGTGGAGAATGAGGAGCGCTATCCTGCTGAAGAATTTGCCCTCTCCTGTGGCTTATAATGTAGTGGCCAGCACAAATGTCCTAATACCACAGGCTGTTGATGCTGCCATCCACTCTGCAAATCTCTCGCAAGCCCCCATACTGAATGTAACCCCAAACCATGATTTTTCCTTCACCAAACTTGACTGATATCTGTGAAAATCTTGGGCCCATGCGGGTTCCAATGGGTCTTCTACAGTATTTGTGATTCAATGGAAAAATCTACCATTCTGCCACTTTTCCAATTGATCAACTAGAAGTCAAGGTATTTGTTGCTCTTACATCTGGGATTGATGACAAGCCTTGTCAGGTTGTGTATGTGCTCATTTAAAAATAATTATAATATTTAATAAATGTGAATTCAATACAGTATGTTTGATAGTATTATATACAATAACTTTATACAATACACAAGATTTTCTAAATCTAATATTTCAGTATTATACAATAGTACAGGGAAAATCATACATACAGCACAATTACTGTAAGTATCTTGGAAAACCAGGTAATACATTTTACTGAAATCCCCATGAAACTTTTCCAAAAGGCAATAACAGTGGTCTTGTGGAGTCCAAGGACACCCAAATCCACATCCAATATTTCGGACGTCTTAATGGCCTAATGCTTTATGTGTGGGTAATTACCTGACCGGCAGAGCTCGGGTGGTCTGTTCTGGAAGCTCTGGAGGGTTGACGAACATGAGTTTGAGCAGAAGCTCCAAGTATCCAATGTGTCGGGCAAGACGGGTGCTAATGACCCACGCCCAATTCCAGCTTTCACCCTCACGTCTGCTCCCAAAGTACACAACCACTGAGCAGAGATAGTATACATTCACTATACCTTTTAATGGTTGCTGATTCAATATCATATCATCGTTAATTTATGTGATACATTTCATACAGAGGTAATAAGAGGCTAGCTTTTCTTACCAAAGAACACATAAAGCAGTGCTAGGATGCTGAGAGAGATGGCGATAGCAAGCTTGGGGTCCACGGTGAAGCCGAGCACTAGCGCAACGGAGCCGCACAGCAGGAGCGATAATAACACAACCAGCCATGAAAACTGGAACAAAGGCTCCACCTGCTGACCTGCAAATGTCTTCATCTCATCTGAGAAAGAAATATGAAGATTCGTCCACCAATAAATATACACCAGATGCGGCGAATTGAGTTCTATTAAACATTTCAAGCTCAGAAATAGCTAAAAAGCTAGGTAGGTACATGCTGTGCATGAGTAAACTGTGCTTTAAAATATCCTTTTTAGGTCAAGTTTAAGCCGAGCGCCTGTAAATAACGCTCACCCTCGAGTTTCTTGAGCAGGAAGGACTTGCCGCTGCCCCACTGGGCGTACAGACCCACACAGATGGGCGGCTGCATGGTGGGCTCACTCAGGATGTCTGCCAGAGCACTGCTGTACAGGTCGTAGCCCAGCATGTCCCCATCTGACTCTGTTGGGGACAGATGTCCTAAAGGGGACAACACACAGAGGGGCAAAAATACACACAGGTCACTCACAGCCTATACAGAGAATGCAGTAAAATATTTTAGTGCTCAACATGAACATCAGCGATTCAAAACATATGTTTACTTATTTAGGCTCACAGCTGCAAAGAGCAAATCACAGATCAGTAGACTAAAGCTGCGTCCCAAATGGCACACTATACACTATGCACTCATGCACTATGTACTTATGCACTTACACACTCAACAGGATAGTACATGTATGTAGTGTTGTCCCAAATGGCACACTAATGTTTTTTTACTAAGCGGAAATTCAAACCGTTTCCCTGATGACGTTTGACGGTTGCCAAATCAGTGAAATAAACGACCGAATTATCAAATAATACCTATCGTGAGTATTGCCGCATTCACCATCGGGAGGCGCTATAATCACTCTCGCAGGAGAATTTAGCTTTCTCCATCCAAAATAAATAAAGTTATCCAACATGTGCGTCCGATAGCTCCGCCCCTTCCGCTACGTAAGCAAACCTGTGGTCGTTGAGTGTGTGAAGTGTCCATCATAACACACTTCATTTTAGCGGCTGAATAAGTGCATCATCCAGGTAATTAAAGTGCACTTATTATTTTAAGAGTTTTCAGTGTGAAAACACTACTTACACTATTTATACTACAAAATGGCGTAGAATAGTGCATAAGTATGCGATTTGGGACGCAGCTTAAGTCTCTGTATGATGGTGTGGACAATAAAAAAAATAACAAACAATGAAATCTGTGTTTATTTTTATACTTGAACAAATAACTCTTAAGAACTGGTTCATTTTAGATTGGTAAACCAAAATAATTTGCTTTTTGACTCCCAAAATTAAAGACTATTTTGATTATTTTTTAAAGAAAAATTTTTAAAAAATTGAATCTGATTTGAATCTGTTTGCCATTACACAGTTTCCTGATTGGCACACTTAAAACTGATTTCCAATGTGAGAAACAGACATTATAACTGCAATAAAAACAAATCTGGATCAAATAGAATTGAACATAAATCAGAACTGAAAACAAATATATAACAATACATTTACATGAACACGTTTGGCAGATGCTTCTATCAAAAGCCACTTATATTGGATCCAATGTATTCATACATATTACACCATGGTCTTGTTAATGCCTTGCTCTTACTGTTTTCTGGAAAGCTCAGTCAAAATCAGAACTGAATCTAACGCTTGTGAATCAAAATCTAAATGAATCTGAAAATCTGAACAGACATGGAAATGAGCTTGTTTTTGCAATTGTTTTAGAATTTCTGATTTATTTGTCTATGGACGAAATGACTAGGAATAATAAATAGTAAAAAAGCAGTCAAACTACTTATTCAACAAACAAGTGCGTTCAAGATTATACTTAAAAGTAGAATAATAAAAAAAGAAAAGATCCATTTGCAACATCAAGCAGCATAACAATCTGTTTTTAACCTATAAAAATCAATGGAAGTGAATGAGACCGGAAGTCTCAAGCCAACGTTTATGTAAAGTATAAGGTCAAATTAACTATATTCACGATTGAGATCTAGTCTAAGACTTACGGGCTCCAAAAATCTGGGTGAGGATGCTCTTCTGGTGGCTGCAGTCGATGTTGTAGGGTGTCTCTCCTGCCTTGTTTGGACGATAGAGCAGGCGGCCATCTTTAGGGTTACGGAGAAGAAGCTCAGCCAGTCTGCGGCTTCGTCCACGGATCGCAATATGAAGAGGAGTGTCTCCTCTCTGTAGCCAAATGGAGCATAAAATTTATAAATCACAAATAGATATATATATAACATATACAGTTGAAAAATTTTTCAACACATTTCTAAACATAATTGTTTTAATAACTAATTTCTAATAACTGATTTATTTTATCTTTTGCCTAGATGACATTAAATAATATTTTACTAGATATATATATATATTTTTTTTTTACATTTATATACAGGTGAAGTGAGAGTTATTAAACCCCCTTTGATATTATTTTCCTTTTTTAAATATTTCTCAAATTATGTTTAACAGAGCAAGGAAATTTTCACAGTATGCCTGATAATCTTTTTTTCTTCTGGAGAAAGTCTTATTTGTTTTATTTTGGCTAGAATGAAAGCAGCTTTTAATTTTAAAAAAATTATTTTAGGGTCAAAATTATTAGCCCCGAAAATATATATATATATTTTCGAAAGCCTTCAGAACAAACCATTGTTATACAATAACTTTCCTAATTACCCTAATTAACCTAGTTAAGTCTTTAAATGTCACTTTAAGCTGTATAGAAGTGTCTTGAAAAATATCTAGTAAAATATTATTTACTGTCATCATGGAAAAGATAAAATAAATCAGTTATTAGAAATGAGTTATTAAAACTATTATGTTTAAAAATGTGTTGAAAAAAAAAAAATCCTCTCACCATTAAACAGAAATTGAAGAAAAAAATAAACAGGGGGGCTAATAATTCTGACTTTAACAGTATATGACATATAGCATGAAACCGTGATTGAAGTCATACCTTGTCCACTGCAGAGACTTTGGCCCCTTTGTCCAGCAGCAGCTCCACTACTTCTATGCTCCTCATCTTGGTGGCTTTGATTAGTGGGGTCTCAGAATCCTACATACACAACAAATACAAACTCAAGACTGTCTTATAACAGTGTGACAATCTCTTTTATGTGCATTTTGGTGTTTTTTACCTTAGTGGTGGTCTCTGTGTCCGGACTGCACTGCAGTATGTCTCTAACCATGGTTGCATTGCCTTTCTCTACTGCCCAATAGAGTGCAGTCTTATTTTCCTGTAACAATACAGGGCAGTCATTTTAAATTTCCATAGCTTTTATCAAGGTTCTCACGGGGTTTTTTAAGGTCAAATTTAAGCACTTTTCAAGAACTTTCCAGATGCATTTTCAAACTTTTTTAGCATTTTAGTGGCAAATTACAAATTTACATACAGTATATATACATACTTTATACTACAGAAACATATTTTATATATATATATATATATATATATATATATATATATATATATATATATATATATATATATATATATATATATATATATATTTGTTTGTTTGTTTGTTTGTTTGTTTTATTTTAGAGTATGGTATAAGTACTCTAAGGAAAAAAGATTATGGCATGTCCAAGCTCGACATTGTATTACTGTAATTTAATATCTCAAATTTAATTTACTTACATCTTATATGTAAAAAAAAGACAGCCAGATTATAAATGCACAGGTTCCAGAGTTGAAATCTTATTCAAAAGCAATAATATGTATTTTTTTTAAATAGTTAATTATTATGACCTATTTAGTAACAAATTGTTATAAAAGCAACACAATTTTACATTTTCAAGCAGTTTCAAAGCACTTTTCAAACACTAGACCAAATTTGAAACATATTTAAGCATTCCCAGAACCCTTTAGAACCGTAACCATAACTGTATTATGTACTGTTTTTTTTATTGTGTATGTTTTCACATGGTATGTTACCTGGCCTCTAATGTCGATGTCTGCATACTTATGCAGCAGTGCCCTCACAATCTCAACATGCCCACCTCTTACAGCTCCAATCAGCACAGTGTCTCCACTCTACATGGTTAAAACAAAGCACACGATAAAAATACATCACGTTACAGTCATTCTTCTCCATGATTTATGTTCCGTTTCTGATTTCTGTCAGGTTTGTTGTGAGGATTAACCCACCCTGTCTGGGATGTTGACATATGTGCCGGCATCAAGCAGGTCCTGCACGATCTCAGTGTAGCCCTCTTTAGCGGCGATCATCAGAGCTGTGTTTCCGTCCTTATCAGTCATGTTTACATTGGGGTTCCTCTTCAGAAGCTCTTTAACCACCTCTGTATATCCTCCTTTCACAGCCACGATCAGTGCTGTCATGGAGTTCTGTGTGGGAAAGATTAATAAAATGAGTCCAAGAATCCCTCAAATGTAATAGTGCTGAATCAGTGCTTTACAAAGGATGGAGGCCTATTTTGGGGTAGCCAGCAATCATTCAAGTGGGCCTCAGAATAATTACAAACTGTATAGATTCAATTTTAAAATTTATTTATATATAAAATATATAGTCAAACAAGACTCCCACAGTCTTTGAAAACATTACTTTAAGATGTTCATTGCAATTCTATAAAAATATGAACAATAGGCTTCAGTCTACATATTTTGGGATTATATTTAGTAATATGTTTATTTAGTTTGACAAATTTGAGAAAGAAAATAGATTATGATATGATATGATTTTTGATATATATATATATATATATATATATATATATATAAGGAAACCTCCATCTATATATATATATATATATATATATATATATATATATATATATATATATATATATATATATATATATATATATAATTTCTAATTATGTTAAGTTCTAAATTTTTAACAGTTAGTAACTGTGCTATAAATAATTCTTTTAGAATCCTTATCTTAAATCCCTACCAACTAAACACTAGAAAAGTTAAAGGACCATTAAAAATTGTGTGGTGGACCGCAACAGTCCAAGCGCTTGAGCATCATTGTGTTGTGCTAAATGATGAATACATACCGCCCCCTCCTGGTCAACATCGGCTCCGTTCTCCAAAAGGTGCATCACGCAGTCATAGTGGCCTTTTCTAGCAGCCCAGATCAATGGGGTGGTGCCGTACTGAAAGGATACAATATGATGTTTTATTATTAATGTGAATATCTTTCACCTTTATTATCTTTTACAACTAAAATGTAAAATAATTAATATTTCTGGGTCAATACAAATAAAGTTAGAACAAAATAAAAACACAACATAGCACAACTAATATTTTCAGCACCATTTTCCCACCTTCAACCAAATATGAAATTCTCTGACTTTTCCCTAAATTTCACTGAATAAAAAAACCTAATTTACATGACATCTTATAAACGTAAAACAAGCTGCTGATGATTTTAATAGCCAGGAACAACAATTGATAATTTACCCTAAGTTAATTAGTACTTTTTATTTTTAGAAAAATTATATTTAGCTTTTCTCTCATCTAGTTTTTACCACCCAGTTTTTGAAGTACTTATTTTGAAGAAAAGTTCTTTAAATTTATATTACCCTGCCATTTTTGGCTAAATGGATGCAAGCACAGAAAGAATAAAGATGGAGCTGAAAAATGACCTAAACAAAACAGTAGACGAGAAACAATGATATATATATATACTCCTGTTTATTTTTTCTCCAATTTCTGTTTAACAGAGAGAAGATTTTTTCAACACATTTTTAAACATAATAGTTTTAATAACTCATCTGTAATAACTGATTTCTTTTATCTTTGCCATGATGACAGTAAATAATATTTTACTGGATATTTTTAAGACACTTCTATACAGCTTAAAGTGACATTAAAGGCTTAACTAGGTTAATTAAGTAAATTAGGCAGGTTAGGGTAATTAGGCAAGTTATTGTATAATGATAGTTTGTTCTGTAGCCCATCAAAAAAATAATAATATGTAATTATGACCTTAAAATTTAAACTGTTTTTATTCTGGCCGAAATAAAACCAATAAGACTTTCTCCAGAAGAAAAAATATTATCAGACATACAGTGAAAATGTCCTTGCTCTGTTAAACATAATTTGGGAAATATTAAAAAAAATAAATAAATCAAAGGGGGGCTAATAATTCTGACTTTAACTGTATAAAAATACTTAGGATGTCTGGATGAACCTTTTAAAGTTCTATGACCAGTGGGAATCATGTATTTTGTTAATACACCTTGGAATAACTTGGAATATTTAATTACCTTATCAGAGCAGTTGACTTTAGCTCCATGCTCCAGCAAGAGTTTGACAATCTCTGCATGGCCTCTACCGGCTGCCCAAATTATGGGGTAGACGCTGTATTGCTGCAAGTAACAACATGAAACATGAAATGCATAATAAATGTTTTCTTTAAATGTATTATTTAATTATTTTACATGTATATGTATGTGTCTCATATGGAAGGGGAAATGGTACAGTTTTCCATCTTTACCTGGCCAGTGGTGTTTGGGTTTGCCCCATTCTCCAGCAGGACCGTGGCCACCTCAACTCTACCTTTATATGAAGCCCATGTAAGAGCAGTCCAACCCCCCTGCACGACACAAAGTCACCTCATTGAGAATGTGATTATCGTACATGTATTGCTTTTGATACCAACATTTGCTTTTTGACTGTCTCACCATGTCTCTGTGCTCAATGTAAGCACTGTTTTCAAGCAGCTCTTTGACCACCTCCACGTGCCCCTCCTTTGCTGCAGAGATCAGAGCAGACCAGCAGTCCTATTAGGGAAAAGCAAAGAGACGGTTACTATGGAAACTATTGACCGTTGACATGGTAACAGTGATGGAGCCGACTGTAGTGAAACGCCCTGTGGCACGGTGCCTCTATATTCATATACAAATCCATGCCAAATGTATTGCACAGGAATCTTAATGACATTCAATACCTAGTTTTAGAATTTTTTATATTTAAAAAAAAGACTGCTCCTGTCAGTCAAATAAAATAAAATGTATGTTAAATCTATACTATATACAATTTACTATACTATACCTGATCACTATAACATACAGCGATGAAACAATAGGAGACCACAGGAAAATTCTTTACAAATGATTTCTCTGGATTTACTGAATAAATAAATAAATAATTTTTATTTATTATCATTATTAAATTGGTTATTCCACAAAATATGTAATTTCTTTAATAGCATTTCTTGACTTTTCTATCAGAAGAATCAGAAAGAGCTTTATTACTAGGTATGTAAACACATTTGAGGAATTTGTTTTCGTGACAGAGCTTCTACAGTGCAACAGAATGACAGAGACAGGACAAAAAACAGATATATTTTAAAAACAGAAGCAAGTAGTAATTGCAAATATACAAATTGACAAGTGTATATAAAGGTATATTATAGGGATGTAACGGTATCAGAATTTCACGGTACGGTAATACCTCGGTATGAATGTCACGGTACGGTATTTATTGAATCATTTACAGGAAAAACAAAACTTATGAAAATACTCCAAAAAAGTGCCAAAAGTGTCAATGACATACAAATTAGTCATCTATCTGTAAGCTTTGAAACAGGAACTTCAATTTTAATAACAAAAAATTATTAGAGGACAAGCCATGAGTGAGATAGAGGTCTCTTTGCGGTACAAGTCAATGTCTGCATCAATCTGAACAGTGTGCTGTGTTTCTGCAGTCCCCATGACTGTTATTAGTTGTATTCCCCAACTTGCAGGCACGTGCACACATAGGGCTCAACCTGTGCAGTGCACATGCCCTTTTTAGTCTTGGATAGAAAGTGCCCTTCCAAAATGATCAAAAGTGCCCCCGCGACGCGACACACCCTCCGTCCCGCCCTTCAGTAGGCGCGCAACAACACCGCTCTTGAGTATGCGTGCTCAACCCCCCTCTCTGCTTTACAGTACGCGCGCGACAACACAGCCGATCAGAGCGCGCGCGACAACACCGCTATTCAGTACGCGCGCGGCGACAACACCCGCTTTAGGTTTCGATCATCTCCAGCTCTTTATCATCCCCGCTACTAGAAGCACACTCCATTTCTGCATTACTGGATCTGTAGTGACAACAGACCGCAAAGGATGATGGCCACGCATGGGCTGATGGGAATTGTAGTTTCCGCTACCTCCCGTTCGTTTGATTCGCCTAAGCAAATTTTCTCAGAAGGCCTCTAGTTTTACAGAGTCATGCGACTACGGTAATATCGAAAAAAAATTATATTGCGGTATGACGGTATTTACAATACCGTTACATCCCTAGTATATTACTACAGTATATACAACGTTATATGTGCAGTTGTTATGTGCCAATTGGCATGTAAAGTATGTTGCTGAATAAGTGTATATGTGTATAAAAAGTGTATAACAAGTAGTGATGTTGGTTCCACAATTATTATCATCAAGTGTTCATGAGATGGATTGCCTGAGGGAAGAAACTGTTTTTTGTGTCGGACTGTTCTGTTGCACAGTGCTCTGTAGTGTCAACCAGAAGGTAAAACTTCAAAGAGGCAGTGTGCTGGGTGTGAGGGGTCCAGAGTGATTTTGGCAGACCTTCTGGAGAAGTACAGTTCTTGGAAAGTAGGTAAGGTTGTACCAGTGATTCGCTTAGCAGTTCCAACTATTCGACATAGTCTAGGGAGGTCAGATTTGGTAGCTGAGTTAAACCAGAAAGTTATTGACGTGCAGAACACTGATTTAATTATGGAAGTGTAGAACTGTTTCAGCAGCTCCCTTGTACCTTGGTTGAACTTCTTCAGCTGACGAAGGAAGTGCAGCCTTTGTTCAGCTTTTTTGACAATGGAGTCAATGTTATTTCCTAACATTTCTTGAGTTAAAACATTGTTTTTATGTTGTTGTTTAAAACTTAATATGAACAAAAAATGCACAAAAGCATGCACATCAATCTCAAATGAGTGCTCAGGCAAAAAAAAAGTAACAAAAAAAGCTGATATGGTTCTAAGCTAGAAAATATCATATGATAAAGAGCCAGTGTGCTTAAAATGTCACAGGGTATGTGATATTCTGTAAACAGTATTTGGTAATGCCGCCTTATATTTACTTTTTGACCTTTCTGTTATTTCATGCAAAAGAAAACGCTCTAAATAACCAATTTAATTTCAATCTGGAATAAATTTCATCAGTTCACAAAGTGAAACCTAATTCCACTTAAATTCAGAGTAACAGAATTATCTCTTATAGACCATTTCAATGTCGTGTTCCATGAACATTTCATTTTTAAAACAGCTATCTTAACATTATTTATTAATGTTTTTAGATTCTCGGACACAATGGAAATGTAAATGTAAAACAGGAAACACGTTTTAACCATTGCTATTGTTTACATGCCTCAAACTGCTCTATTTTATTATTTATTCATAGCTGCACATATAGCATTTTCTCACCACATCATCCAAATTGACGTTGGCACCCCTTCGGATGAGTTCTTGAACAATTTCAAGACTGCCCTGCTCCGAGGCCAGCATCAGAGGAGTCTGTCCGTTCTTTTAAAACACAATCAGAAGAACAGGAATTTAATATTCAAACACTTTAACTGCCCATCTTAAACGATATATCATTTTTTAGATGTCACTTACATCGCTTCGACCGTCCACTTCTTTGAACTTGTCAAGGTGGACTTTGACCGCAGCCAGATTCTCTTCCTCCACATAGCTGAAGAGGTTCTGGATGGCCAGAGTGGTCATCTTGATGGAGGTTGTGGTGTCCATGATTGCCACTCACTCAGACGCCCTGAATAAAACACATTCAGCCAGACTTAGATTCTACAGAGTTTCTGTCAAAATTCAACATGCATAATGCAATAAACATGTCGGAGGATAAAGAGTAACTGATATGAAACATTTTGAGATATTCAATTGCTGAGTTAGCCTGACTGAGTGGCAGGTGATATCAGTGCACAAGAAAAGACACACGCAATAGACTTTAAATGTCAGGAGAAATGAGGCTGGCACAGATAAGCATTACACAGGCATAACATATTCATTTTGTCCAAACGCATCCACTGACACACTCTACAATATGTTTCCACCTCTTTCTACCCTCCTGCTGTGTTGAAAATCTGGGTCTGCCTTTTGTGTTGCAGGATAAACTTGTCAATTGTTTTCTAAACTAAAAATTAAAAGTATAAAATAAAACAATTCATGTAAAAAAAAAACTACTGTCATTCATTAAAGACTTAAAAATATAAATTTGTTATTTATTATTGAACTCCTATAAGGGCTGGACAATTCAATACCTATAATAGATCAAATTTTTCCAGGTAAATTATTTTGATTACATACCCTACTGCATGTGGAATCATGTGACTCTGCTATATTAGGTTTTTATTTATATCTCTGCAGCCACTTTTGCAGCCAAACCTGACTTCTGGTCAAGTAGGATGCTGGGCCCATCCTTGAGCCTTACTTTGCACTACATTGACAATGATTGGAAGCTGCGCTGAGATGCACTGAGACGACATATTTTCCATTGCATTAAAATTATTATTTACATTAAAATATTTGTTTACAGAAGATGCAAAAAATGCACTGTATAAAATATTATTTTTACAGGATATACAAGAGTTCTTTTATTTAGAAGAGATACTGCTGATTTTCTACTTTTATTATAAAAAACATTCAAAATATTTTTTTTTCCAAAAGTGCAAGTTAAAAAACGTGACTTGCTTTTAGGCAATTTTTGTTTTAATTTCAGTTGTTTAACGTTGATGTTCAATAAATAATCATAAAAATAAACTAAAGACAAAAAAAATAATAATAATAATCATTCACTAATCGTAATCAAGTTAAAATGTTTAATTAATCAAGATTTAGATTTTAGGTCAAATACGCCCAGAACTACTACTTATTAGGGTTGCACGGTTTACCGGTACTATGGTAGTATTCCAATACTATGACTCCAAAATACTGGCAGTGCTGCTGTAGTTTTTAAACGGTAGTATCGTCATTAACGGTCTTTCTACAATACATAATGTTCCATGTGGAAAAGTCACTAAAATGTTCACACGTGCAACAATAATAAACCATTTTATTTTAATAGTCTGTGGAGCCCATAAGGTTGGTAGTTTTCAGACGTTCTCTGGCATTTCAAACACACATGAATCAGTTCAATTCTTTTAATTTCAATATGATTTAATAGTACAACAATTGCAAAAATCTCTTTAAAAGAATGACTCACAAAATGAAGCTTTAAATTACTTTGAATTGTTACCTGATAAGACAGAAAAAAATAAATAAATGAAAAACCCAAAATAGCAACAGGAAACATTAAAAAATTTTGGACCACATCATATAGCCTAATTTTGTTAAGAAATGCTATTTTGTAACAAATTTCGTTTAGTATAATTTATATCTTTATTTTAATAAATTTTTTTTTGTTGGTCAATTATATACAAAAAGTAAACAAAAAGAATGATACATTTTAGGTAAAGTGTCGTGCAAATGATACTTGTTTCTATAATAAGGGAATTATGAATTAAATTCAAGATCTATTATAACATGTAAAATACAGTATTTCTGACAATTTTTTTAATAATTTGAGTTATGAATTACAGTATCGCAATACTATTTGGCATTGAAGTATCAGCTGGTGGCGCAGTAGGTAGTGCTGTCGATTCGAGCTGTGATTCAAGCTGAGTCATTTGGCGTTTCTGTGTGAAAAAGAAAATGTTGTATCTGTGTCGGTTCGCAGATTTTAGAATTATACCCTCGTAAAATTATGAGTACACTCTGTTTTCCTTTACATTTTTATAATTACAGATGCATGAATTTTATTTACGCACAAAATATTTATGACAGTGATTTTATTCCATAAAAAAACTTCAAAAAATTGTTAAAAAATCATGCTTAGATCAAATTGTTTTACATTTATTTTGTGTAGTTATAAATTAATAAACATATTAATTTATTAATCCGTAGATAAATTTATTAATAAACAAAAAATAATACTATTTCATTTCAATCTGATGATTGATCCATCAATAACAACAGAGAGACAGACAGAGAAAGCAATTAAATGTTAATTAAATACGTACAGCACCCCCAACAGCATGGTAAAAGTCTAACCACAAATCAATGCAAATAATTATTTCACATTCATACAATACAGCATATGATCTTATTTGATATTCACCGGAATGTGTCCCTCAATTTAACCTTCAATACAAGCTGTTAAAATCATGAGGAAAAACAGACAAGCAATATCTGTAGCGACAAACAAACAAACAACAAAGAGAACATGGCAGCTCACTCTGGAATCCAAGAGGCTCTGTAAGCTCTATCTGTGAAACACGACCCCAGAGTTATTCTTATAAAGCAGTATGTGACAGCATAGATCCAGCACACTCAGTGTCACGCTGTCCTCTGCTTTTGTCTGGATGCCTGCAGATTGCTGACTGTGACTGATGTCTGTCTGTCTGCTCTGGAATGGCATCATACATTATTTATGGCGACCAATAGTGGTTCACGCCTCGAGTTTACAGCAAGACGCCTAGATGACTGGCAGCCATGCAATTATAGCCATCATTTATAAACTGGCATGTGAATCTACACAAACAAAAAATAATAATAATTGGATTTACTACAAATCTTTATGGTAACTGGTTGCAAACAAATATATGGGCTCAATTTAAATGTTCAAATTAATTTGTGTGTTTAAATTCAACCCATATAAATTGTTTGCAACCAGTTACCTTAAAAGAAATGAAATTATTCTTTTTTTTAGTGTATAAAATATACAAAGAGAGCAATAAAATTTGAATCCATAAACATTGTGTATTATATATGTTTTTATTTATTTTACAATCTTATTTATTTATTTATTATTATATTCATTACCTTCTTTTTATGTCATACTGTCCTATTTTCTCACTCGTGTATGTATTTCTCTAAGTTCTGATGTGTGTTTTTAACGTGTATATATATGTATAATCATTGCTTTACTCATTGTTTACATAATGTGCAATGTTTTGGCAATACTTGACAAGTCATGACAATAAAGAATAAAGCTCATTTGAATGAGAGAGAGGGAAGAGAGAGGGAGAGAGAGAAACAAACACACATATACACACATTTAGATTATTATAAATGAATCATTATAAATCTGATTATTATTATTCATTATTACGGTTTTATGCATACATGTTTATTGTTAAATGTATAGTTTATTCTGATTTATATATTTTTTTACTATTATTATTATTATTACTATTATTACACTATATATTACAATACTATATTTACTGTGTTTATTATGTTGTTGTTGTTGTTTTAAATATATATTTATGGTCTTTTTAATGTAAACTTTATAAATGCTTTGGCAAAACATTTGCAACATTTGTCATGCCAATAAACATAGATATTGGCAGATAGATAGATAGATAGATAGATAGATAGATAGATAGATAGATAGATAGATAGATAGATAGATAGATAGATAGATAGATAGATAGATAGATAGATGTGACACGAGTAAATAAAAACAAATAAATACGTAATAGCTAATACATACAAGTTGATAACATGCCTGCTAATTCTGATGTATTAGACTGTCTACATATTGGTATTGTTTTAATATCATTCTAATTTGATACGAGAGAATGCATTTCTAGAAATAAACAGGGCGGCAGTGTGTTGCCGACATGTCTGAATATTGATGCAGAGACAACACAATTATCTTAATCGGAAGAATCATGAATAGATGAACCTTACCACTGTATTAGTCTATTTACATAACAAATGATACATTATTTTATTCCATGTGAATGTTAAAATCAGCTTAATTCTCCTGCCTGATGCTCGATCGTTACTGTGCTTTAAGAGCTTACGAAATGTCAATCATATGCGGCATCAACGTACAAACGCGATTTAAAAGCCGACATCGGCCTTTTGTAAGCAAACGTACCTCACTGAAAAGAAACGCTAAAATATCCTGAAGTCTGATCAATGTCCGGTTAGAAAGGTGTTTTTCTGTCGGTCGACGGCGCTTCTGTTTTCCTATTCACCATCTTCAGCCACAGCCATTTTGAAGAAGCGAAGCACTGTGCGCTGCTGCTTCCTCTCGGGCGAGTCCCTGACAACACACCGCATGACGTCACCTCTCACTTAGCATATGAATAGAAGCGAGAATTTACTGTTGTTTAATATATTCACATTAGTAATATTGAGAGATATTACATAATACTGTAATCACTGCTAGAATGTGTGATTTTGTGTATCTTGATGCGCAGTTTGTTGTTCTTTTTTTATATAAATGGGCAAAACGATGTACTTCATATTCCATTGTCTCCAAATGTCGAAATGTTTTCAGCTACAATTGTTTTAAAACTAGGATTTTTATGAACTAATATGAAATAACATAAAACAAGTTTTAATATCTTTTGAATTAAGGATTTGGTTTTAAACAATCTATACTTAAGAAATATCTATGATATTACATGGTTTTAAGTCAATTTTTTTAAACAAATAACTTGTAAAATATGTATAAGAAAATAAAAAATACTTGTTTTTAAAATTACAAATCGCACACTGGTACATAAAAATGGCCCACGGTAGAACCTGTCCCCTAATCATGAAGTCAGTAAGATCAAGTAACTTATTGCTATCTGTAGTGGCACAAAGTGCAAGGTTTATGTCTGTAGAGCAAAGAGCAGATTTTGAGCATGTGAGAATACGGAAAGCTAAATTATCAACGCTTCAAACATTATTCATTACTGAATAATGAATGTGTAACTAAATCATGCACATTAGATAAACAGTTCATTAGAAGACAAATATACAACATAGTAGTAGTAAAAAGACCTCTTTTAATCACATAATTTGCAAAAGAAAAAAAAAAAACATCGTTCCAGATCCACACAGAGAACATATATGGTTCAAACAAATCCAGTGGACATCGTCTACAACACAAACATCAGCCTTTTTTCCAACCTTAAGCAGGCCAAACCTTGAAGCTGACTAACACCATACAAAATGTGCATTACAGTGCATTCAGAAGCACTGTCTGCCTGACTCTCAGGTCATGCAATTAACAGTACTTTCCTTTTTTTAATTATTTTGCTGGGAATTACTTTAACATTCCAATACTTTCTGAAATTCCCAGTTTAGATGGGATTAGGCTGAGAAATACTTTCAATAATGAGAAAAGAATCTCTGGTCTTTAGAGTGGAATGTATTATGTGTAACTTTCAGACGACTTAAGTGAAGACTACATGGACAAGACGTTACGACAGACCATAACAAACATAACATGAAAAAAAAAAACAAGAGCCCGGTTTGTTTTAATGGTGCCACCATAAAATCATCAATCAAAAACTTGTCTTAAATTTTTGAGGACATTTAAACTTTGCACACATCTCCCTCCGTTCCAATAATCCAATAATTTCAGTGTTATTATGTTCCCTGTTAGTTTATTTAGTCGTATTTATTTTTACCCCTAGCACATGAAAACTCGTCTGTTTTCAAATATACCATTTCCAGCTTTCTGCTTGTCATTTTGCAAGAAAATCCTATTTACAGCCCAACACCACCAGGTTAGGACACTAAAACTTGCTGTGACAAGTTGGATTACAAAGGGAAGGTCACATTAATCTATACAACAGTGTTTTCTTGGCAATAAAACTCTTCGTATACCAGTCAGATTTGATTCCAACATTTTGAATCACTGTCGAATCCCATTACCACTACATGAGCCAAGGGATGACGTTACTCTATCAGTCCAGGCAGACGCTGGTTGGTTGGTTTATTTGTGAGCTTTAGTTGATCTGACTCTCTTCAAGTGTGGCTGGAGAATAGGTACATTTGCCCAGTCTGTGAGTGTAAAGACGTTTGGTAAGTTGTTCCAGGACTCATGTGGCTTTTTGTTTCTGGTTGCTGTCTGTGCTCTCCAGGCTTGGCTGTGCGGCGGATAGCTGCTCCTTCAGCCGTAGATGCCGTGGTTTGACCGGCAGAGCGATGGCCAGCAGTATACAGCCTATGTGGAGGCAGAAGTACCATGACCTGCAGAGATATAGAGAAAGCAGAATGTCAACCTGTTGATCGAGAAAGAATGTTTTTGAATGTGTTGTGGTTTGTCAGGCCCACCTGTAGAACTTGAGCGAGGGGCCCACAGAAAGCAGCACAAAGGGAACTACTGTGTAACAAATGGCGATCTGTGTAGCTGCCCATGTGATGACGTCATACACAAATTTGTGACTTGGGGAACCCAAGAAATGTGGTCTTACATTGTGCCTCACCTAAAAGAAAAAGGGACAATGATCATCATCCTTAAAGAGATAGATCAACCAAAAACTAAAATATGCAGTTGGTTCACCCCAAAAGAGATAATTTGCTGTTTAATCAAGCATGTTGATCCAATCCCGAGACCTTTGTTCATCTCGGGAACACAAATGAACATGCTCTCGTCTTCCATAGACAGCAATGGTCTAGACTCTAGAGACGTTCAAACTCAAGAAAAGCAACATGAAACATTAAATCATTTCAATTCAATGGTCCAGTTGTAATCATGCAAAGCTCCAAGTACCCTTTTGTGTGCCAAAAAACTACAAAAACAACTTTGTTCATCGATGTATTTTGCGCCATATTAGGGTGTGCAGTTTTAATACAACGCTTGTGTGTTGTGCAGCTGACTCGTACTATATGTATATGGACAATACATTGTATTGCCAGGTGTTCTTGGAACTTCATATGATTCCAGTTAAACCACTGAAGTCACATGGAATGTTTTGACAATGTTTCTGGTTAATTTTCTGGACTTTTGGTCTCTAGACCATTGCGGTCTATGAAAGATGAAAGCTTTTGGATTTAAATTTTGATCTGTTCTGAAGATAAACAAAGATCTCAGATATTAAAACAACATGAGGGTTAGTAATTAATAAGAGCATTTTAATTTTATGGTAAATGCATACGTTTTTAAGGTACAATTTATAAAAGACGTGAATGTTTGAAGAGAGTCTTGATGACATCATTTGAGATGTTTCATGAGAGTAATTACGGCCCATTTTTACTTTGTGGTACAGTATAGTACGGTACGGGTCGGTACAGGTCACCTTTATGAGGCCTGCATTTCCACTGTCAAAAGGGTACCAATGGTGTACAACCAAAAGTTTCAGTCGACGTCATTCTCGCTTGAGGAAAATGTCAAAGTAAAGCTGTACAGGTCGTTCACATATTATATGAGAAGTACTTTTCACAAAACAGAGGCTTTATACACATAAATACATCCGTATAAATGTTAATTACTAACTTTTCCATGAACACGATTGGATTATAACTGCAGATCATTGATAAAATAGCCTACTGTAACATCTGCAATTATCAATTACAATTAACGTTCTAAATGCAACATATATGAACACAACTGCCCCTTACTGTCTCCGATATGTTACCAATTACAGAAAAACTACACACAGTATAAAGTAAATTTAATGCTTATTTGGCTTTAAAAACACACAACATACATATAGCCTACAGTCAGTGCAAACCTCTCATCTGTATCTTAAATGTTCACCAGCACATGTAGCCTCTGTTAGAAAGCAATTCCATAATTCTGAGTTTATAATAGTCCAAAAGGTGATGATAATAGTTAAACATGGAGGTTTGTTCATGTTTTAGGTTAGTTTCTGAAAGAATCGGATGTCAGAAGCACTTCAATAATCATGCGTACGTTATTATCATCAGCTCGGTACAAGAATTTTGCTATTTCAAATATAGACGAGCGGCAAGCACACATGAGAAAGCGAAACCGCTCATGCTTTTAGACGGCCTTGTAAAACAAAAACAGGACACAGCAGATTTTGTCCTTCTTTTTGGCTTTGTGGCTGTTCATCAAGACGACGACAAAGTTTGTTTGAGCTCATATCAACCATGGCCCATTATTATATGTATAGATTTTTACGGTGTAATGTCTCGACTGTGCATTTAAAATTGCCGATTTCTTTGTTTTTATTCTCCTGGCTTGTTGCAGGAGCGAGTGATGTATCTCTGTAAACCAATAGCGTTCAGTTTAGCGTTTAGCTCCGCCTTTTAGTAGCCTTTTGTTGTGCTAGATACCCTTTGTAAAGGATACCCAAAAAGTGGTTCGGTATGATTCGCTTTTAGTTACCATTTGACAGTGGAAACAACCATGAAAGTGTACCGAACCGAACTGTACCATACTGTACCACTAAGTGAAGCTAAAGTTCTCTTTTGGCATACTTTGCTCACTACGATTCTCTGAAAGGTGAAATTAGAACAGCTGTGCACTACAGTATTTCATAAGTAGTTATATATTGCAAAACACAAACAGTGCTCAGCATAATTAAGTACATCCCGTTTTTGAAAATGAATATTTTTATCCATTTCTCAGTAAATATGGGTAATATATATTAGTGCATTTGAACAAAACAGATTTAATAAACATATATATTTGTTAAAATAATATATTAGTCACAATATTCGACAAAATATTAATATTTTAGTCACAGAACATGGAAAGATAATCAAATTAAATTCATGCAAAATATTGCAAAAAGATTTCAAACTACGAAATTTCAACAAAACTTTATATATTTTTTGTTTTTATAGATTTTTCCTATTTTTGAAAATGTTATTTAATATTTTCCCCATAAATTTAACTAATAATTTTTGAACAATTACCGTAAGTTATTTTGTTAGATTAGCTCCAGATTTGGCTTCGATACTGACTAAACTATTGTATATGCACAGATATAATATTTTGTACAGCATCCTATAGAAAATATTAATTTAAATGAGAGATTTGTAAAAGGTGTACACATGTATATACATATACATTGTGTGTACACAGGTGTTTACTGTACATATGCTGAGCACTCTATAGTTGTGCATTTTGTTTATTGTACTACTAACAGACAGATCCCGTTCCCCCCAATGACTGTAAAAAATATGGACGACGCGACAGCCCTTTTTCCCATTGAACGCCTTGAGGGCAAAACGCCTGCTTGACGGGCACAAACTTTCGCAAAAGACTGCTGAAATTGGAGCCAGACATGCGCAGAAGGATTGTCTGATGGAGCCAGAGGAGGAGCCGCGAAAATGAGCAGAGTCGAGCTTCCAATCAAACGCTTTATGTAAAATCAACTACGCCCCCCGAACTTCTCAGCATGCGTTTGCTGTCATATCAACACTGATGGATGTAATAACGTTAACAAATATGAGGGTTTTATATATTCAATCGCGCCAGCTCCAGGCCGCAGCGCATAACTTACTCGCGGCGTCGCGGGCTGATTCCGGCTCCTATGCGGCAGCGCCTGCTCGCTCGGCCGCCGCATCTGGCTCGATTGACTCGGACTGGAATCGGGCAGTGAGTCCAGGCATCCGGAGTAGGTCCAGCAGAGGTAACATTAGTCAGTCTGAGCTCTAAGAGATAAGTCTCCGGCAGGCGAGAATCTAGCCGGAACTGTGTTTTGCTATCTGGGTGGTTAGGCGTGTATCAGCAAACTAATAAAGCCCGAAAAAAGCCCTGAACTTAGCGAATAAACAGTGTTCCACCAGGATCATGTATGTCAGAAACTATAGTTTACTGCTGAACTCATTTTGTCATGGTAAAATAACACAGAAATCGAATAATAACATTTCAGTCTACTTCAGTCTCCTGCCGAAGCTCAGACGCCGCGCTTTGAGAAACTGTCAATCACAGCTGTCAATCACGATGACATGCCCAGCATTAAATTACTGCTAAAAACAAACTGTTCACAAAAATGAAGATCTGCACCTATTTCAGCACAATAACCAGTGCCTTAATCGACCAGAACTATCTTTCGGGACATTTTATTGCAAGTGTAATATTTTTTTTTATTTGGGCTCAAGTCTCCTTCATTAACACGGAGGAGGCGGGCTTTATGACTTGTACTGCAGCCAGCCCCCAGGGGGCGATCTAACGGCCGAAACCTTCACTCAAACGTAGGCTTGCGGCACACTTGGTTCCCCCTGATAACAATAATACAGCAGGTGACCCTAAAGGTAACTATAATTCTACTCCTTGTGCTCCTTATGGTCAAGCAAATAGCTCCCTCAGACAAAAATGAAAGGAATATTGTGAAGTGCACTGCATGTTTGGTATCAATATGGTAAAACTCACGGCTCTGGCTGCGAGAGTGATGACGATGCCCGTGAGGAAGGTGAGGTAGTAGCCTGGATAAGCCCCATGCCACATGGCTGACAGCAGGAAGGTGGCAGCAGTGGGATTGTAAGGACAGCGTTCATAACACACCCTACAGGACAACACATCGTGTCACACATAATAAACCAGTATGCAATTATTATGCTTGCATATAAATGAATAAAGGATGGAAATTAGAGGAAAGAAAATCTTTTCAACTAATGCCTTTATTCTTAGTATTCCTTGATGACAGGGACAACAATTTCTTTAAGACATAGTATATATTTGTTTTTACATTATAAGGGTCATGTTTTAAATGTACCATATTATTGCAACAATATGTCAAAAATAACATTTTTGTTATAAAGTAATATTGTTTATAATTCCACTTTTGAAAATTATTACTGCTGATGATAAACAATTCATTAGACTAAAATGTACTGTACAAGTTTTGTGTTTGGGAAAACAGCATGTTGCATTTTTGCACACAGACAGAACATAATGGTATATGAAATCAAACTAGCATGGTTTATTCAAATTAGTTTTTTCTCTCCTTTTTTGTTAAGAAAGTAATACTTTAATAATAGACCCTTTTCACAAACCGATTATGACACGTTTAACAATCATCAGCATCTTAGATCCTGGAAGGGTTTCAAAATAATAATAACAATAATAATAATAATAATAATAATAATAATAATAAAACTTACATTTATAAAGCTATACGGTTATATAATTTGTCTTCAAATTACAAAAAAACCTAATTACCGCTTATGTGATTTGTTTCTATTACATTGTCTATGGGTGGGTCAGTAAATTTGTTGTTGTTCATTTGTTCATTGTTTTGTTTTGCTTTTTCTGAAAGTCTTGATAACACTACGGTTGAGTTTTTCTTTTATTATTTTATTATTATTTTCATTATTACTCTCTCATTCACTGGATTTCAAGTTTACCCAACTATGACAACTTTCGCACTTTGACTAGATATTTTTCAAGACACTTCTATACAGCTTAAAGTGACATTTAAAGGCTTAACTAGGTTATTTGGTTAACTAGGCAGGTTAGGGTAACTAGGCAAGTTACTGTGTAACGATGGTTTGTTCTGTAGATAATCAAGAAAAAATATAGCTAATAGGGGCTAATAATTTTGTCCCTAAAAAGGTGTTAAAGATTTAAAAGCTTTTTTTAACTCTACCCGAAATAAAACAAATAAGATTTTTTCCTGAGGAAAACATATTATCAGACATACTGTGAAAATTTCTTTGCACTGTTAAACATTATTTGGAAAATATTTTAAAAAGAAGAAAAAATTTAAAGGGGGCTAATAATTCTGACTTCAACTGTATATATGTATATATATGCATGTGTGTGTGTGTGTGTGTGTGTGTGTGTGTGTGTGTATGTGTGTGTGTGTGTGTGTATATAATGTGTGACATCCACGAAAATATGACGCAGTTTGTTCATTGTAGACAACAAATGGGCAAATTATATAGCTTTCTGAAGAGTCATGTGACACTGACAACTGAATTAATGGCTAAGGAAAACTCATAACAGGATCACAGGAATAAACAACAATTTAAGACAAAAATTACAACATAAAACAGTGTTGTTTTGTAATAACATGTCATAATAGTACTGTTTTATAGTATTTTTTATTAACTTGATTAGTAAGAATAAATTCATTTGCAAACATAAATCTTATCAAAAGTACATTATACAAAAGTGTAAGATAGTACTCTTCTGGTTCTTACCTTTTAAGCCAATGTGCTGTTTGGATGTTCCAGTTATCCAAGAAAACCTTAAAGCTGGTGGCAAGCTAAAAACAAATTTGTCTGATTATGACTTCTAATTGACTCAAAGAATACTAATAAACAAATGAAATAAAATAAAAACAGTTTAGCTGACCTCTATATTCAGAATTCTGATGTTGGAAAGGAGATCCCACCGAGGTGAACCATCACTGTCATAGCCATTAAAGCCAAATCCTGCAGCATTGTTGATGGCATCAGCTAATGAGAAAGACAGCATGAGAGTCAAATTACTTTTACATCAGACATATTAACTCTAATTAAACCTAGAACACGTCTCCATGTTTGCTTTGAACATTTATATGAAATGGGGCATGTGTGTGTTTGTCAAAACGAGTCATTTATCATCAATTGTCAAATTAAAATAAATAAAATAGTAAATGTATTGCTGTCATATCAGCATTGCTAAGTCGAATTAGAATGCTTGCACAGGAATATGAGTTTTAAATGAAAATTCTGAAAATAATTTGTACAGTGTTTAATAAACTAAATTAAAATTAAATTTAATGTACAGTACAGTATGGGCTGAACTATTGAAAAGGAATATGACTTTTATTTCAATCTTTTGTCTGAAGAGGGCAGTGAAACACAAGCTATAAGAAGCATGTCTGTGTTGTGTAAGATGTTGATCCCAATTCAAATAGGTCACAAAACCAGTCCTAAAAACAAATGATGGATGATGCATCCTAATGTGTAATTAATTGTGCCCACGGTGCGGCATAAATGATAATGATGGAATGTAAAAGACAAACTACCACTCAAGCTTGATTAAATGATTCTTTCCGGTATGGTTCAACAGACGCATTTATAACACATTAGGTAGATCGAAAAGACAAGTTGAAAACTAGAAAACTGAAGTGTCATGCTCTTTGAGAATTAAGGGTTGCATGCTTAATTATATGTCGAATGGATTTCATAAAAGAATAAAATGAAAAGGAAAAACTAAAAATATTTAATTGTCAATAAACTGTACATATTGATCAAAATCACATTTTAATGTCTATTAAAATAAATGAGCAAAAGTGATCGTGATTTTATATACATACACAGAATATTAACTGCAGTATGAAAAGTGATGTATGATGAAATGTCAATATATAATGATGTATGTTCTTAGGTTATTTGAACTACTCGCTCTCTTTCTCTCTCTCTCTCTCTTTAAATGTATATGTATAGGTATATATATATATGTATTTAAATATATATATATATATATATATATATATATATATATATATATATATATATATATATATATGTGTGTGTGTGTGTGTATGTGTGTGTGTGTGTGTGTGTGTGTGTGTGTGTGTGTGTGTGTGTGTATATATATATATATATATATATATATATATATATATATATAAAATATTAAACAGGATCCATTCTAAAGTCTGCATAGGATTCATAAGATTTTGTATATATATATATATATATTAGCAGTGTGAACTTACACTGGTTTCACGGTTCCGTTACGGTTATCATGCCATTGATTCGGTTCAATTCGATATCTCGGTGCATCAGTGATGCTTTCCATTAACACTTCGATATTTTACTTAGTAACAGAATAATTCTTGTATTTAAATTGAATTTATAATTTATACATTTATATAATATTTGGAATGCATTTTTTTCCCTTAATACAGACAGATATATTTACTGTACCTTTAAATTTACCTGCTCAGTGAAAACATATACATATATTTTTGAACATATACAGTTAAAGTCAGAATTATTAGCCTCCCTTTGATTTATTTTCTTTCTTTTTTTAAATATTTCCCAAATGTTGCTAAACAGAACAAGGAAATTTTCACAGTATGTCTGATATTTTTTCTTCTGAAGAAAGTCTTATTTGTTTTATTTTGACTAGAATAAAAGCAGTGTTCATTTAAAAAAAAAAAAAAACATTTTAAGTTCAAAATGATTAGCCTCTTTAAGCTATATTTCAATAGTCTACAGAACAAACCATCGTTATACAATAACTTGCCTAATTACCCTAACCTGCCTAGTTACCCTAATTAACCTAGTTAAGCCTTTAAATGTCACTTTAAGATGTTTAGAAGTGTCTTGAAAAATATCTAGTCAAATATTATTTACTGTCATCATCTGGCGCTGTTCAGCAAACTGTGACACGGACAGTGATGTTAAACAGCTGCGGCGATCAGCTGATCCATTATAGATGGCGACACGGTGCAGAAAACTCACTCTGCAGACACACTTGTGTCTGGATCCACAAGTAACGTTGAATTGTGAATTGTGCACAACTGTCTGTTTTTTAAGTAGTTGGAGCATTTTAATTACTCGCGGTCTCCTCCGTCGCTATAGTAAGCTACTGTTATGTTACACATATGTGATAAATGATGTCATCATTAACCGGTTATGATTACAACTGAACAGTTACCGAATTGTCCGCATCTGTATTGCGTTGTGTATGTGTGTGTGTGTGTGTGTGTGTAATGTAGCTGAAGTCAGAATTATTAGCCCCCCTGAATTATTAGCCTGTCTGTTTATTTTTAACAGGAGAAGATTTTTTTCAACACATTTCTAAACATAATAGTTTTAATGACTCATTTCTAATAACTGATTTATTTTATCTTTGCCATGATGACAGTAAATAAAAATTTTATTAGATGTGTTAAAGACCCATCTATACAGCTTAAAGTGACATTTAAAGGCTTAACTAGGTTAATTAGGTGAACTAGGCAGGTTAGGGTAATTAGGCAAGTTATTGTATAACAATGGTTTGTTCTGTAGACTATCGAGAAAAAAAATAGCTTAAAGGGGCTAATAATTTTGACCTTAAAATGGTGTTTACAAAACTAAAACTGCTTTTATTCTAGCCAAAATGAAACAAATAAGACTTTCTCCAGAAAAGAAAAATATTATCAGACATACTGTGAAAATTTCCTTGCTCTGTTAAACATCATTTGGGAAATATTTAAAAAAACAAAAAAAAATTCAAATTCAAAATTACATATGAAATATATAAACGATTAAGGAATCATAGTAAATTTTTCTTATATTTAAAATGATTATTTAAATTATTCTTGCTGACAACTGGGTAAAATAGCGGTTTAA
This sequence comes from Danio rerio, assembly GCF_052040795.2. Taxonomy (NCBI): domain Eukaryota; kingdom Metazoa; phylum Chordata; class Actinopteri; order Cypriniformes; family Danionidae; genus Danio; species Danio rerio. The sequence goes on along the minus strand of NC_141040.1, from coordinate 33,695,819 downwards.
AGCATAGGGGGAGGGTATAATGTATTTAAAAGGCGGTTAATTAGCATTTTAAGACTGCACTTTGATTCTTGGCATATATAGTGATGATGATTTTTGGTACATAAACTGTAAATTATTGTGAAATTTATGATTAGCTCACGAATAAGTACAACTAAAAGTGACACAATATCAAGTCTGAGGTAAAAATTCTATATTGTCATTATGATCAATATATTTTTTTTATTAAAAAGATTTATAAACATCTCTAAGAAGCAACTAAACTTATGCTAACCAAGTGCATGATGCTTCTGCTAATAAACTATGAAATCAGAACAGAAGAAGACAGAAAGCATTCAGTAAAGATTCAAAAATAAAAGCAGAAAGTAAATCAGAGAGATGTGAAGAGAAGGAGAGGCAGGAAGTCCACGCACCCAGAGTCCAAACAAAGTAGTATTTAGGCCGGGTGGTCAGCATGGACAAATACAGGTAGACCACCTGAACATAGAAGGGTGAGGTGGCAATAAAATCATCATCGACGTTACGCTCCACGGGAAACACCTTGCAAACGGAGAGGAAAACCAGCAGAGAGATGAAGCAGGTGGACAGCTTTCGGATCACCTCTGTCTGTTGACAAGCACACACACAGACTGATTTACAACAAATGTAGACAATTTTGGAATAATTTTAAAATAAACTACAGATAATATACACTGTTGGTTAAAATCTTGGGATTTGGGGTTTGATGTTTAAAATAGGTTAATAGGTTTATTCCACAAGGACACCAACAATTAAATTTAAAGCCATTCATACTATTTTAATGCACTTTGGTTTAAAAAAAATTCAATAAAAAAAATGTTTTTACTAATTGAATAAAATTATATAATAATACAAAAATATACATTGATAACACTTCAAAGCCTTGCTCAAAGGAATAAATTACAGCTCTGTATAAAAAAAAAATAATAATAATAAAAAAAACACTTCATAGTTTTTATCAGCTCTCGGTTTTTAGTAAAACATTTAATAAACTACAAATAATGTTTTTCCAAACATAAAAAATTTTAAAATAAAAAATATACATTATACTATTTATAAATAAAAAATTATGAACAATATAAAAAATGTAATGTTTAAATATTAAGGAAATAATATATACATATACAGTCAAGCACCAAATGGGATATATGCACACAGACTTTTTATTTCAGCCAGCCAGCCAACACCCAGGGCTTCTGGGTAATTGTCATGCCATGCAAAATTACCATGTTTAAGGTCAGATTTCTTCAAAAAACAGTGATCTTCACTGCCTGGCTAAGATACAATATTAAATGGGTATCAGACCAAACAAGAAGGATTGCATTAAATAATATTTTTCCACGCCATGTTTTTTAAAATATGGACATTAATTTTACTAATGAGTTAGTATTATTAATTTAACTTATTAATTTTAATGAGTTTCTGCGCGAGCATGCTGCTATTGATGGTGCCTGAATTTAAACTTTTTTTTTTACGCTTTAACAACCAACATGGATGCTTAAGTCTATTTAACTGATTATATGTGAATTACATTACACCATCGATGTTGTAAAAGGAACCTTATGAAATTGAAAATAGTCACATAAAGCTTTCCCCCGAAGTTCATCACTGGCTGAAAAACACTAGCTGTGCATATAGCCCATTGAATGAATACTTTTGGGTTTGACTGTATTTAAAATATGAACATATTACAAAGTGAAAACCTGGAACAGTGACATGGTAGTTCACAAAATAAACCACAAAGAAAATTACTTGAAAATGTGCTTATTAATGGCAAATTAAGAGAGCTGTTAATACATTAAGTAGTATTATAAAATATATTTAAAATGTATTTTTTTTTCCAAGTAAAAAATAAATAATACTAACATTTGGTGAAGGGTCATTCAGTCTGCTCTTCCCATTGACTTTTCCTTTAGGCTCGAGGTCTCTGTGGCGATACGGCGTGCCCTCGATGAATGCAATGTAATCATTATAAGAGCAGGTGGGACCAGCCAAAATGCCCATGAAATTACAATTATAACTGAAGTACTCCAATAAACTGGGCATCCGTCTGGATGAAACACAGAGAAAAAGATGATATTAGAACTGCTTTATCACAAGAGTAACATCCTATGCTACTAAGATATCTGGCAGTGATAAATATGAAAGGCAATACAGTTTATACTCTCATCTTTTTTAAAGTGTTTAAATTTAAGCTACTTTCATATGTACATACCTTATAGCCAACAGTTTTTGACCCTGGTTGAGCTGTTCTACCTTCCTCGCCATTCCTGTAAACACAAAATATCAACATTCAGAAACTAATAAAAGTCCAAGGTAGTAAATAACTTTATTTTTAAAAATATGTTGCCAGAAATCTGTAATTCGCTCCCCAGTGAAAACTCTTATTCAATGAAAATCCATGGAAAATTTAAAGAAACGTACATTACTTCACTATATGCCAACAGTCAACTTTATCAAATGAAATGAGTGTAGTTAACTCAAAATGTACTGAAAGTTAATTCTACTCATTTAAAAAGAGCGTTGAACTCAGTTGAAGGTAATGAGTTAATTGAATACCTCAATACTTCAACTTAAATGAAGTTCACTGTACTCATATAGATTAGTTTTTTTTACTGAACTTGTTTGTAGCAATCGGTTCCCTCAAACGGTTTGAGTTGTCTAAACTTAATATGTTTCCCAGTTTGAGTTCTCTTTATTTATTGGGTTTTACTGTGCTCAAATTTCTTCATTTACTTAAATGGATTAAGTTCACACTATTCATTAAGATTACTTTTTGGACTTAAATGATTTGTTGCAATCGGTTTCCTCAAATAATGTGAGTTACCATAACTTTTTGGGTGTTTAAATGACATTTTTCTCCGTTTTCTGTATAGAGGAAACAAGTCATAACAAAATTAGCATAATGAAGTCTTTATTGGCCTCCAATGATTAATGTCAACTTTGACCCTTATACACTGAAGTTAGCTCAGGTCTGGAAAATTTGATTGTGCTTTTGACATGTTGAGAAAATGCCATTTCCTGCTGTTTCCACTTTTCCACTTTTTAAAGAATATGTAAAATCATATATCTATTCACTAAAAAAGAGTGATGACAATAATATCGAAATGTTCAAATATTAAAGAAAATTCTGTCAGCTATGGTCAAGCTACTGACATTATCACCACAGCATGTTAGCTTTGGTGTAGTGTAGCAGTTATTAATTTATGGCATGGTTTACATAAAAATTACAGAGATCTTAAACACAAATATGATCATTATTTGACATCTTTTGAAATTAAACTGTTTGAATTTTGTTTTCTTTTGCATTTTTACTGCACAAAAAAATTGTAAGTTCATTTGTTTTCCTTTTGAGATTGACATTTTTTCTGTAATTTAGTAGGAGATAAAATGAATAAACATTAGAATCATTCAATTGCAGATTTGACTAAAATATTAAATTACAAATTATGTTTTTTTTTTCCAACAAATGCTGTGCATTAATTAATGCACTTGGCCAATACTATCAAAGTATAGTAAATGAAAGCGTCTTTTCTCATGAAATGTTATTCTTGTATTGCATGCAGAAATTCAATTAAATAGTCTGATTTCATGTTTAACAATAAGTATTTAAAATTTTAATCCAACTTTTTACTACCTTTGTAGTATTCTATATGGAAAAAATAGGCGCATTCAACACCACAAAGCACCTTTAAGTGAAACTCTGTGTTTGTAAGCCTTCTCAAATTATTACAATGTTATATAATTCACTGGTTTTGACAACTCGCATTACACCTCAACCCTGTCATCATTGTTCCAGATGCTATTCACAGGATATTCTAACACCTCTTGTGAAATAGGCATACTGCAGTCATACTGGAGGATTCAATTTAGCAGGTACCTTATAAATAAAGCATTTTATTCACAGACAAACTCAGAATGCGAATGTGCAAGGTCCTTCAGAAAAGCGTATGTGGTGTAATTCATTTAAATAACTCACTGTTAGAAATCTTGCCGTTTCTTTCTAAACGCAAAGTACGTTTGTCCACTCATGAGAAGTGGTTTGGTCTAACACTCCCTGATTTACAGATGTAATTAGAGAAGGAAGAAATGTGCTGTAAATTGACTTGGCTCAGAGTTTATCTGGTCGACTCGTGAGTCTCCTCTGCCTCAGCTGTTTGTCTTCCTGCATGATAAGACAAAGGAAAGGCGACCCGAGGTAAGTGGCTTGAATAATTTCTTGTGTTTTATTGCCACCCTTATGCACATAACAAGAGGACAGGCCACTTAAAATGCTTTCACTACGGTTTATGAGCAACAAACAATGCAGCGACAGACCTTCATCTACAATAAGGACCGACATTTCCTAAGGATGGAGGTCAGCAAGGCCTTCTATTGGGAACTGTGTTCCTATTAGTGTCCTACAGACCACAGGGAATATCAATGACAGGTTATTCAGGGCAACAGGCAAGTGAAACCACTTTATAAGAGTCCTGGCAGACAACTAACAATTTATATACCGATTTAAAATAACGATTTATTTACCAAAATGAGTTATTTTATATCACAGAAACAGAATGTACGCATGATTTAGTTATTCATGCTGGAAATCGATGTAAAATGCTTTATATTAAATAACCAATGAGGCAATGTCCCTTTTTGGATAATCCACTGGACTAAATACTTTAAAAATGAAAGGTACTTTGTCTAATTTGATTATTTTCTCTTTTTACCTGGAATATGATGGACATGAACTAAAAGATTAGTCAGAACAAATGAACAAATGATGTCTGGGATCAGTGCAAAAATAGCTTTATGTTACGCAATGAAGGCTAAAAACAGACTCTAATAAATAAAAAAAGAATAATTATGATATTAAAAACTGATAGATAGCACATCTGTGACAGCACATCAGTTTGACTCTATATCAGTGCAATACGTTGTTACAGTGTAGCTACTATTGTAAAAGCGGTAAATATATAAAAAAAACTAACAACTTAGAAATTCTTAATATAATTTTTTATAATATATAATATATAACTACAACAAAAAACTAATTCTACAAAACTACATAAAAACAAACACTTATTAACATTTATAAATAAAATTAAAATGTATAATAGATTTAAATCTTAAAATCTGAAACTCTAAAAAACTTAATATAAGTTATAATAATAATAATAATAATAATAATAATAATAATACAAAACAAAAAGAAAAAAAAAGAAAAACCTAAGGTCCGTTCTTCATACGTAAATACTCAGTTAGCTGGATTTGGTTATTGATGACTTGACACGATCCAGGATCGTTTCGTTCTTCAAAACTCATCCAAGAGTTGTTGTCATAGCAACAGGTCTGGTAGCTCAAACCTGCTGGGGAGCAGGCTCGTTTCATATAAACAGGATTAGATGGGGTCAGTTAAAGCAAAGGTAATAGTGAATGTATGTACCGATTACTGATATTTTCTTACAGTAGTAGTTATATACACTTGAGAAAATAGTAAATATATATATATATTTTTTTTTTAACTAAGTTTAAATATATTTATAAAATTAATAAAACTTATGCAATCTGCACTGCGAAATAAAAGTACAAAGACTGTCACCTGGTGGTTCAAAGAGAAAATTTATTGATAAGAACTTTTTAGATACAAACGCGTACAATCGTTTCAGTACTATACAGTATGATAAAAGACATGCACAATATGTGACTTTTTTTAAAGGAATAATAATTTATGCAGTCATGCACATGTTTTGACAGTTATGGTGATTTGATGCTACGCAAAAGTTGCAGACAACTTTACCAATATCAAAATGCTTTTGTGATGCAAAATTAAATTTAAACATCTAGTTATTCTTTATAGGCTACCAATTAAAAAAACGGCTACTGTAATAAAGAAAATCCACTCTAACTGTAAAACTTAACAAATTGCTAAATAGGCTACTCTTGACACATGAAAGTGTAAACCCTGTAGACCACTACAAAGTTGAAGTTATTGCGTATCATATTTAACAAACCATTATAAATGTTATGTAATTTTGCTCACATGGATAAATGAATATTAATCAGATGATGTCATTACGCTGCTATGCAGTCAGCCAACCGTTACTTTGCTAATCATGATTTCGAGGATTGATAGATTTGTCCTTCACAACACACGCAGTGATCTTACATCTGTTCATCCAGACATTTTAACCTGATTTGCGAAATTGTTTGAAAAACCAAATTAGCTAGTGATCATTTATCAAGATTAACAAATCCAGGATCTGCCAAATCATCTTAGATTATTTAAGTGAGGTACAAAGAACGGACCCCTGGTCAGAATCAAAAGGTACTGACATAATCAGCAGTAAAGAGTAAAAACAAACAATGTATTGTTAAAAACAAACAAACTTTATAGATTAAATTAAAATGTATATTAAATTTCAAAGGTCTTAGCTGAAATTCCAAAAAATAAATAATAAAATAACAACAATAATAACAATAATAACAACAAAAACAACAATAAATTGATAAATAAATTAAAATATAATAATAATAATAATAATAATAATAATAATACAAAAACAAAAACAAAACAAAACCCTGGCCAGAATAAAAGGTACTGACATAATATGAGTAAAAACAATTTATTGTTAAAAACAAACAAAAATATTTATATTTGTAGATAAAATTAAAATGTATATTAAATTTCAGTCCTAAAATCTGAAATTCTAAAAAATAAAATAATAAAAATAAATACAGTAATAAAAAAATAATTAAATAAATAAATAAATAATAATAATAATAATAATAATAATAATGAAAAACAAAACAAAAACCTTGGCCAAAATAAAAGGCATTAAGATAAACTGAGTAAAAACAAGCAATACAAAAAAAAAAAAAAAAAATTATATATATATATATATATATATATATATATATATATATATATATATATATATATATATATATATATACATATATATATATATATATATATATATATATATATATATATATATATATATATATATATATATATATATATATATATATATATATATATATATATATTTGCACAAATTAAAATTTGATTAAATTAAATGGAAGGAAAAAATCTGGCACAGCAGAAGCTGTCAAATCCCCCAATATCACCCTCTCCTGCACAAGCGATGCAGTAAGGTTACAGAGAGGACAAAAAGCAAATCTAAAGTGAATCTGCTCTTTGTCATCTCCATGACAAAGGTTTGCAGGCCAGCAGCTGAGCTCAGCAGAGGACAAAGAAATAAATTAGTGATAATGGTAATATTAAGAAGAGTGGTGTGAGGAGCTTGCATCATAAGGGTAATCTGTCACCCTGTGGAACAATAGAGGGGCAAAGCGAAGGAGCGAGTTGTTTTCATTTGCTTTCATTTCACCCTTCTGCCTTCCATTCCTTTAATTAGTTTCTCTGGCCCTTTGGCAGCACATTTAACAATCACAACAGCAGCCGTCTGGAACAGCATCCAGAACTGAACCCCAATGCGTCATTCCGCTGTATTTTCTGAATTTCAACCAAACACACATACACACACTCACCATCATGGATCTCAAAAGCCACACTGGTTATTTTCTGTGTGATGACCATCATTGGCCTGTAAGGAAGTAAAAGAAAATTGTGGGTAGACAATAAAAACAATGAAGCTGAGGAACCTCAGAGTGAAAGGCGTTTTTTCTTACCCCGTAAAATCAGCAGAGTACATTCCGTAATCGAAGACGTAAACCCGAGTGATTTGGCAGAAGCTGAGATAACCCAGGGCGACCACCAAACAGTATCTGCAAAGCAACCCAAAGAGCTTTTTTTTACATCCAAGCTGTTTCATATGCATTGACGCACTTCTTTATAACCGTTTCACTTTAGGTAATACAAATAAACTGTTTGTAAGAGCTTTGATACTATAAGACCTGCAGGATGCCATTAAAACTTAAAAACAAGTCGAAACATTTAAAACAAGAAAGCTAACAAATAGCTCAGAGATGTTTCCACAAATGTGATCTGCAGAGCCTGTGAGTGTGTGTAAATATGTGTGCCTGATTTAATGTTCCAGCATCGATAATCGCACAATACTCACGTTGCAGGATATGATTATAGTTGATCAGCACAACAGTTAAATACATGAGATTTGTGTTTAACAATAACACTGAAAATATTTTACTTTCATGTGTTTTAAAGGCATTTCAAGAGACTTTAAAGTATTCGGGCACAACTTTAATAAAGAATTTCTCGAAAGTGGCTACAACTGGAACCTCCTACAAAATCTGAATGGTTGGATATCATATCTAATGTTCAAAATATGGAGAGGATGACTTTTTCTTTAAAACTACAAATGGACAAATACCTGCAATATTGGGAGAAATGGATTGTACTTATGCCTTTACAGAGTGTAATCTGATTTATATATGTATTTGTTCATTTGACCTGTAAGGAAATATGTGACCTGTCAACCGTTTATTTAAGTTCTGGTGTTTTATTGTATTATTTACCTAATTTTATTCTTTTTTTAACCTACTTTTTGTGTTTTTTTCCCCTAGTTTTATTTATTTATTTATTTATTTCTTCTCTCCTTAAAAGAAATAAACCTGAATGCTGTTCGACTCTCTGGAAAACCATAAGCACTGTTTATTTGACTTTTTTCTTTGCTCTGTTGTAATTATTTTTGCTCAGAATTTTGTCTATTATTTTTATACATGATTCACACGCTCACAAAAATCACCCCAATCAATCAAAAATAATTATTTCTTTCCAAATGGAGCTATTCAAGCCATCTGGAGAAATTGTACTCATATGGCAATATTGTGCAGCCCCAGTGCATGGACTATTATTTTATGACATTATTTCTCTGTATGTTTGTATAATGCAGAATATCAGAAGTGGAATTTAAATTGAAGGCAGAAGACAGGAAATTCTCAGAAACAAACAAAAAGGTCAAACACAGGTGTGTTTTTGTTTAAAGCTGCGAACACATACACATGCTGGTATTCAATAACTCATTATATCTTGATAATCAGCATGTATAATTTCGATATTGTGGGCACGTGGAAATACTGTGAATAATTCTTCATTATTTAAACTTTTACAGTGCCTTAAGAATATTTAGATTGTTGTATTGGCAGAGGTTAATCATCATAGCACTAAATACTCGCACTTATTAGGCCATTGATTTTCAAACATTAACATTTTTACATGTCAATCTGAAATTGCTGAAAAGCTTCAGCAATCAGTAACAACTCGCGATGCACTGAAATGAAAATGACTGGCTAAAACCAAAAAAGATTAAATCAAGGCCGAAAACTGAACCAAGTAATAAATTAAGCCAAATATTAGCACCACTGCATTCATGGATATGACTGTATACTAATCTTACTAAAATCAATTGTAGAGGATACAAATAGATTGAATAGACACACCGCAGACATGCTGCTTCAAGCATGTGCAGGGGTGCAGTTTCTGTTTGTGTCATCACAACATACTGTTTTGGCCGTGTTGTTTTGGTGGTAAAAGCCAAAAACTGAACACAAGACAACATTGACAGCATTGTTACTGAACAAATCATTTACTATTTGAGGGAGGGGGGAGAGCTAAAATGCTTGCTCAAGAAAATTGCATAAGAATACATAAGAGATTTTAAGAAATCCTTGTAACCTAGAGGGCAGTGAATACAGGACTGTTTCATCTGTTCAAGAGAACCAAATTTTCACTTGGGATGCTTGTGCAAGTTATCATTAATAAAAAAAGATGTTGCTGCAACCTTGAGCAAGCACTTTAGCTCTTTTTCTCCCCCATATAATAAATGATTTGTGCAGTAACATTGCTGTCGATGTTATCTTGTGTTCGGAGGTGGATGTCTGGTGTTTGAGGTTGCAATCTTTGGAGACAGTTCTGACAAGGAATCTGTCCAAATCATTTTAATGACTTTACGCTTTGGTATTCCAAGCACTAATAAAACATTTTAGATGGAATTGCTTGTTTTGTCATATGAAAAATGATCGGATTAATATTTTATGCATTTGTTGACCTTTCCAAAAAGTGTTTTGTATGAAATAACCAAAAATATGTTTACATTTCGCAAACCGCATTGCAGAGTCTGACCACTGATTCACCCAACAAACTGTGCTACAGCTTCTTTGTCTCTTACATCTGATAGTCAAACCATGCCGAGTTGAGGTTACTACAGGGAAAATCAGAGAGCATTTTGATAAACATCATTTATTGGTTAGACATAACTGCTGCTCTGAAAAGAAAATGTACACATTTAAATATAAAGAATATAATAAGCATAAAACCTCAGAGAGCAGTGCACGTTGGACAGTTAATCAAGGATGTACCACTAGATTGAGTCTCACTACAGTTGTTAAACATTATACTTAATTAATCTTGTCTCCATCTAACAACTCTTCAGTCTTTTGAATCTATCAGGTAACGTGTCACAGCATCAGTACACTGCTTCAATCTTTCGCTTACACGCTTGTACTTAGTAATTTTAATGAAAACCTCGGATACTGTTGGTTGGTTCCTGTTGGTTGTGCACCTTTTTTCACCAGCCAAGTTTGTCGACAACACAGATCACTGATTATTTAAGCCAGAGTTCTGCGGAAAAAGTGATTGACAGGTGGTAATTTGTTTAATTTAATTTATTTATGATTTGGTTATGGGTAAAACAAAGACCATGCGGGTCAGGTAGTTGAAACTGTAGGTTACAAATAAATCATTTGTTATTAATTAATTAATTATTCATAAATAATTAATTAATTGCCGCCTATGTTGACAATGCCATCATCCATCGGGATGTTTCACATTAGACATTGTACAATGCAAAATTGGTCGACATCGCAAAACACTATGGGAGAAGAGTATTTAAGAGAATGATTTACTAAGGCTAATAAGGTAGTCAGTTTACTGGGATTTGATCATTATTTAATGCCTCACTAAAAAATGACCTTATTTTGTGTTTTAGTAGATTACACAAACCTCATCATCTTTGGCTCTGCTTATTTGCAACCAAATTGTTCTGTTTATACACTATAACATATCTTACACAAATGAGCTGATGCATCTGCATTCTTTATTGTCAGTAGATCTCATTCCTTTATCCATTTTCCTTTGGCTTAGTTCCTTATTTATCAGGGGTCCCCACAGCACAATGAACCACCAACTATTCTGGCACCTCTTTTACGAAGCAGATGCCCTTCCAGCTGCAGCCCAGCCCAGCTAATTTAATTTATTCAATTCACCTGTGGCGCATGTCTTTGGATTGTGGGGGAAACCGGAACACCTGGAGCAAACCCACATGAACACGGGGAGAACATGTAAACTCCACACAGCAATACCAACTGGCCCAGTTGGGACTCAAACCAGCGACCTTCTTGCTGTAAGGCGAAAGTGCTAACCACTAGGCCACTATAGAACTCTCATTTCTTTAAAATATTTTAAAAGCCTAAATTAGAAGAGTATTTTCGAAACCATAGAATTAAAGCCATAAAACCATGAGAATTCTTCTCGGAAATAATGTAAAATTTCCCAATTCCAGTAAATCACAGAGTACACATGAAGACATTTTAGGGCCATCTAATATTGTTATGGACAATGAGAAGCAGAAAAGGTTGAGATAATCATTTATATATGTCCATTTATGCACTCTATTAATGCTATTTTTTAGTGGATAGTTTAGTACAATAAGGATGAAGAAATAGCTTTAAAATTCAATCTAAATTATTGTTAAAAAAAAAAAAAAAAAAAAAAGTATAGCATTCAAACCACATCTATAACCATAACATTGTCATTTTTGTTACAGCTGTGGACTGGACTCATCTGACATTCTTTGTAGAGGAACATACAGTGAAGTTACTTCTTTTCCAACTTCTGAATAACCAAAACACTGACAGGAAATCAAAACAGTATCTACTTTTGAAAAGATGGAGATTGTACTTAGAAAGCGTGCATTCATATTAAACAAAATCTAGTTAGCAGTATAATAATCTTAAAAGCTACGGTTCTTGATGCGAACTGGCCTTTCAGCTCAATTACATGACAATAGCAGGTCATTAGTCCAGCATTAACGTGACGTAAAAATCAAAGGTTTGTTAACTTCACAAACAAAAGGATGGAAAAGCAGATGAAGCTCCCAGTCCTCATTATTTCTTATGCACACACACACACTGGAGCTCTGTAGTGATGACACATTCAGCTCAGGTCCCCAGACACTGCAGGTGTGAGAACAAAGATAGACGAGCCATGTGTGGGTGTGTGTGTGTGTGTGTGTGTGTGTGTCTTCTCCATTCAACAACGTATGTGTGTTTTACAGGTCTACAAAACTGTTTGCCCTCCAGAAAAAGGCCAAAAATAGAAAGTCATCCACTGCATGTTTCCCCAAAATGGCACGACCAATCACATCAATCGCCTTATTTTTTTAACATCCCACCAATAGAAGACAGAATAAAACAAGGAGGATTATTGTCTACCTAAACATCTGCCCCTGAATCTCCCTAAGACAGTAATATCACCTCATTTGAAACAAAATGTCCCTAAATGGCCATTTGGCACGAGTCTGACATTGAGGCAGTTTTATATTTACCACCCTGTAAAAAGTTTCTGGCAGCTGGCAGAGACGGCAGCGGGGAAATAATGGAAGATTTTATTACACCTGTGAGGAGGACATTGACTGATGGTCAGCGGGTGAAGAGAATGATCTCCTTCTAATTAAAATTATCTCTGGGTCACTTTTAAACTCTTTCATCAGAAGAGTCAGGCTCTATGAGAGGGAGCGACTTCCATCAGGATGGACCTCAGTTGACTTCCCAAATGAAAATGGACCACGAGAGATTTAGCTAATCTGTTCAAAGAGTTCTGCTGAACTTGAGTTCTTAATGTCATGGGATTCTGTACGGTCAAAATTTTCGTGAAAGAGGAAAGGCAATAAAAGAAATGCTTGGTGATGTCAACAAAAAAAGGAAAATGATTTCTGTGGAAATTTTGTTGAATTTTTTAAAGAAACTAATATTATTCAGCAAGGATGCATTCAATTGACAAAAAGTGAAATCTATTAATTTGTATACAATTAAAGTCAGAATTATTAGCCCTCCTGTGAATTTGGTTTTCTGTTTAAAATAATTCTCAAATGATGTTTATAACAAAGCAACAAATTTTTCACAGTATGTCTGATAATATTTTTTCTTCTAGAGAAAGTCTTATTTTTTTTTTTATTTCGGCTAGAATAAAATTAATTTTTAACACAAAAAAAAATTTCAAAAAACTTTTTGAGATTCATATTATTAGCCCCCTTAAGCAATATTGCTTTCAGTTGTCTACAGCATTGGTCCTCAACCATCAATTGGTACGGGGCCGCACAACAAATCATTAATTATTTCCATTTTATTTATTAAAAGAGTCTGGACGATCTTTTATTTTGAAAAGTTTTTTATTTTGATAAAATAACGTCTTGTTCACTTGAGCACCCAAATTTAACCCACAAGCATAAAAGCATATAAATAAGTAAGAAACAGATGTCTTTGGAAAAGTTTCTTTGCAAAGGGGAAAAAGCCAAGTGAAGGACCAGCGAGCTGCCAAGGAATGAATGCGCAACACATTTGTAAACAAATCAGGTGAATTCAGTATGGCTGTGCGAGAAGATCAATGAATGGAGATGAATGCAGAATGGAGATGACGTCGGCCTTTTAGGGGCCGTTCGCCTATCACGACTTTTTTAGAGTTTGCACAAGTTTGTTGTTTTCACTGGAGGTGTGCAGCTCGCGCATTTCAGACACAAAAAGTTGAATCAAAGTCCCGTTATGGCAAGTCATTTCACTAGGCGGCCATCTTTAAAACACCTCTCGGGCATTCTGTCTGAATAGGGAAACATCAAATTCTCCAAAACTGCTCGCCAAGCTTAACACCGAATTTCATATTAGGAATCACCAATAAAATTAAGACTAAGATTTCGTTTCTAAACACCCAAATCACACAAAATCTCACGTCTGATCCAAGGCCCTTCCCCAGAGTATTAGCAGTCTATAGCGATCGATGATTAGCTCCTGTTCTAGTAGTCAGGGCTTACAAGTCATTCACCATATTAACCATTCCTCATCGCCCAATTCAAAAACATATGAGCGACAGGTCTCGTGTATTCTATAGTCTTTGAGTTGAATGCACGCCGAGTGACGTGACAAGAATTGACCGATCAGCTTCAGCTTTTGTGGAATATACACATTTTGGTAGACTGATTGTCCCAGACAAACACTGGAGTGTTATGTAATTTTCTCCATAAATAAAACTTGCATTTGAGTTACAGCAATGTTTTGTCAGCTTGTCATTCTTTGAGAAAAGTTTATGGTCGCCTAGCAACCTACAAAACCCCTATCCCCAATAATTTTGACTTCAACTATATATATATATAAAGACAGACAGACAGACAGACAGACAGACAGACAGAGAGAGAGAGAGAGAGAGAGAGAGAGAGAGAGAGAGAGAGAGAGAGAGAGAGAGAGATAGAGAGAGATAGAGAGATAGAGAGATAGATAGATAGATAGATAGATAGATAGATAGATAGATAGATAGATAGATAGATAGATAGATAGATAGATAGATAGATAGATAGATAGATAGATAGATAGATAGATAGATAGATAGATAGATAGATAGATAGATAGATAGATAGATAGATAGATCTTTAAGGCCATTTTGTGTGACATGTCAAAAGGGGAAACACTGCAGTTGACCAGCCATTTCATGTGCTCTTTAGTGGTTATTGTAGTCCGTTTTTCTTAGATTTTACCATGAATTATATGACGGCATTTTCAAAATGTGAAAATAAAGACTTACTTGTGCATGTGCTCAACTCCAGTCAGAATCATAATGCCGTATGTAATGCCACTTTGCAACAGGAAATGAAGAGCATACCTGTGGAAAAAAGACAAAAATAAAGGCTCTATTAAAAAGTGCTTTTGTTTCAGTAAGACTATACAACAACAACAACAACAGGTGTCACTGTACCTTTTGGATCTTATTCTGAAGAAACGCCATACTATTTGAGAAGTAACCACTCAATGAAAATGAATGGGACAAATCAATACTGCTTAATATGTAATATGGAACAATGCAATATTAATAGGATTCAACTTTGCACTTAAATGTCAACGGCCTTTCTGGCACAAGTTAGGCCTGTTTTACTACGTAAATACACTAGAAAAGGGAGAAAAGACATTGCTTTTTGATTTGGCTAAAGACACCAAATGTCCACCTTATTTTTATCCAAGAGCATGCACAGCCACTTGTAAATATAATTTGTCTGGCTATTTATGTCATCCACTTCCAGTCATCTTAATTATTAGCATGATGGTTAGTAGTGCATACTAGGGGTGTAACGATTTATCGTTGTACGATTTATTGCGATGCAAAAATGTCTCGATATGCATCGTGGCGTTATGACGATTTGATTACGATATGACGTCCGTTTTCTCTTATTAGTTGAGCTGTTTGCACGTGAGCTACGTTCCACCTGCTGTCGCACGTGAGTTCAGATTGCAGCAGCAGTAATGTTAGCAGACCAAGATGAGTGGAGTTGAAATAGAGGATGGCTCATCCTCTCAAAATCAGACGTCTGGCAACATTTCGGTTGTACAGTCATTGCTTTAGACTCATCCGCTTTTTGACACGCATACTGGGTCAAACATCCTAAGTTTTAAAGTCTTCACAGTGATTTACATACTTTGCACAGCGACATGGATACCTCCTAATGGTGTTGAAAGAGTCACATACTGTATTTATAAGGTACAATTCACCCTAAAATATCATTCTGTCTTCATATAATGATGTATTGGCGGCCGCAAAATCACACATGACGAGAGCTGTTACTACAAAGGGCGGACTATGATAGACGCGCGCGTATGGCAAGCCGTTTTAGCATTTAAACCTTTGATCTGACTATCCATAAATATATTTAGAGATATCTCTAATTATATTTTGACTAGTCATAATTATAATTCGACTAGTCAAAATATAATTAGAGATATCTCTAAATGAATTTAATTAAATATGAATTAAATATATTTATGGATAGTCAGAACAAAGGTTTAAATGCTAAAACGGCTTGCCATACGCGCGTCTGCTTCAGTGAACAGAACCTGCAGGTTGTGACTAATAAAGTAGTAAACAACATTCAGTTTGTGGAACAGAGTGATCTTTATTTTTATTTGCACCTTTACTTAAATTGTTCCTTAATTTTGTCTCTGTCATTTCAATAATATTTTTTAAGAAGTTTTTAAATTGTTTTATTTTCCAGAGACAGGCCTGTTTAATATATTTTCTAAAAGAAGGTTCAGTTTAACAAGTTGAAACAAAAGAAATACATAAAAAATAGTTTACTTGGTAAAATTTGCATTTCAGTTAAATTTTCAATTTTTATTCCAAATATCGTGATACATATCGAATCGTGAACATTATATCGTGATACACATCGTATCGTGAGCTGAGTGTATCGTTACACCTCTAGTGCATACAGTTTAACAGCTTACTTTGTTCCTCGTCCCATTACTTCCCTAAAGCAACTAATGAATCGGAAGTGTCATACTGTACATTTACAGGAAACTTCTGCATTCAGAAATATGATTGATGATAATAAAACCATTACTTTTTGTCTATTTTGTTTTTTTACATTTGACATGGTGTTCAAACATAACCTTGCCAGTCAGTTTTTGGAGATTTCAGTCTGTCTTCATTCAAGAGGAAATAAGCTAAATCTGTTTGCCTTTTAGCCAGATAAGGAAACTAGAAGAGACTTTACGAAAGCTTATCTACAAATCAGATCCACTTAAACATGCACACATACACCAACAGTGACACTTTAATAAGGCTTTTAAAAGATGCCACTAATTAGCAGCCAAAAGTCTGTCCGTCCTTTATTTTCACGAGTGTGGCCTATTGATCTGTTTGTCTTATTAAAGCGACATGTTAATGAGTTTCAGAATTTAGTCACCACCGACACATCAATACAAGCCCGAGTGTGCTGCTAGTGAATCTCACAACACAGACACTAATGTATCTAAAACTGTGTTAGCATCAGTCAGCCTTTTTCTAATGTTGTTCTATTAATAACACTGATACACCAGCTGTTCTTGTAAAGGTTCAACTTCCCACAAATATACTGGACTCCTGGAGATAAAAAAAAGTAATAAATTCTATTCTGTGCTGGAATTATTATCAATTGTGAATGTAGGTAATTACCTACCTAGACACAGAAAGCAATATTGTTAGATCTACAGCTCTGTCTAACCAATAAATGTTATCATGTTAAATAATCTTATAGAAAACTTTCAAAGAGGAAAAAATAAACATTGTAACGTAAATTGTCAACAAAAACCATACAACTCATTAAAACATACTTTTCAGTCCAAAAATATAACCTATAAGTAAGCACATAAGCATGCAAGCTAGTTATCTAGCTTCTTAGTAAATAAACACAGGAATTTGAATTTTTTGCATATTGAAAAAACAGAATAACTTTTACAATATTGCATCTTTATCCATCCATCCATCCATCCATACATACATATATACATACATACATACATCCATACATCCATACATACATACATACATCCATCCATCCATCCATCCATACATCCATCCATACATACACACATATATATATAGTATAATGGTAATTATAATATTAAGTTAGTAAGTTAGTTAGTTAGTTAGTTAGTTAGTTAGTTAGTTAGTTAGTTAGTTAGTTAGTTAGTAAGAGAGTAAGCAAGATAGTAAGTTAGTAAATAAGTTAGTAAGTTAGTTAGTAAGATAGTAAGCAAGTAAGTTAGTAAATAAGTACAATAGTAAGAGACTAAGAAAGATAGTAAGTTAGTAAGTAAGATAGTAAGTTAGTAAGATAGTAAAATAATAGGTTAGTATGTTAATCAGTTAGTAAGTAAGATAGTAAGTCAGTAAGTAAATAAATAAATAAAAACAGGAATGTTTCATTTTTTGCATACTGGAACAACATAATCATATATAGGAATATGTCATTCATTTGGTTCACAAATTCTTCTCTATATTAAAATACACAAATCCTGTCATTGGCCTTGTCCTCAGCCCAATTGAACATAGTATTTAACACTTTTCAGCAAAAAAAAAAAAAAAAAAAATAGTTTAGAAAAAAGACTTCAGAAATAGCAAGTTTAAGTTTATCATTTACATAAAAAAAATGAAATTATAAATAAATTCCACAAATAAATAATATTTTACAATTATCCCCATCTTTTTGTCAGTTCTGTCACATTTGCATTACATTTAACATAAAATGCATGTAATAAGGCTATGACTGAGAAGAAGTGACATCATTTGAAAGAGGAGAAGCTGACAGTGATCAAGGAAGCGTTCTATCATTGAATTGTATGATTTGATGCTTTTTTTGTATGATTTCTTTTTTTTAGGAGACAAGCTTAAAGGTCAGTCCCTGTCACATTTTTATAAATGAAATTGTATGTTTCTGGTAGAATATCCCATATATAGTACAGTCCATAGTATATTGTTAATTCTGTTTAGCATCACGTTTTATGTTACAACAATAAAGTATGAAGTTTTGTATTTTTGTTTTCATTCTTTAAATCCGTTTTATTATTTGCATCTAATGCTGTATTTTTTTCAATGACTATCAGTGTTTTGTGGGTCTCCGATCAAAGTATAATTGTACCCTTTGTCTGGTCACTGTTGCGCTCCACTGAGGGAGTCATACAGGTGTATTTACAACTGCAAATGACCACATAATCTGACACCTGCCAGTGTACTACAGACATCAGCTTCGGCTCACTATAAGCTGTTTGTTTATTTTGTATCAGATGTCTGCCGTTACACAGGCCGCTACATTTCCTATCGATCGGTGTTCGTTTTTATCTTTCTGCAAAGTCACACCAGCACATTTCCTGCAGTCCAGCAGCAGGGAGTACAAGCAAAATCTGGTTTCAATTTCCTTGTGGACGTACAGAGGGGGATGTGTCGGTACAGTATATGTGTCAGTATTAGGCAAAAAAACTCACCAGCCAAAGCAAAATAGGGCAAAGTAGATGCCCAGCAACGTGGCAACCACATGGCGCACAAAAGGACTCGTCTTGCTGGGGTGCAGATACAGTCTGAACCACACAGCCGTGAGCAGGGCGCAGAGCTGACATACTACAAAATTCACCTGAAACAGGAAAAAAAAACAACAACGGATCAGCAAATGAACATAACATCATCACAGACAAATGTGATGTATAAATACACACACAGACACACACACACACACACACATACACACACACACACACACACACACATACACATACATACATGTAATTTATTCCTGTGAACTTTCAGCAGCCACTGTTATAGTCTTTATTGTCACATGGTCCTTAAAAAAATGTATTAATATTACGTAATTAAAATTCTATCAATGTAGCTAACTATCAATCACAAAACCAGAGAAAGTTTGTAAAAGATTTGTAAAAGGGTCTTTTACTTTTTACTTTTACTGCAAAAATGATTAGCACTTTTGCACTCCTATGAAAGTTTTTAGTTCTTTTCCAAATATTTCCCAAATGTTTAACAGAGATTTTTTTTTCTGAAACACATAATAGTTTAAACATAATAGTTTTAATTAGGGCTGCACAATATTTTGTAAAATTATCACTATCGCAATAGTAGTATAAGCAATATTCGCATCGCAGACATGTATGATGAATGACATTTATTTTATTCACTGGTGGTCTAAATTTGACCAATCAGATGGGGCCTTGATATATTTATCTCCACCCCTCCAGTAGTAGCTGTTCTGCTATTGGCTGGAGTAGCCCAAAGATGACCCCAGAAAATAAATACTAATCCCGAGACTAGAGAGGAAAACGACAACAATCAGAGTCAGAATATCTGCGGAGGTTTCTGCTCATTTAAAAAGTTTTAAAAACTAAATGTTTGCACATGTTGACAGTTTTTGTCTACATTGCATTTACTTTGATCTGAAAAAATATATCTTTGATCTGTTTATTTTAATATTATTCAATAAATAATAGATTAAAAATCTATCAATCAATAATAATAATAATAATAAAAATAGCTTTTTTCAAGGGAAATGTTTTAGCATGAGAAATATCGTTATTGCAATGCTCAACATCACATTTTCTGGTCTCACGCAGCCCTATTTTTAATACTGTAACTAATTACCAATCCCTCAACTATTTAGTCTTTGCCATGATGAAGGTACATATTATTTCACAAGATACCAGTATTCAGTTAAAAGTGCCAACTAAAAATCTTGACAAGGCAAGTTAAGATAATTAGACAATTATTAAGGGAGTCAATGATTCAAAAATTAATAATATTATTAATAAGACTTATTAACATAGTTTTTATATCTTTTAAAATAGTTTTGTTATTAAACAATATGTGTGTGTTGTGTGTATCATTTCATTATTATTTCATATTACTGTCGTTAAATTTGAAATTAACTTTTTTTACATCCTTTGTGGTAGGGCTGCACGATATTGGAAAAATTTGACAATTTTTTTTTCTCTGCAAGTTATATTGCGATATGAATACAATTTTATACAATTTTACCAGATGACACAAGTCTATTTGGGAAAGTCATTCATTTAGATAGATGATCAAAGATTTTGTATAGGTCTATATATATATATTTTATATAAATGTATATTTTATATTACTTATTATATACATGCAATAAACAAACTACAGTCACAAATAAACACAATGAAGCAAAGATTATGCGACACCATTTGTGATTTTCTGGGGAGTCTAACTGTATTCAGGTTAATTAATTGATTCATTAAATGTAAAATAACAGTGTATAGGTCTTCATCATTTAAATAATCCAATACAAATAATCTTTATTAGTTACAAGCTGTACAATTTATTGTCCCTGAATGCTTTAAATTATTTAAAAATGCTGACACAGTAACAGGAATCATTAAAAACTTTATAATATACTTTCAGTATGTTGTGGTTTAATTCTGCAGTGAATCCACTAATCTTGTGTGTCTTTAACCTGTAGTTTCTGGTCAACTAATCCCAACTCAACATTGCATATCTTGCGACGTGACTATTTTTGTTTGATGCTGAAACGATGTATTGTGCAGCCCTACTTTGTGAGATATGTTAGGTATAATGCATATGTACAGTTCACTTTATGGTTTAGCTGATCAAAGTTTAACAAAGTTTTGAGAATATGAACATACAGTATATTGCAATGAGTTTTTAAAACTATTATTAGTGCAACAGATTTTACAAATAAAACAATTTCACAATTCACATACAAGCCATTCATCAACATAAAATACATGTTTAAATCTTCACAATTAACTGCTTTTCCATATTTACTCTCTTACTGTGCATTAAAATGTGCTGCTCTAGAGCAACAAAATAAAGTGACAAGCCTTAAAAATATTGTTTTGTCATACTGTGTTTGTATCTCCGCTCACAGTGAACCCCCATTAGTCCAGATCCTGCACCACACAGCTGTACATTCAACATCCAGAACTTTAGCATGGACAGAAAAGCTACAGAATGTCACACTTGAATCATGTCATGTGCCTCAAGATTACACAAATACAATGGAATTTAGAAGAAATAATGAGCAGGATGAACAAAACGGCTAAACGAAAACAAATAAGGACTAACAGTGCCAGGGAACAATGATTCCCCGCTGTTCCAGGAGAACGTCAGAAGGTTTGGCAGGACTTTCTGTGAGGTTCCTGCAGTATTTCAGGACCCAGCAAGCTTTCTGACCTACTTAACAGACAATGCCTTGAGCTTCACACTGACATGCTTCTCATGAACGCCAAACAGACCAACAGCATGAGTCGGAGCTTTTGACTGGACACAGCTGTGAGATTTCAGCTGCAAGTCATCTGAAGCCAGATATAGATCTTCAACCAAATTCAAAAAGTCGAACTGTATGTACCTTTATCCCTATGCTTTACACAAAGAATATGCATCACTAGTTTGTCAGATAGCTCATTTTTTTGGCCTGTGCAGCACTTTAAAAGAGGAAAATAGGTGTCTTGCCAAGCTTCCTGCAGTAAAACAGACAATAGTGGTCATCCTGAAGGTCATTAAAGAGATAGTTCACGCAAAAATAAAACTCACTGTTTATTTACTCGCTCTCATGTGGTTCCAAACCACTGGAAGTTTTTTTTTTTCTGCTGAACCTACAAGAACAAGTAACCACTGACTTTCATAGTAAAAAAATACTAAGGAAGTCAATGGTTACAGGTTTCTTTTGTATAATATCAAGTCAATCCGATAAAAGTTATAATCTGAATTTGCTACTTAACAAAATTGAGCAAGAAGTCCATATTCATCAAAAAAATAATTTTAATAAAACAGTATTTTTTTATATATAAATGCACAATAAATACATAATGAATCCCCAATATACACTCCAATTTAATTTAAAAGTCTGTGTGGTCATGTTCTAATCATAGTTCAAGTCACTGCATCACTGTCCTCATCATCTAAATTTTGCATTCAATGCCTGCAAAAAGTAGCACTTAATAAATCCACCACAACAGGGACACCACATGTTTTTGTGGCATCCGTTGCATCTGTCAGGTGACCCAGTGTGGTTTGTAAACCAGACCAAGGGGATTATGGGAGACTCTTGGCAGCATTCTGTAACTTGTATGCAGCACTAGCAATGTAGTATTGAGCATTGAGTAATTGAATGTTAAGTATTGAGCATATAAAGTTCTAGACATCATTATTAGCCCTCCTGTGAAATTTAAATTCCTTTTCAAATATTTCCCAAGAGTTGTTTAACCCAGCGAAGATATTTTCAACATTTTTAAAAATAAAAATTAGGAATTTCGTCTGTCATAATAACTGTCAACATGAAAGTTATTTTGCAAGATAATTATATTTAACTTAAAGTGCAATTTAGAGACTACATTATTAGGTTAACTGGGCAAGTCACTGGAAAACAGTGGTTTGTTCTGTAGCCAATCAGGAAAAAAAAATCTAAATTTACTATGTTTTTAATTTTGCTACCTCACATTGATATTCTAAATCAGAGGTGCCCAAAGTAGAGCCTGAAGGCCAAAGTTAGCCCATGGTAATCTTTGGTTTGGCCCACCATCCTATCTGAAAAGAGAGGGAAAATTATATGGAATTGAATGTGGCGAATGCCTTTTCAAATCATTTCGAATTTAACGTAACCTTTTGTTTCTTTGATTAATTGAGGAGCTAAAAAAAGCCAACTAAAACTTTTAAAGCGTAAATACTGCCACTTGACAGGGAACAATAAACAAGACATCAGCAAGCAAATCAAGACAAAGGCATGAGCAGCTTGACTCGTGTATTCAGCACTGATTTCCAATGTGTTATAAATGGGATTGTTTATGTTTTTACTATAATAAGGCCATTATAAAATGTTAAAAATGATACTGCATCATTAATTAATATGTTTTATAGCAACGTTTTCTAAATATTAGCAAATAAATTAGGAATTTACCCATAGCAAATTTAATGTAATATGGTTTGGTATATTCAACAGCCCAGAGCCCTTAGCTTGTTTGGTTTTTGGCCCTTAATAAGAAAAAGTTTGGGCAACCCTATTTTAAATGCTTTTTTCAAAGATTTGTTAAAAAAAACTCTAGTGAACAGTACAGAATAATAAATAACAAAACACTGAAGAAAGTACTTTCCCAAACACACTTATTAAACATAAAAACATTTAAATGAGGTTAAAAAAAATAAAAAAAATACTCCACAGACTGTATTTTAAGGCTTGGTTGTGTTTAGAAGATTTAAAGAAGTGAGTGCTCATGCTTAAATTGTTTTTTTTTTTTTTAAATCACGTTATTTGTTCATATATTTTACATTAATTATAAACAGCTACTCAGCCAATATGAAAACAACTGTCATATTTCCTAGTTTATTCAAAAGCCTGCCCATAAGAGGCTCTGATTGTTCAGCTAACATAATGTGCTATGACTAGCAAATTGGCTCCATGTCACCAGGAATTATCTCCGCTATAACATCACAGAGCATCTGGCCATGCCCCTTCGCTGTATGTTCGTAACCTGAAGGGTTCAAGACATCATTAACCCATATGTATTTTTTGTAGTCCTCAAACTTTGTTCGTTGTAGGCTTTGCTAAGCTAACTCTGTAAAGGCCAGTGCCTTTCTTTGCATTGAACTTTGAGCATATTACATTCAGATATGTTGAATATGTTCACACAGCTACATTACACATCAACTAAAGTTTAAAATATGATATCGTAGTGGACCACCCCTTTAACAAAGCTTTGGTTCCAATTAAATCCTTTCTTTAGTTATTTCACAGAGCATACCAAGCCAAGCCCCTTCAAAAGATTTCATCTTTACATTTTGTGCAATAGTCCGGAATGTCAGAGATAATCCTAGTGTAATATGATGTAAGGTGTAATGCAAGTCCTATATAGTTCTCCATTAGGGTTGTATTCTACATCTAGTGTAAATTTGAGCTAAAAAAAAAAAAAAAAAAAAAGGCTCCAAATAAGTTTTACTTTTCAAATCCATACAACTTCTAATTTAAAGATAGCACTTACAGCATTTTTATTTGATGTATTCTTGAACGGTAAGCATGTCGTTTGATAGTGTGACTGAATGATGCTGTTAAGAAGTTGAGCAATGCATAATTATGAAGGCTTACATGAAGTCAAATTATTCCTAATCCTTGGTGGATAAAAGATCATCAGTTCATTTTGACACAAGCTCGTTTAAGCTTCTGTCGCTTTCTTTGAAGACTTCCTGTTGCTCTCACTTAGCTCCATCTGTCACACTAACAGCAAACATGAAGCTCTTTGCAGCAAACGTAAGGCACATTACTTTTCACCATTTTTGTCGTCACAGTAATAAACTACATTAACAATTGTAAAAATAGAACAATTATTGTAAAAATTTCAGAGTTGTTTATGCAATCTTTGTGAGCCTAAAAGTTTTCTTTAAAATATTAAAATTCATTTACACACAAACATATAAAATGTATTATGATATAAACAAAAGTACACCACCTGATAAAATGTTTTTAAGTACAAAAAATAATAACTTGACTTCTAGTTGATCATTTGGTATCAGAAGTGGCTTATTTGAAAGGCAAATGCCTCTAGATTATGCTTATTTGAAAAAATAAAAAATAAAATGTGACCATGCCTTGATTTTTAATTATTTAATTAGGACAGTAAGGTCTAACTTTGCTTAGACAAAAGTCTTGTCAAATAACAGAAATAATGTAAAGTATAGAATATAAAGTCATGGTGCAGTAGAAAACTAATTAATATTTCCCATGAGCTTGGAGGACTGCATCCATACATCTCTGCAATGACTCAAATAACTTGTTAATAAAGTCATCTGAAATTGCAAAGAAAGAGTTCTTGCAGGACTTCCAGAGTTCATCAAGATTCTTTGGATTCAACTTTAATGCCTCCACCATCTTACCCCAGACATGCTCAATAATGTTTGTGTCTAGTGACTGGGCTGGCCAATACTGGAGCACCTTGACCTTCTTTGCTTTTAGGAACTTTGATGTGGAGGCTGAAATATGAGAAGGAGCGCTATCCTGCTAAAGAATTTGCCCTCTCCTGTGGATTATAATATAATAGGTAGCACAAATATCTTGCTATTCAGGCTGTTCATGCTGCCATCCACTCTGCTTGTCGAAAACCTTTATTTTTCCTTCACCAAACTTGACTGATTTCTGTAAATTCTTGAGTCCATGCCAGTAACAATAAATCTTTTACGGTATTTGTGATGATTGAGATGCAGTTTAACAGATGATTTATTGGGAAAATCTAACTTCTGCCTCTTTTCCAAATGATCAACTACAAGTTATTATTTGTTGCTCTTACAACTGGGATCGACAACAAGACTCTTGTCAAGTAGTGCATAGTAACTATTTGAGCACTAACACCCCCTGCATTACACTAAACCAAATGAATTGTATTCATAATTCAGAAATAATACACACTGAAAAAAAATCATTGAATTAAACATTTTTAAGGTAAGAGGTTCCAAATAATTTTTAAGTAATAATAATAATTAGTAAAATATTAATTAAGTTGAACATCACTAGATTATATTTGTTTGTTTCAATTCAGATTAAATAAATTATTTGCAACCAGTTAATTAAAAAAAAATCAGTTAATACAATGTATAATTTTTTATTATTTATTGACAACACTCACATATGTTTATATAGACTTTAGGTGGCCAAATATTTGACCAGCCACAACACCATGGCTCACACAAAAGCATTTCAGCTTCACTGTTCTAGGACAAATCTAATTGCTAATTACTCATAATTACACAAATTATCTTGAAAAGGAAGCTCAATATTACATCACTTTCCAGAGGCAGGTTGTTCTGAATCCTATTAAACCAGGGCTCAGCCTGCTTATACATGAGTTCAGACAAAGGTGCAACGAAAGTTGACACCAACTCAATACAGTATTCTCTCATAAGAGCTTCAGGTGAAAGGTAGTGGGGAGGTGAGAGCGGCACCAGCAAACAATTTTATGGTAGAACTTAAAAATATTACTTTCCTCATAAATGAAAAAGACGAGGAAAAAAAAATAGAAAAACTGGCCTAAACTGGACACAAATAGTCCTTTACAATAACTACTCAATAGACCATTTTTGTTGAATTATTTCTTTATCATTCCCCTGATAAAATGACTTTTAATAAAATGGATTCATTGAACTATAAATAGTAAAATGTTTATAGAAGAACATTGAAATAATAATTGGCTAAATCGTAGAAAAAAACAGAATTAAGATCGTGTGTAGGGTCGAATTTAGATTGTGATCTTTTTTCGATTAATCGTGCAATTATTAAGAATTAATCCCAGCCCATGCCTAGTAACAAGCCAAAAAGTCACACCACAATAATCAATAAAACAATAAATAAGCAGATCACAAATTGCATTAAAACTGACAGTTATAGTTTTGAAGAAAATGACTAATGAGAGTCAACGCCAGCAGCCAGCATTCGTCAAAGTATCTTCTTTTGTGTTTAACAGAAATTGAAGTGAGTAAATGATGACAGAATTAATTTTTTTTGGAAATTGTGGAAAATACCTACAATATTGTGCTTCCCTGTAATAAAAACATGTTGCTCTTCACTTAAAATGACGGTGAAATGTGCCAGAAGATTACACCATATAGATCTGATCTACAAGTGACGTGAGGAAATCAAATGACAGCTCTAAATCTCCATCAATATTACAGCAGATCTGTTTCATGTTGCTGTTCCTATAAGGTAGGTTAGCCGGAAAAGTTCGACATCTCTGTCTTTCTCTGTCTTTCTCTCTCTCTCTCTCTCTTTCTCTTTCTCTCTCTCTCTCTCTCTCTCACTGTTTTCTTTAATTAATGATCCTTGATGCGTCTCATTACGTTCCTAGTCTCCTTTATGTCCAGGTTAGAGGGTGCCTCCTCTCCTGTGTCGGCATAGAGGAACCTGAGCAGAGGTCCAATTCACCTCAGTGAAGCTGGAGATAAAACTACATCTGAGACTCAGCCAAACCTACACATTCTGATAAGAGTCCGATCAATCAGTTTTCTTTCTGTACGTGTGACTCAGAGCGGTTGGCTGGAAATATCCTGAAGATTCATCAAGGTTAGCTGACACAGAGAAAGCAAAAGGAATTTTCAAGGCCTGCACTTGATCATCCTGTGAATGTCACATGTAGACTTTTTTTACGTTTAAGTGGTTCTCAGAAGAGCGAGTCAAGTTAATTAAAAAATAGCATTCATATTTGCTAAAGAGAACATCAAAGATAATGTTTCTCTTTATTTTTTTATTTAAAAAAAGGAAAAATTAGAGATCAATGACTTTAGTCAGAACATGTCAAATGGGCATATGGCGGTTTTCAATAATTCAATATATTAACATGCATAATATTGATATGGTGGGCACTTCAAAAAACCATGAAAACTTATGTATTGTTTAAACTTTTAGTGCTTTTTAAAGAATATTAATATTGTATTTGCAGTGGTGATCATAACAGAGGCATATGCTTGAAGACTTTATCGTTTAATTAATGTAATAGATCAAACATGAAAATTTTTACACGTTAATCTAGCCTAGACATACTGAAATATTGATTGAACATGCTGTCACTGTTTATTGTACATCAACACTGCAATAAGGCTCCAACAGTTAATATTAGTTAATTTAAGTTAATGAACAAAAACTGTTATTAATCTTAGCTGATGTTAAGTTCTTTGCTCTTGCCTAATAACATATCAAACTTGGTTGGAATTGTTCTATTAAATTAAGTAAGTAGCTAGTACAATTCAGTTGTATCTTTAATGTAATGAAACCATTACATAAGATCTATCGGAGGGAGAGAGGGAGAGAGAGAGAAAGCCTGCAACTGATGTCAAAAACATAAAAAGATTTGGCCCAATAAAACATGCATTTTTGAATCACTATCATTGTTGTGTAGTTGCATATAGCCCCTTGTGATTCTGACCACCTACTTGACATTTAAGGTACTGTACTACATATTTGGGTTACTTTGGTTATTTTTAGCGTGCAGTAAAAAGTAACGCACATGCAAATTATTTCTGGGGCTGATTTAAACATTGAAATAAGTCCGTAAGTGCTCTATTTTTGAAAATATTCAAAGGTCATTTGATTATAATCAGTTTTATACCACCTTTATTTTGTTAAACAAACACATCTCCATAGCTTACACGTTATGCTGGTGGAGTAAATATGATCATTTTGCTAATATTTGTTTCAAACACAACATTTGGAGCAAAAAAAAAGGTCTCATTTAATAGATTTTCCTAATATGCATATTAGCAATTGTATAAAAAAAATGTGCATTAGTAAAATTGTAATGCTCACTAAATTGAACATGTTAAAGTAAGTTTGTTGCAGTTTTACAAAAAAATAATAAAACTGAGAAGAACAATTGCCAGTAAAATCAATAAAGTCATCCAAACTGCATTTTGCTGTCTTAAGCTTAAGTTTAATGGATTGCGTAAGCAACAAATTATTGGGACAGAATAATAATTATTATTATTATGCCTATTACCAAATTGTAGTATTTTCATAGCAATTTAAACTCCCCCTTTAAAATGTACAACAAGAAACAAAAAGAAGCAGCTTTGATACTCTGGGGAAGAATGTCTGAGTGCATCAATTACATCAGGTTTCTACTTTTTTCATGTGCTAGAATGTTAAAATGGCCCTCTTATGAATCTTATGAATTTGCCCTCTTTTGATTTGCCCAAAATAAAAAACACCCTGACAACTGTTTTTACTGATTTTGTGCTGCTCCAAGGTGTTCTTGCAGATTAGTATGATTACAGTTGAACCATTTCATCTAAAGTATCTTAACTTGTTTTCCAAAATTAAAAAAAAAAAAAATCTAAAATCTCAGGGGGTTAGAACAAAATGAGTGTAAGAAAGAGGAAATAAAAAAAGTTATATTTACATATCAAAATTTTCAAGTCCATTCTATGACACAAAATAAAGACTTTACTCCAGATAATGCTTAAAAAAACACTATTACATGTTGTATTTTTGATTCAGATTTTTTTTTACTAACTAAACACAAAAAACTAAACAAAACACAGTTCCACCACACAAAACCAAATCACATCTGTGCAGCAAAACAAAGCAGCAAATGCTGTGAACAATGAAGTTATACAACATATCTATAAAAGATCAGTGGTTTTGCTACAATGAAGTGTAAGACGGCAAAGCCAGACCTCAATATTTCTTCTTGATCCGCTCTGCAAGATTCAGAAAACCGACTGTGGTTTTGCACTGAAACAGCATCTCATGGTAGGTTTTAGAATTACTGTACATTTATACATTAAGAGTTGTTAGGTGTTGTTGTTTTTGGGATTTATGAAGGTAAAGGGAAGACCCTTTAAGACCAAGTAAAAAATGTAAGTTAATCATTTGTTAATATGATCTATAAAGGTGCATGTATAAAAAATTCTACATTGTATTGATGGTTATGAAATAGTTTGACAAATAATAGCTTAAATCAGGGGTTCTCAACCATGTATTACTTTGGGACCCACTTCTTTCTCTAATTAATTTTTGAAGGCCCACCTGTCTGACAATTTCTCTAAAACGTTTACATTTTATGCTCATTTTAACCTTTTTGTTTGTTTTATTAACAAATAATATATTATATTATATCATTATAACAAATATACATTTGTTGTGCCTTCTACTACTTTATGTTTATTTAAACATACACAGATTCAAAGTAAACCACAGGTCAAAAGAGAGATTGCAAAAGACCAGTTTCTACTTTAAACTGGACTGACTGAATATCTACTATTGAATATCTACTATTCAAAAATATAAAAATGAAAAATACAGCCTAAATCTGTTGAAGCACGTCAATCTGATAGCGGTTGAGTTTGCCGCTGGATATTATTGGGAGATCGCTGACAGGAACAGTGAACAGCTCTGCCAGAGAGCGTCTGAAGCTCATATGCAAGTTTATTCTATGGCAGAAACACCATTGAGCTTCACTTGATCCTCCTGTATGGGTGCGCGTCTGTTATAAAACACTTACAGAACATTAATTTGGACAACTATGCGGATATATTAAATAGTTCACACAAAAATAAATAGTTCACACGCAGTTTGTGAATGAACAGACTTCCGTGTAGTTGCAAATGCAATCATGTTTTTGCACCGAGTTTGAAGTAATCAATAAGAGAACAGGAGAAAATGCATTACTTTGATCATTTTAATATAGCATAATAATAATGAAATCCAAATGTTATAGTATAATATTGAGTGGTAATTTTGAGCTCTTGTGGCCCAACTGCAGGATCATTGAGACCTGCTATAATGAAATAGCTATAATGAAATGGGCCACGGCCCACCGGTTGAGAATCCCTGGCTTAAATAATAACCTTTTGCATTATCTTCTATTAAATTGGTTTAAAAAAAAGTATGTTTAACACAAAAACAAAAATCTGCAAGTGGGAATGAAATCACCAACATTCAAGCGGGAAAGTCATTTTCGTACCCCACCGAAGGATATCTGTTCTTGTTTTAAAGGGGACCTACAGTATTATACCCGTTTTTATATTATGTAAAATAATTCTCTAGTGTACCTAGAGAGTGTGTGAAGCTTCAGTTCAAAATACCACACAAATAATGTTTTATAACTGTTTGAAACTGCCCCTTTTATGCTTTAATCCTAATTGTGCCATTTTGGTGACTGTCGCTTTAAATTCAAATGAGACTGTACTCTTTTCCAAAGAGGGCAGAGCTACAAAGGCCTATATCTATTAGCATATTGGCAGTTTTTTTGCATAATAGGTCCCCTTTAAACATAAGCTCATTTCATTTTTGATCACTATTTTTGCAGTTTCATTTATTGTCACTAGAGGCGCAGAAATGACACACTTCAGCTCTAAGTGCATTGGCTTTTTGTGGCAATCCTTGAGAAGCCTGTTGCTAGGACACGGTCCTCCTAAAAATAAAAGAGGACACTGAGGTGCAGAATGAAAGCTGCCCGCTGCAGTCATCAGTCTTTCAGCTGTCACAGGCCACACGCTTGGCCTGATTGATTTGCCTTTCTCTCTCGAACACTTCGATGGTGATCAAAGCAAAGTAACCTTTTCACATCCCTTGCAGTGAGATGCAACTGAAACCCAATTATGATTTTATTCTGAATGGGCTAAAATGTGATACAGACATGATATTTTCCCTCCTAGCACTTTAGATCACATACATTAATCTGATTCTCAGCAGTGCTATTGTAGCATCACTGACATGCTGCTACCATAGTTTTCATTAATATTTTGAAATATACCAAATGTAATTCTAGTGTCTCCAGTCTGGTTGAGGGGACTTTCTAGACTAGCCATAAAATATATGATAAACAGCCCTAATAACAGGAACACTGGCTTTTCTCACAGCAAGATTGATGGTGAAAAACCAAACTCAATAATTGTACAAATATTACTGCAATGGCGTCACATATTGCAGCTTTAAGAGTTAAGAAAGAATTTAGACTTTAAATATGCAATTTATTAAGACAGAAGAACTGCCTTATCTCAGCGTTATTTTCTGGAATCTACCACTGGCTCTGATGCATCTCTCGATAGTGGTTAAAGATGAGTTTTCATTTGTATAAAGCATATCAGCATATCAATAATATTTTATGCAGATTTACGCCACTAAATGTAAAATTTCTAATTCTTTCTAAATAGTTATTTAGAATTTATTAAGTGAAATTAAATTTATACCGCAATATATATATATATATATATATATATATATATACACACACACATACATATACATATATATATATATACATATATTTATATATATATATATATATACATATATACAATACATATATATTTATATATATATATATATACATATATACATACACATATATATATATATATATATATATATACATATATACATACATATATATATACATATACATATATACATATATATATACATATACATATATACATACATATATATATATACATACAGTATACATATATACATACATATATATATATATATATACATACATACATATATACATACATATATATATATATATATATATATATATATATATATATATATATATATATATATATATATATATATATATATATATATACGTATATATACGTATATATATATATACATATATATACACATATATATATATACATATAAAAATCTAAATTTGGCAATTTACTTTTTTCCACTATCTTGCAGCCCAAATATAATTCTTGGCAAACTGTCACTCTATGCACAGGGTTTTCCTACCATCACCCATACACCAATCAAACATCTGAAATCAAAACTTTTAACAAAGTTCCATAGGACCACCAGAAACATGTGTAGTGGGGTTGTGTGATGTGTGTGTCGAATAGCGTTTTTTTTTTTTACAGATATTGCGATTGAGATTTCAATTGCAATTTAATTTTGTAGTCAAGCTTCAGCTCAATTATATCCAAGCCTTTGAAACCAAAATATTCCCATATTACCGACATGCTGTTTTTCTTTGATATTAGTTTGTCTATTAATGCTTCTGAAGCGGCAGATGCCATCCTCCCACTTGTCTGCACTTTCCTGTTTGTTTCCTTTTTTTAATTGTGGGCATTCCGCATAGTTCGGAAATGTCGAAAGTGTGCTCACTCAATTGGCTAGTAAGACTATCACACACAGATGGCAGTCACACATTTGCTCTAGGCGAAGGAAATTAAATAATACATACATATTTCATATCGCAGCCTATTAACTAATCGCAACTATTCAAATTGCGATTATGATTCGATTTCGATTAATCGCACAGCCCTAATATGTAGCATGGCAAACTTTACATTAATCCATTAATCCTTATAACCAAACATCTGACCTTGGCTATGGCATTGCAATAACATGACGAGCAGTTATCCGATGATTAAATCGCTCTTGAGCACTAAGTGCTCCTTCCAAACAGTGCATTAGATGCTCAATTATTTATCTGTGCTGCTAATGCACATGGTGCTCTCATGCTCCTGTCAACTGAGCAGGTAAGGGTAACCATTACATAACACCAAGCCAGTGACGCTACAGAAAATCTGGATAAGATAGACAACTTTAATAAAGGCTTCCAACATCATATCACAGTTTAACGAAGTTTGAATTAGCTTTTTTCTTTGGTTTACAAAAGCAAAAATACAACTTAGAAATGGACTGGGAATGGAGCAGAATGGACATCAGCTTGCACTAAGCATCAGTTATAGATCAGATGACATTACTATTGAACTTAGATGGATTCTGCAGCAATCTTCATGACAGGACTGGCCGTTCAGACAAAGAAATTTCATGAAATTACATCTCACTAAACAGCTCAATAATTCTTGTTTGCGATATAGGATAATATATACATTTTCAACAACTGCAAAAAGTTGACAAGACTAAAGATGAAACCATTTAAGTAACAATTGTTGACCCAACATTTATAGGGATGTTCCGATCAAGTTTTTTTTCCCTCGAGTCATTTGATTTTGAGTATCTGCCGATACCAAAACCGATCCGATACTTCTATAATACATTAAAAAAAAATAAAGAAGAGCAAAAAAAAGCACATCCAAGATGTTCCTTATTTTTATTTAATTCCCCTTATTTTAATATTGAGTTAACAAACAGAGCACTACTGTGGGGTAGCTTGAACAAGTAATAAATAACATCAATTCTTCACTTTTGGATTTTAGTGCAACAGTAAATATAAAAAAATCTAATATAAAAACAAATAGCACCTCAACTTAAAATATCCGCCAAGCAAACCCAAGTTTACATATCTCACAGTTTGCCATGGCAATAGTCGTCATCAACTTTACCTCCAGACGGCAGACATACTCGCGCTCTCCGCTTCAAGCTGCTTCCGTGTTCTACTTTGAGGGCATTTAACAAATAGTGTCTCTGCAACAAAGTGATGTCATGACAAACCTGTTGCTGTTTCTGTGTCAAGAAAGAGGTCTAACTCTGTGCCACTGCATAACTTTAGAAGTGTAAAAAAAAGAGAGAATACATATATGAGTCCTGATCATTAGGTAACATCCGATTCAGAGTCTGAAACTGCGTGATAAGGCCCGATTTGCGATCATGTGATTGGATCTGGACATCCCTAATTTTTATATACAGACTTATTTATTACTGAGGTCTTTTTCAGGGTATTAATGCACGACACACAATAAAACTTGAAAACTTACTGGTTTATACCAATCTTGTGTCAAAGTCAGAAATATATATAAATATAAACATAATAGATATAAAGAACTTTCAATTAGTTCAACATCAGCATTTGGATTCAATTTAATTGAATTGCTTCCAAAGATTTTTAAAAATGTTTTCGATGTTGTTTATTTAATAAAACAGCATTTCTCTGGCCTACCTTTAGTTGCACACACAATTCTTGGATGGCCTTCGTTTATTATGTAATCCACAAAATAGCATGTGGCAAACGAGAGGATTTGTTTTCCTCCAGCACATAAGAGAAAATGCTGAGTAACAGGGTAAACCGCAGTCTCTAAAACACTTTCACACTAGGATTCTTATCCCCAGGAGACCTGCTAAATTAATCTGCATCTTCTTGTGAGAGACTCAGCCTTCAGAGACTCCACTGCTCCACATTACTCAATGAAGAAAAATGATCAAGCGCTTTCCAATTCGAGCGAGCGCCGTGCCAATTTAGGATCCAAAGAAACATATGACTCACTGAACAGCCTGACTGAGCTTGAGACTATACTTTTGAGCGTGTAAATGATTGTTTCCGCAACTACATGTAAATAAAAGTCAAATTTTCCCATAAATCAGCTCACTGAATCAAATCAATTACTGGTCTCCACTGGGCCACCCAAGGGAATAATGTTCTCTCCTTGAGTAATTAGCAAAGAGCACTGAGGCTTCCTTTTCCTGTAGGACACAAGTACATTGCCTCTTCTCCCATAAAAACTGTATTGTTCAGAAATCACCTTATCAGGACTCAGACATTCAGAAATTACAAATTGAATTCAACTCAAGAATACCCATGTTAGCTACTGTTACTGTAAATAAAAAAAGAGAGAGAGATTAGTTGGCTTTACTTTAAATAGTGAGTAAACACCATGCTTTTGAAGCTATTTAAAATTAACTTTTACTTAAACTAAACCTGCTGCCTTAAAATTATATAAAAGTATTTTAAAAATTAATTCAATTTAACAGATCCAGGTTAGTTAGGTCAGTGACAATATCTATTTTTTGTTGTACAATATATTCCACCAAAATATATTGCGCTAAACAATAATACTGTCATTTTAAGACCATTTTACGCCACTCATTATGTGATGCCAAAATGAAAACATAATATCATCACAATTCAAGTACACTCTTCAACAGAACACATAATATCATATTCATAAAAATATTTCATTTAATAATAGTAATTTTAACAATTTAATAATTAGGCATTGGAATTAGAATGAGAAAATGTATATCCCAAATAAATAACAACAAATATTAACAACAAAAGCGTGAGGTAAAAAGTAACAGGGGCTGCGATATCTGCTACCAGATCTATTTTCAGTTGTCAGACACCTACAAGAAAATATACTAAAGTAATTTTAGTAAATACTATAGATCTTTTTTTAAACATACTGAAACCTCCAATAGAGATAGAGATGTTGCATAATCAGCTGAAATGTTGGTTTTAATGTATCGGTCATATATATTGCATTACCAAAAATTATTGAAGTCAGGATTTTTGCAGCCGATACGGAGTACTGATTCCTTGACATGGTGATCGGCCGATAAAGAGTAGTGATTCTAAAGCTTCAAGCTTTATAAAGCACATTTTCCTCAAAGTATGATACTTAAGTGGAGATTTCACCTTACCTATGAGAATAAATTAGGGATGTAGCATACTGTATAACCCCTAAACACATCTCCTATAACTATTTAGGTGTGAACATGTCATGATCAGAAGCAGCTTTACAGAAAATAATAAATATAACGGCTCAAGTAGCTCAAAACATTGATTGGTGATTGGTGAGTACCGATTGTGTCATTTAATGTGATTATCGGCCGATATCACTTTATCACTTTACTCACTTTTTTAAGAAAGTATCATCGCTTTTTACAGTGATTTGCAATATATCTGACCAATGCAGTTAAGAATGGAAGAGCAATACTGGTCATGTACCAGCAAGTTAAAACTGTGTTGACAAATTTTTATTTAGTCATTTTTGATAGTTCATTTGGTAGAGGTCAGATCTAGCATCCTGCTCAATTCATCCAGAATTGCAGTAGCTAGGGGTGTGACGAGATGCCATATGATGAGATCTCACAAGATTAAATCGAGACGAGGTGAATTTGTCGTCCAGGTAAAAAAAGGTCTCGTGAGTTGTGATGTTACACAAAGAACCAAATTTAAACAAAAGTTTTAAGTTATTTTGTAAAAAAAAAAAAAAAAAAAACAGACAATCGAGCGCCATAATTGCATCGATTTTTAGACTACTAAACGTCAGGCGTTATGCATAACCAAGACAGCCCTTGTAATGCGCAAATGTACTTAAATTACCACTTCAATGATTTATAAGGATATGCCTTAAACTCAATCAAACAATCCAAGTGCACCAGGTAGTGCACATTGGCTGACAAATGAATCTGTTGGCCCACACAACAAAACACACTGGTGTCAGTTGCATTAATGAGCCTCTGTAAGCAAAAGTCAGGTATTGTGGCATTGTTTGGTAAGAATACAGTCATACACTTGACTTGTTCATTCAGCTCCTGAAACCAACACCTCTCGTAGTCAAATGGTTAAGCAGAGCATAAAATGTTAACACGACGCTTCTTGATTCACTGGCACTATCAGCGATCTATCCTTGTTCCCTGATCTCAGAATACGCCAGGGAAATACTGATATAGAAATTGTGACCAATACCAATAATTAAATTGATGTCATGGCAGGTAATTGATAAATAGACAATACTGTTATTATTGTGATTAAAATGTAATTAATAATTAAAATATTAATTTATTATGGGTAATATGAAATGCAGCTGAACTGAATTGACCACTCAATGCACTAGGGATTAACTGATACTGATTTGTTACTGATACCATACCAACAGTGATTTTGACAGTTATTTTGATATATAAATGCTGTTTATGAAATAAAAGTAATAGTATTAAATATTATATTTGAATTAAACATTGAGTGATGCACAGAGATGTACAGACCTCACAGCTCACAGATCTCTCGTTTAAACTCATATCTTCTATGCTTTGCAATAAAACATTTGTGGATTTACATTAGATAAGTCATAACCAAAGCCAAAACTGGAACCAATCTAACTAAAAACTTAATATCCAAAAATTAATACTCGCAAATTAATTTGTTGGAGAAAAATATAAAATAAAATTTTAAAAAAGAGAAAAAAAAAATCAAGAGAAGCATAAAAAAATCTTAAATTTTTATTTTTTTGCAATAACACGTATGGATGTAAGTTTATTATCTTTCTATATTCATTTTCAAAAAGGGTCATATTCATTTATGCTAAGTACTATATGCACTAACATATTTATATATAATTAAATATTATATATTTGCATTATTATTTTGATGTTATATGATAAAATCAATAAATGCTATATATAAAACTAATTCACTATTCCATTAGATAAAATCAATAAAATATTTTGTTATTTTCATTTTAATAAAAATTTCATTTAAATCACAATAAATGAAACAATATTTCGTTTCAGCATCAATATCGCAATATGCGCATCTGAAATAGTCACATCGCAGGATCTACAATGTTGAGTCTGAATCATAGTTGACCACGAGCTACAGACCACTTGATTTGTAGAGTCACCACAATCGGGCCTGGGCACGCTTACGTCATCGCTGCTGCGCTGTTCAGTGAGAAGCGCTTTTGCTCAGCAGCACAGTGGAGATTTCTCTAGTTATATCGTTTCAGTCGTTTGATATGCAGTGACATCCAGTCAGATAATTCGCCAAACAGTCCTCAGACATGCGGAGATGCCCAGTCAGATATTTCGCCGAACAGATCCGCCACTTTTGACGCTCATAAACAATTATAAAGCCCTCGTGCTGCAGGAATGAGGAGGTCTGCTGACAGCGCGCAGCTGTCCAGCAGTGAGGAGTTTGCGTCTTTAATAAACTACGGCAGTTTGCGTTCACTGAACAGTCAGAATGATTAATAAATCCATATGAAACAGTCCCTTTAAGTCACGTCTCGCTTTTAGTTTCGGGCTTTGGCGCGTTTTGCACTCACACTACAAGCGAACCGCGCTCAGGCCCACCTCTTCCAACCGGGCCAGGGCCGGCCAAGTGAACCGTGCCTGAGCCCGATTCAGCGCACTCACACTTCTCAAACGACGGGAAACGGGTCTGGGCACGGTTCGGGTAGCATAGTGTGAGTAGGCCCAAAGTCGAAAGCTGTGTAGATATTAATTATTTTAACAAATGTAAGTCAAAAACTTACTTTTATTTTTAAAAGGAGTATTACTTTACCAAATGTAAGATAATATAATGGAATTGACTAGAAAAATCTCTTTTATAATTAATATAATTAAATTTTTATCTTACTATAATTCATTGTTTAATCATTTAATAAGTGTTTAACTAAAAGTAGGACAGTTTCAAAATGTGGATATTCTTAAGCCAAAGATGACAACAACATTCTGCTGAACAGTTTGAAGGCTTTAACCTTACAACCTGACCATGGATTGCTGTGAAACAGCCTGTTCTTCAGGCGAATATTAAAAGCACTGAAGCTGGTGACCTGCTCTGACCTCACAGCATCACTGATGAAATGCGCTGTCATTTGATGAATGCGACTGTAATGTGTACAAAACACACCAGAATGAACAAGAAGCAATCCTGTCGCAGAGGGAACAAGGAAACCCGTCTGATCCAAATCAGCCACAAATTGCACCAGAAACAAAATGCATTAGAGACATTCTCTCTTTTAGGCCCAAGTGTAACAGGAGTCCAGTGTCTGGGAAAGAGAGAGCAATGCTAGCCGAGCACTGCTCACATTACAGTCTGTTCTCACTTCAGAGATATTCTCCATCAACAGGACACTTCAGAGGAGTTAACTTTCCCAAGAAAGCCACATCGAAAGTGTCTGTATGCAAAGAAAAAAAAACTAGCATTTTCTTCCCACTACAACTAGCATTTAATGTTAAAGTTATCATTTTTTCTCATATCATGTATTTTACATTATTTTGTAAAATATATTATTTTACCCCCTTATTGGAATATGCACCTGACATAACAGCTTAAAGTCATTTTATAATTATTCAGTACAATTATTTTATTCTATATATCGGTTTTAATTAGGAAAAAAAGATCAGCCAATAAATATCACCAATAAAATGTGACAAATAGTCTGATTAATAACTAATAAATAAATAAGTCTGGCTTTATGGTAACCCTATAATCCAAAAATGCCCAAACAGGGTGCTCAGGCCAAAGTTGGCCCATTCCAACCTTTGATTTGGCCCACCATTCCATTTGAGAGGAGAGAAAAAATGATGGGTTGGTGGTCTGGGTGAATAACTTTGTCAAATACCGTCATTTCTATTGTAATATAACCTTTTGTTTGTTTTGTAAATTCATCAGATATTAAAAAACTGAAAATAATACTGTCACTCGACGAATATCAGGCAATGCACAAGACATCGGCAAGGAAATCAAGGCAAAGACAGATGCAGCTTAGTGTATTCAGCATTGAACTCCATTGTATTATTTGGATTGTTTATGATTTTGTTGTAATAACTTGATAATTTAACTTTTTTTAAATATACTGCCTTCGTTAATAAAATTAAAGCAATGTTTTCTAGTTATTTCTAAATATCATGAAATAATTTAGGGGATTACTAGGCCCACACAGAATCTGTGTGAGCAGAAATCTGCAGGTTTCCACAGATTTTAGCCCATCAATAAGTTTGTTTATTTACTTGCGTAAATGTGTATACATCCGCAGATTTTTTATGAAACCTTCGGCCTATAGCCGTCAGTTAAGCTTTGTTTTTGGCTGTTCATACGAAATGGTTTGGCCATCCCTGATCTAACCACTCCATAGTCAGTCAAATGCCAGTTACTCTTCTTCAATGAAATGTGGGAGTGAGTGTCAATGATGTGAAATTAATCAAATTATATCAAATTGAATTCCTTCTAAAAGTCTCATTTAACATCTATCAAGAGAAAAATGAACATCCTATGTGAATATCCTCCAAAATAAGTGTCTGTGCTTGAATTTTGATTTATTTGGCATCTCAATTAAAATACAGATGCATACAATATTCTACAGGCGTACATTAATTTACAAACCTGATCTAGAAGATATGACCATATTATGTGTTGATGCCCCTGATGATAGGTATTTTCCAGTCACATAATCAAATGACTAATTAATCTGAAATCCCATCATATGATATATAATATGATATGATACATTATATCTAACAGTGTAGCACATATAACACACAAGGAGTCTTATGAAAAATGCTTCTATATTTCCTTTGAGAAAATGATACTGACCACGACACTTGATTTCACTGAAGTCATGCTAGTTTGTCATGTCTTTCAGAGAACACATCAAAAGCCATGCAATTATCCAAGCTGCCATTCTCTGTGGTACATGAAGTGCCATAGCTGTGTCTAGTGAGCTGCCTATCTAGATAGCCTTTTTTTTGCTCATCACAAAATCCTGCCTATATGGACAGCTCACTGGGATATAAAAAGCAACCCATATACAGTATATGCACGCCTCTTTGCTATGCATGCATGATAACTGGGTGTAAATATAAATGATAACAACATAAAACAGATTTAAAAGGCTTCCTTGGGTAGCACAACGTCATGACGTTTCCAAAAAAAAGTGCCAGACACTAACTAGTGTTTTTTCTACCGTGTATTATGATATTAACGCCTACATTAATCTACAATGTATACGAATTAAATTCGCCATGTCCACACTGGCAAATCCTCGAGCTCTTTATCATCCATTTCATCACGCAAATGGCACATTTAATGAGCACACCATCAACAGTATCCGACGGAAATGTGCGACTGCTCACGCAGACGTCATGAATTTCGGAAGGAAACGTTAAAAATGCAACGTTTTCTTTGTCCTTACCAAATTGTTTGGTGCACAGGGCTTGTAGAAAGGACCTGGGTGCCAACGAAAGCTGTGATGAGGGTTTTGTGCCCTCAGCATTCATCTCACAAACACAGACATAAGAGAAATGTACCTGGTCTAACGGAAGGTTGGTCATCTCGCTTATTGGCTGTAGTAAGTTGGATCCGGTGCAGGCTGATATCGACTCAGTAGCCATTTTTTCGCTATTGTATGAGTGTTCTGTGCTGTTCTCTATGACAGTGGCAGAGCCCAGTTCGCCCTGATTCAATCCCACACATCCACATCCACCTCTGGAGAGACTGTTGCTGCTTGCTGCTGTCCACTGCTGGTAAAAAACGGCAGTACAACACCCTACAGTCCGCCAAGACCAATTTGCAAATCCTACTACTGTGAAGGCTTGGCTCATGAATATTAATCAGGTACCGTGACGTTCGGAGAGCTGATTGGGTGAAAAGCAGACGTTGGTGAGTTTGTGCCAGACTTCACTGTAGCGATGAGAAATTCGATCCGTTTTAAAGGGATAGTTCACCCCAAAAGACCTCACCCTTTTCAAACTTTCATGAGTTAATTTATTTTGATGAACAAAAATGTAATCATTTACTTTCAGAGTATCTGTTTTCCCTACTATGGAAGGCAGTGGATTCAGGTTTTCAACTTTCTTCAACAGACTGAAGAAATATATAAATATATAAATATAAAAAATTATTTAATGAAATTCTTCAAATTATTAGTTTTTATATATTTTTTTTAAATAATTAGCAAAGTCATAGGGTTATTTCACTAAGCGGCCATCTTTAAAACATCTGTTGGGCAGTATGCTCGGGCATTCGGTTTGAATGGAGAAACATCAAATTTGCCAAAATTG
This sequence comes from Danio rerio, assembly GCF_052040795.2. Classification (NCBI taxonomy): domain Eukaryota; kingdom Metazoa; phylum Chordata; class Actinopteri; order Cypriniformes; family Danionidae; genus Danio; species Danio rerio. The sequence goes on along the minus strand of NC_141040.1, from coordinate 33,653,250 downwards.
TTTGCCAAATTATGTACTATATAGCCTATCCTCGGTTTTTAAAACCTAGTCAAGCTTATGGTTTGGCTTTTATAGTGCATTTTTGTACTTTTTTTAATGAAACAGAAATACAGCTCATATCTAAGTATACTTGAGCTTATGTTATAGTGTCAGTCAATACTTTGACTTATTTTCAGAATTAATAAAGAAATGAAACAATGCTTTAAACTGGGCTACTATGTCCAGTAATCATTAAATAATTATTAAATTTGAGAAACACCTCAGAAAAGCTCTCAAAAAATAAAAGGGAGAGTTTTGAGAGGTGTTCAGCCTGCTGATCTGCTGAAGAGAATGACAGTATAGGTCTGTTTCTGCTTTCTCTTAGTTTTACTTCGTGTTATTGTGGGAAAATGAGTCAACACAGCAGTAAACATTTGAATTGGATCAAAACAAAGTTTTTCAAACTTGTCCTAAGATAAGAATGGGAGTTAGATCTACATCTAGAACAACTTGATGAAAGGTTTTGATCCACTTTAAATGTTAAGCACTCCCCATCTAAAACCACTATTTTAAAGTTCACATGTTAATACAATACATCATTTATCAGGGGGTCAATTTCTGCTTAATTCATAGATTCCACTAAAAGTTTGAATTGACAGGTCTTCAGAATTTCACTAAATCTGTTCAGAGTCACATGATTTAGTCTTTTTCTTCAACAAAGTAAAGCATGATATAATGATTTCATTTGGAAATGACAGAAAGAGATTTAGTCAGAGAGGCACTCTTTAAACATGTCCAGCATTATATGATTATGTCAACCTCATAGATGAGCCTCAAAGACAACAAAAAATCTTTAGCAGCAAAAGATGGAGCTATATCTGTGGCATTAAACATGAATGTAACTCAATATCAGTGAATTCTAAACCGCTCTCCAAATGTGCTTTGATCAATTTTCAATGATTTGCTTTCTCAAGCCGTCATTCATGAGTGTAATTCCACAAGTTTTGCTCATGCTTTTGTCTATTTCTTCAACAGAATAAAGCATGTGTAAACCAGTTTCCTCTTCAGAATGAGCAGCATGTAAAGATTGTAGCCAGTGACAGACAAAATCTTATCGCTGAGCCGCAGCCTGAAGAGTAGCAATAGGACAAGCCTGAAGGCTCTCAGAAGACATCTTCATTACTGAATAGAAGAGTTATGAGAGATCTTCAGCCTGCTGATCATCTCAGAAGAATGAGAGTAAGGGTTAGTTCCTGCTTTTTGTTTTACTCACTCTTATTGAAAGAATTAGGTTACACTGAATGTGTTTTCCAAAATTGTTCCCTAATAAATCAAGCACTGATCATCAGTGTTGGGAATAAAAAAAAAACTTAAAAAAAAAAAAGTAACAAAATGTGTGACTTAGTTACTATTATGGGTAAGTGATGTGAAAGTATATGGTATTTTGTAAAGTAAGAGGCTTAAATATGAAATATATTACTGTTTTACCAACACTGTTGCTTATGAATATGCAAAAATGTTCCATTCCAAATGATTTCATTTGGCAATGACAGAAAAAGATTTAGTCAGAGAAGCACTCATTAAACGTGTCCTGCATTACATGATTTTGTCTGTTTCTTCAACAGAATGACATTTGTCATCTCCAGAACCCTCCTCTCCGGCAGCCTAAAACAAGCCCATTACAGTCCTGCAGCTGCAGAACAGTGAGTAACAATGGAAATTTCACACTGATCAAGTACCTGATAGATGAGCCTCAAAGACTTAACAAAAAATCTTTGGCAGCAGACGATGGAGCTATATCTGTGGCATTAAACATAAATGTAACTTAATATCAGTGAATTATAAACTGCCCTCCAAGAATGCTTTGATCAATTTTCAATGATTTGCTTCCACTAGTCGTCATTCATGAGTGTAAATTTTGTTCATCAGTTTTAACAATAAGTGACATGACTTGTAAATCCCTAGCACATACTGTGCTTAGTGACAATACTGGTGTCAGATCTGGTTTTATTGACGTGTCAGTGGAGAGTGATGTGTGCCACTGATGTTTGTGATGTGTCAGTGCAGTGGCCTGTATTACTGACAGTCACTAGCACCCATCAGAGCTTATTTAGATTGTAAACACTCTCAGTAACACACGCCAATGAAAACAGGATGTGCAACCGGAAGTATCACAGTGGCATGTGCCAGTGGCTTCTGTGTAACATGTCATGACACTTAAAGGTATAGTTCACCCAGAAATTAAATTTGTTCTGTTGAAAAAAATTCCGTCACTGAATGTACTACTATCTGCATCCACTGTTTAAAAACGTACATGGTAAAACAATACACCATTTATCTCAGAAGGAAATCAAATTCTGCCTAAATATAGATTGCATAAATGTTTTAATTTTAAATTTAATTGACAAGTCTTCAGATTTTCCCGCTTTCTGTTTTGAATTGAATTGAATTCAATTTTGTATTGAATGAATTAGGTTACACTGAATGTGTTTTTTCAGAATTGTTCACCCCCCAAAATCAAACACTTACAGTATCAATGTTGAAAAACAACACTTTAAAAAAAAAAAATTGATAAATGTGTGACTTAACTACTTTTTAAGGGAGGTAATGTGAAAGTATTTGCATTTTTTGTAAAGTAAGATAGGCTTAAATATGAAATATATTACTGTTTTACCCAATATTGTTGCTTATGAATATGCAAAAAATGTTCTATTTAAATTAGTTATATTTGAAAATGAGTAAAGCACTCATTAAGCTAGTCCTGCATTACATGATTATGTCTGTTTCCTTAACAGAACGACATTTGTCATCTCCAGAACCCTCCTCTCCTGCAGCCTATGACAAGCCCATTACAGTCCTACAGCCGCGGGACACGGGTGAACAACAATGGAGATTTTGCAAGGCACTGATGAAGAACCTGATTCCTTTGAAATATTGAGAAAATTAAATAAAAAAAAAAACTTTTTTGGAAACCTGTGTGGAACCTTATTTGCGACATTAAACATGAAGGTAACTTAATATCAGTGATTTCTAAACTGCTCTTCAAATGTGCTTTGATCAATTTTCAATGATTTGCTTCCTCAAGTCGTCATTCATGAGTGTGATTTAACAGGTTTTACTTAAGCTTTGCAAATTTTCATTCAGGCAGGCGGTACCAAAGCCTGAGGAGCAAATCAGTGTGGTATCATGATAGTTTTAATCCTGTCATTGTAAAATAATTATTAAATAATATATATAATTATATTATATTATATAATTATTTAATAATTTTAAATACTATTGAATTTTTTTAAATTGCTATTAGTAATAAATGTACACTGTAAAACCCAACAGTCAACTTTATCACATGAAATGAGTGTAGTTAACTCAAAATTGACTGAAAATTAATTCTACTCTCGGGAAAAGAGTTTTCCTCATAACTAAGTTAACCTCATTACTCTTACTTAAATGGAGTAAGTTCACAGTACTCATTAGTTGTAATGGTCAAATCAGACTAGTTGTTTTTAACTCAAATGGTTTGCAGCAATCGGTTTCCTCAAAGGGTTCGAGTTGTTTTAACTTACTGGGCTTTACAGTTGGTTTGAGGCTCTTCATTTGTTGGGTTTTACTGTGCTCAAATTGCTTTGTTTACTCAAATAGATTAAGTTCACAGTACTCATAAGGATTAGTTTTTAGACTTAAACGGTTTGCTGCAATCGGTTTCCTCAAATGGTTTGAGTTACCTTAACGTTTTGGGTTTTACAGTGTATAAACAACTAGCACAAATCGTCAATATTATAACTATTATAACACTATTTTATAATAGTTATTTAAGTATTTATTTTTTCTTATCTATTTTAAAGTATTTATTCTTTTGTGGTTTTAAAAAAATATTTGTATTAACTATATGTTTTATATATTTATAAAATTACAAAGTTTGTTTCTTAATGTTATTTAGAGTGTTTGATGTTTTTATGTTCCTTTTGAGTCTAGTCTAATTTCATTCTGCATTACAATTTATTGTGATTTTTGAATGACAAAAACAAAGGAAACTGAAGCTGAAACTGAATAAGTGACATGGTTGCGCCTATGATGTGCGAAGATGTGACCCAGGTCTTCTGGAAGGCAAAAAGGTGAAAAGCTCCAGGTCTAGATTGTGTAACACCAGCCTGCCTAAAATCCTGTGCAAACCAGCCAGCTCCTATCTTCACCCTATCTTCAACAGACCACTGGAGCTGTGTGAAGTGCTCTCTTGCTTTAAACGCTCCACCATCATCCCCTTTCCAAAGAAACTCAAAATTACAGGACTTAATGACTACATACCTGTGGCTCTAACATCTGTGATCATGAAGTAATTAAAAAAAACTGGTGCTGGCCCACCTGAAGGACATCACTGGACCCTCACTAGATTCTCTTCAGTTTGCCTAGAGAACAGGTCTGTGGATGATGCAGTCAGCAAAGGGCTGCATTTTGTTCTTCAACACCTAGACAGATCTGTGAGGATCTTGCTTGTGGACTTCAACTCAGCTTTTAACACGAACATCCCAAACCTCGTCTTGCCCAAATTGACTCAGCTCCCCACTGGTACAACACTCCCTTCTCTCCAAGAACTGTACTCATCCAGAGCAAAAGGGCTAGCAAAATCACTCTGGACCTCTCACGTCCAGCACACTCACTCTTTGAGCTTTTACTGGTCGACGCTACAGAGCACTGTGCACCAGAACAGACAGACACAGGAACAGTTTCTTCCCTCTCATGAACACTTGATCATAATTGACTAACAAGCACTATTTATGCACAAAGACATATTTATTTTTACAACACAACAACACACATAGTTTACATTTAACTTGCAGAAAATATCTATACATACAGTATTGTATATAATAGTATATTGTACATACATTTGTCAGAATTGTATATTATTTTTATTTATTATTTGTGCTGTTGAACTGTCATTATCAATTTTTGTTGTTGAGATTAATTGCTGAAGCTTTTATACACAATATACAATATTAACATTATCATATTATTATTAATAAGTCAACAGTGAGCAAAAAGACAGATTTATTAGTTACTATGTTCATTTGAATTAAAAATATAGCTGTATTTTATTTGTTTTTGTGTTACTGGATGAACTATCCCTTTAATGTTGAAACTGTCTCTTTGTTATTAAGGTTGTTGCTAGGGGATACAGCTTTAACCAGAAGTTTTTACAAGAATTATTTATATTATTTACTTCATTAGTCATTACATTGTGCTTCATTAATGTCTACCTCTCCCACGGTACCTGTTATTTTGGCTGCTATAGTCTTTAGTCTACAAAAAGCCTTAATAATAAAGATATTTTTACAGAATATTCTTTACATTGTGTGGAAGGATTTTATGTAGAAAACAGGGAATCACCAAAAAAAAGGATCTTAGATGGGGTTTCACCGAAAGTATCACAACTGATTTGTTTAATTTAAAATATATATTTATTAATCGATTCACTGTAAACCCCAAAAAGTTAAGGTATAACTCAAACCGTTTGGGGAAACTGATTGCAACAAACCATCTAAGTTCAAAAATGAATCTATATGAGTACTGTGAACTTACTCTATTGAAGTTGAAGTAATGAGGTATTTAATTCACTCATTACCTTCAACACTGAGTTCAAAACTCTTTTCACATGAGTAGAGTTAGCTTTCAGTAAATGTTAACTACACACAATTTTTTTTTACTATTTTTCTTAATAATTTTATGTTATTGAATTACTTATTTATTTGTGTTGTTATTCATTTGTTTAATAATTTAAAAATGAGTTTTTTTCTTAAATAATTTGCATTTACACCAACAATGGTTTACCTTTTGGGCAGAAAGTTTTGATTAATAAATAAACTCTACATCATACATATGTTGATAAAACTGTCATAAGGTAAGTCATAAATGGGTTAGTTTGTCGAAACATTTTATTTTTCAAATAACCATACATTTACATTATTTTATTAACCAGCAATTTATTATTAATTTATTCGTTAAAAAATTGATTTGCATAATTTACAATAATAACTAAATTATTTACATCTTTAGAAATTTTTTTTTCATGATTTTATTAATTCTTAAATATATTAATGTGGAAAATTAAAAAAATAAAAGTTTGTCAACATAATTTAAGTGTGTGTACTGTGTGTGTGTGTGTGTGTGTGTGTGTGTGTGTGTTATATTATATCCTGCCTGCATATATTTCAGAAAATTATTATTTCTACAATTTGGATACAATTAATTGTATTTTGGGTGGCGTGATGGGTAGCACTGGGTCAATTGGCATTTCTGTGTAGAGTTTGCATGTTCTCTCCGTGTTCGCATGGGTTTCCCCCACAAGTCCAAAGACGTGCTACGAATTGGGTAAGCTAAATTGTCTAAATTTTGTGTATGTGTGTGAATAAGAGTGTATGGGTGTTTGCCAGAGATGGGTTGCAGCTGGAAGGGCATCCTCTGCGTAAAACATATGCTGGATAAGTTGGCGGTTCATTCCGCTGGGGCGACCCCAGATTAATAAAGAGACTAAGCCGAAAAGAAAATGAATTAAATGTATAATCGAAATTCATCTTTCCCCAGCACTTTATATAGATTTATTTATTTCTCGGAAATTCATACATGTACATAAATAAAAATACTGAAATACTGTACAAACAATCCAGACATAAATTACCTCTCCGTTCCTTTAGATGTCACTATATGAGATTTAGCCATCAGAGAGAACCAGTAGCAGAAAATAAGCTATTTGATTGGTCAGACACCGTCACGTGACACGGTGTTTGCGTTTCCTGCAGGGATGAGTGTAAACACGGCACATTGCACGCCTATCAGATTGAATGTAGTGATATAAACAGCGTGTTTTGACGATGGTGAAGTGCACGGTCCAGGGTTGCATAAACTTTAGCGATCTCAGACCGGAAGAGCAGCCGAATCGACCGCGCAAGAGATTCTTCAGGTTCCCAAAAGACAAGGCCCGAGTGAAAGTGTGGCTGGCGGCTTTACGGGACACTGAGCGCGAAATCACAGATCTTCATCGGATATGCGAAGACCATTTCCTCAGCCATCACATCACAGCCGACGGCATCAGCCCGGACGCGATCCCGATCATGCCCCCGCTGGATGGTCCGGTCGGCAACTGGAGCTCGTTTGAGGAGGAGCAGGACGAGCACACGGGGACACTCGAGGAGGTTGGTGGAGTGCGGGGATATCCTCAAAACTTACCTACAGAAAGGGGTATATATATAACGTGTATGTTAAGGACTCTTGTTTTATTATTTATTATTTATTAGGAATATTATTTAGGAGATATTTCGTTTACATTGCCTATTTTAAATAGTTTTCCCTTCACATAACCGTTCTGTATTTATGCCTCAAAGCATAATGCAATTCTGAAAGCGTGCCTCACACAGGTGAGTGGGCTTGACAAACCACCCAGAGAAAACATACTTTTTCATCTCTCTGACACACAGTTTTTGCACATTTGCACCAGACACTTTCTTACAATGACTGCATACCTAATATAAAGAATAAAAACACTGCATTTATGAAATGTGCCTCACACAGGTGAGTGGGCTTGACAAACCACCTGTAGAAAACAATCTCCTCTCTCTCTTAAAAAACACTCCCCCACCCCTTATTCTAGCACTTTATTCTCTTATTACATACAGTTCCTTAGTATAATTAGCACTTCTTGTGTGCTACAATTCAATTGTAAGTCACTTTGGACAAAAGTGTGTGGTAAAAATATCAGGGCTCAACAATAAGGACTGCCCGATGACCCGGGGCCAGCGTATGAGATGCTCGGGACAGTAGACAGGATTGTTACTGGCCAGATTGGGCCACTGATGCCCTGTCATTAAAGTTTAATTTGCCTGTGACTACTTGTCCATGTTTTGTACAGTTTGACGTCAGTTTGGCAGGCAAGCCATCTTTTGTTTTGCAATAAAATGCCTGAACATTTTGCTGCTTTAGTTTGCAAAACACTTTGGATTTTGTTCATTGTACATTTATTTACATTTTTTAAATATTTAAATTCTAGATTTACAAACATTTCGACACATTTTTCATTTTTTTTTTATTTGTGGCTAAGAAATAGCTTTTAACATTTTTTTTGGTAGGGACAGTGAAAACATTGGCAGGGCAAGTAAAAATCTGAACCACTGGTCCGATCGGGCCAGTAGAAAAAATCCTTAGCGTTGAACCCTGTATATGTATTTACACATTTTATATTCAAAACTTTAAATGAATTGTTTGAATTAAGTTTAGTTGTTTAACATAGTCACATTTTACTGAAATCAAATAGATGACTTGTGTAATGTATGCAAGTTATTTTATAATTGTTATTTATTTATTATTACTTACTGTTTTATTTTTAGAATTTTGTGTTGTGTCCATTATACTAAAATATTTTTTTATTTGCATATCTTAGCATAATCTTGTTTGTTTGAATAAAATGTTTAAATTAGAAATAAATAAATAATTTGTTAATATTTCCTCACTGAATACCTCTAAGCTAAAATAGATAAATAGTTTAGTTCTATTATGGATATATAGGTTAGGGCTGCACGATATTGGAAAAATGACAAATTGCAATATTTTTCTATTCTGCGATATAATAATAATAATTCAGATATAATCTGAATAAATGTTTGTAAAGAATCTATAATTTAGATCGATTGGGAAGATCCTTTCGGGGAGTGCATAAAATATGATTTAGGTTGATTTGTATAGCAATTGAGCACTATAAGTCTTGTTTAATAAGCATAATATTTATATTATTGAGGACAATATTTGTTAATAAACAATCTACAAGCAAAGACAAATTAAAGAAAAAGATGCTAATTAAATATACAACATTTTATTGTTTTTCGAAGAGTTGAAATGTATTCAGGTATACAGTAATTGAGTAACCAAATGTAGAATGACACTGCATAGTCTTTGTTTTATAAACCATTCAGTAAAATTAATATTAATTTGATTATTAATTATACATTTTTCAAAGTTACAAACAGTACATTTTCCTATGCCTGAATGTATTTTAAAACCATCACAAAGTCACAGGCCTCAAAACACACTTGCAAAATGATAAATTACAATCCAGACTCAACATTGGATATACTTGCGATGTGACTTCTGCGAATGATCACATTGCGATATCGATGCTGAAACCATATGTTGTGCAGCCCTAACATTGGTCAAATCTTTATAAATCATAATATGTTAATATAATATTTTGCCAATATAATAAATAAATGACTTGTTAATGCTTTAGTAAGATTTACATTATCATAAAATAACAATGGCATATATACAATAATATAAATAATAATAATAATAATACAAATAAATCGGTATTTATTTTGTTACTTTTTTATCCAGTTATCAGTGATAATTCCCTGTTGAGCTAAAATGCGTCGCAAAAACTTCTTTAAAGCTTTTACTGTTGATTATTTAAAGCTTATAATATAAAATATGCACTTACTTAGCTGGGACAATGTTGAATTGCATGGGTTGTTAAACAACACCATTCAGTGTTTTTATCTGTAATGTTGTTTAAGAGTGGAGCTGCTGCAGATGATGATCTTGAGGATGAAGACTTTGAGGATGACGAAGAATATGAGGATGAAGGCTACATTCCTGCAGATAACAATTCAAATAGCACAATTAGTAAACCCCAAGAACAGAGCGTCACTCAAAGGTGAAACTGCATTCAAGTCTGTATATGAAACAATACTGATTCATTTGCCCATTCAGGTGTCAAATCTAGTTCCTGTAGGGCCACAGCTCTACAGTTTAGCTCTAACCCTGCTTCAACACTTACCTGTAGGTTTCAAACAAGCCTGAAGGACTCGATTAGTTTGATCAGGTGTGTTTAATTAGGGTTAAAGCTAAACTGTGCTGAGCTGTGGCCCTCCAGGAACTGGATTTGACACATGTGCATTAAACTGTGAACTTTTTCAGTTTCAGACCTATCTTTAGCAGTCCCACCATTCTCCCACCTGTGAATGTAGCTGATGACGTATTCAACAGTAAAGGTGTCGATTATAAGCTTTTAAATTAATTCAGTTTGAACACCAAAATGTAAAAAGCTTTCCTCAATAGTCTTTCTTCTTTTCATATTGCAGCCCCGCATCGATCTGAAGTTGCTCTTGGACAACTGACTAAACGCTTCATGCAGCTCCTTAACGCAGCGCCGGAAGGAGTTCTCGATCTCAATGAGGTGTCGCGAAAACTAGGCGCACGAAAGAGGCGGGTGTATGACATCACCAGCGTGCTTGCAGGGATCCATCTACTCAAGAAGACTTCGAAAAACAAGATCCAGTGGATGTAAGTTTACAGCAAGTCATTCAACATTTTATATTTAGAGGCTCATTTACTAACGGCTCTCACTACTTAATAACCCTACTGTTAGAATGTATTAAACATGTGCAATGAAATATTAAAGGTGCTGTATGTACATTTTTACATGATTTTTTTCACTCTAAAGTAGCTGTATTGGGCAATATATCCCATTTGGAAGCACACAGATTTTTTTCACACTGAGAACGTCTCAATTATCACTTTTTTCAGCTATAAATCTCTGTAATTCTTCTTTAGATTAAAGTCTGCATGAACCGGAAGTTTCATTTTAGTATGGTACAGCTACTTTTAACTTTAACTGAATATTAAGTAGGGGGAGAGGTTTTCTTTTTGCACATTTCATCATAGCAAACTAATGTTAAAGAGGGGTGTGGTTAAGAATATTGTGGCTGAAGCCGTCAAACTAATGTCATCATCAGTAAAAAAACCGCCACTCTTAAGTCTGACCCATGGCGCATGAAACACGCATAGCTGTGCATTTATACTTCTGTGCGTTGTTTCTTTTGCTCTGCAATAACACTTCTGAAACGCTAGTAGGCAGTGAGGTATTAATGTTCCTCTGTGTCAAGTTTCTTCGTTGGTGTTTTGTTTTGAATGCTTCCTTAATGTACAATTGGCTCGCGCGGCTCTGTCCAGCCCCAACTCGTCAGTTCGACCAATCACAGAGCTTGCGCTACGCGTCAATGCGACATTTAGTTACGTTTTTTGAGAGGTGCGCGTCAGCGATGCCAACGGCCATGGCTAGGGCTAAGCGTGCACGAGTAGGCTGAGCCATAGCGTACGCGTGCGCTTGACACAAATATAAATCAGCCTTTACGCCCGATTCCCATGGGGCTTCAGAATCTTTAATGGACTGAGTAGGTGAACTGTACATTTTTGGGTGAACTATCCTTTTAATACATCACTGTAAAAAAATGTTGGATTCCACACAATCGATTTGTGTTGGGAGAAAATGAAGGCATTAAGTTAACTTATTAGCTTTTTTTTGTGGATTAAACATAAAGCAATTAAGTTGTCCCAACAAATCTCTCAAGAATTGCTGTTTCAGCTCATTTTAATTAAGAAGTTTGAACAAGCAGCTTTTTTGAGTGATCAGTACGCCATTCATACGCCTGTTTCTTTGTCCAAGGAGTTCAACACCTCTCAGCTCTTTTGGGAGCCAGTGGAGCCCCAAGGCAAAAGCTGAGCTCCTTCATCTGAAGTCAACAGAGGAAGCCCTCGACTGGCTCATCAAGGACTGCGCCCAACAGCTCTTTGCCCTGACCGACCTCAAAGACAATGCTGAATATCCACTCATATTTCTAGCATTATTTTGTGATATACTATTGCTCTAGTACTTCTTTGCGTTGTTTTGGCCTTAACCCCTCATGTACCTCAGCTTATGTGACATATGAGGACATCTGTCAGATCGATGTTTTTAAGGACCAGACCATAATAGCCATTAGGGCCCCTGAGGAGACCAAACTAGAGGTGCCAACTCCCACTGAAGTAAGACATTTAACTTTTGAATCTTAGTTAAATCGGGAGGATGACTGCAGATCAAAGATGAAATATGTTCTCACTGTGTTATTTTATTTACATACAAGGCATATATCTGTGTATGAATCTTTTCACTGTATATTTATGTATGTACAGTGCACATTATAAATGAGTACATTCTCTTTTAAAAATTACTTATTATTGTTTAAAATATTCTATAATATGTTGATCCATTTTTCAGTCAATAAAGACTAGTTGAAATTTTGGTGCAGTTGTATTAAGCGATTATAACATTAGGAATAGAAAGATAATGCATTTAAATTCAAATGTATTGCAAAATAATGATTATTATTATTGAGGTATTGTGTATAAAAATACTTTATTGTATTATAAATGATAAAATAATTTGTTATTGAGGTAATTCAAAAGAAAAATCTAATATATTATGATTATATAAAAGATTCCAACTATATTCTATATATATTTTTATTATATATATATATATATATATATATATATATATATATATATATATGTGTGTGTGTGTGTGTGTGTGTGTGTGTGTGTGTGTGTGTGTATATATATAACTAATATTTTATCTAATATTTATTTAATATTATTTCTTTAACATAAAATTGGGTATACTTTTTATTGTACCGTGAGCATAAGTTATTTTGTTAAAATAGCTCTGGTTATGAGAGAGATCGATTTAGAGTGTCACTTACCTGCTCCGTAATGAATTATTCAGCTGTAGCTTGAAATGTCAGCTGACAAAATGCTGTTTTTCTCCCTTATGCACTTATTATGTAGTCTCTGTCGCCACCTTGTGGCAGAACAACAATCTTCTTTGCTCTGCTCAGTATGACAGGCTGGCCACCAACTCGCTGAAGTTATGAATTTTTAAAATAGGCACTGTCTTCATAAATAAACTGCATAGTTGCAATTTAAACAACTCCATTATCACCTAAAAAAGCCTAAAAAGTACATAATGTTGTTCAACAGCAGCAATATTTGTTAAACTGTAGTCCTCTGCTTGCTTATATACATACATTGTAAGTCGTGTGATATTTTGGTTATACTACCAACATTTTGGTTATACTACCAACCGTATTTAAATAATGTTAAGAGGACATTTATGTGATAACATGTGAGGTAATAAGTATAAAAATAACTTGCTTTTATGCTCTCCTCAAGGAATCAATCAAGATCCACTTGAAGGGCTCCCGTGGCCCCATCCATACACTTACCTGTGAGACTGAGGGCCCGGGTGATGCTGAGGACTCATCTAACACAGAATCAAAGCTCACCAAATCAGACTGCTTCGTATCACTAGAAGAGAGCCGCATACAAACACAACCACTTGTACCAGGTTAGCAGTATGGCATTATTTTGCACACCTAAAATTGTTAAGATATTTGCTTGCTTTGTTTTCTTTTTTGTGAAAAAATAACATTTCATCTCATTTATTTTATACTAGACTTATTTGATAAATATTGATTTGTCTGTTATTTTTGTTATTTTTTCTTCTGTTTTTCCAGATGTTTCAAATACTGTAGCAGCTGTACAGAGCGCTTGAGGACCACAAAGATGAGCCTTGCTTCTTTAAGACAAACTACCCCATTATGACTGATTTTGTAGGCCTCTTTGGAGAGACCACTGTCCATATCCATTCTCAAAAAGACATCTATTGTGAAAAATTTTGGTTTGTAAATATAATATTAGTATTTTTTCTATTAGCTTTATGACAAAACTTGAAAAAACATTTCTTTTGTTTTTGAAAAATGATAAATTGTTTCATGAAGCATCTGATAATGTTGTAAAATAATAAAATCTATTATGGTCAAAGATAGACTTTGGATGGATCCTTTCTTTTAAAATAGCAAACCACCTGGCCCAGTTTTTCAAAAGTAATCCAGTGGGATTTTGGATCACGGATTGGATCAAATCTTTGAACCAGTTAAAATAAAGTTTTATGTTTTAAGTAGGGATGTAACGGTATAAAAATTTCACGATATGGTAATACCTCGGTATGAATGGCATGGTATGGTATTTATTGAATCATTTAAAGGAAAAACAAAACTATTGAAGAGACTCAAAAAAATTGCTAGAATGTTCAGGTTACCTCAACACTGAACAGATCAATGACATACAAATTATCTAAACTTTCAAACAGGAACTTAAATTATTCAATTTTAATAACAAAAAATATTAAACTATGTAAAAAAAAAACGCCACTCGAAAGGACAAGCCATGAGTGAGATAGAGGTCTCTTGGTGGTACAAGTCAATGTCTCCATTAATCTGAGCAGTGTGCTGTGTGCTGCTGTCCCCTTGACTAAAAGAATCCCCATCATGTTAGTCGTATTCCCCGACTTGTATTTCAGCACAGTCTGGCAGTGCCTGCATACCCTTTTTTCTGTCACCTTTTCTTCTTTCTTGTTTCTTTTCAGAGAGAAACTGAAATGCTTCCACACATCTGATTTAAAACCCGCTTTAGGTTCGACCATTTTTAGCTCTTTTTCTTTGCCGCTACTAGCAACACACTCCATTTCTGCATTACTGGATCTGTAGCGACAACAGAACGCAAAGGATGATGGCCACGTCTGGGCTGATGAAAATTGTAGTTTCCGCTGCCTCCCATTCGCTCCATTCGCCAGAGCAAACTTTTCACCAAAAGACCTATAATTTTATTGAGTCACAATCACGGTAATATTGAAAGAAATTGCTATTGCGGTATGACGGTATTTACAATATTGTTACATCCCTATTTTTAAATGAATGATCACAAACTTAATGGTTACTGATGATATATGAATTCCTTCCTATATGAAGCATGTCACATCTAATGAGATATGGTAAACAACAACAAAACAATATCACAGCAGTATTTTATTAGAACCAACTAATGTCAAATGTTTGTTGATTGCAGTGTTTTTGTTTCTTACCATTAAAACAAACAATGGCTGTTTGTGGCCACTGGTATTTTGCCTACCTGTTAATCTTTTCTAAGCCGGTTGGTTCCAATTAAGGCTTTGGTAAACAGAATTTGGTAATGCAGAAATTTGGTATTTGGATCACAGTGATCCAACCCAATGTTTCTTTAAAAACTGTCATAAAAGTAAAATAGATGAGTTTATCCTGCATAGCAAAACATGGCATTTCCAAATCTGGACCAATTTGATCCAGATTAAATTTTTTTTAAAAACTGGGCCCTTGATTTATAGGGAGAGTCGTGTATAGTTGTGCTCTACCAAAATGACATATATTTAAAAAAAATACATGTTTTTATTGAGCAAGGATGCATTACACTGATGAAAAATGACAGTACACACATTAAGAATATTACAGTCATGTAATATATTATTTAAAATAAATTCCATACTTCTTTCTATTCAATCTGGTTTCCACAAAAATCATGAATGTTACTAAAAACGTTTTTCTAAGCCACTATAACATTTTGTAAAAAAAAAATATTAAGGCTGAAAATGAAGCAGAGTAAGTTTAATGGCTTGTCTGGTAACAAATCTTGAGAAGCAACCTACCTGGTTCATCATGTTACTTAAAGGCACAATATGTACGATTATTTTCTTTCAAATATCCTAAAATCACTAAAACAGTGTGATATATTTTGGCTTGAGTACTTGCATTATCCCAAAGGTTAGGAAGAATGTTCAAATCCAGAGATATAAGTTATTTTAACTAGTGTCTCCATGCTTATGACATCATACACCTGCATTTTCCAGTTGCTCATCACCTTCGATTTCTAGTTTGGTTTTCTAGAAAACAGAAAAACTCCAAAGACGCTTTAAAATGTTGTGCGTTTTATTACACTGCAAAGTGCAGCACCCTAACAGACATAACCATTTGTTTGTTGTGAATATGTGCCCCCTTGTGGTGAATATTACATATTGTGCCTTTAAACACTTGCCAAATAGGAGTCACTCTGCCACTGCTGTCTGAAAAACACAAAAAGCTCATCCAACCACATCTCGCTTAATAAAACCAAACCGTCCCCGTATAATGCATATCACTCATCACAGTTCATAAACGATTTCCGTATTAAAGGTAGAGGTAATTGCACTTAGAATCAAAGTAATCAAAGTAACACTTCCTGAGGTCTTAATGCTTGTGAATGTCTCGTACACCACCAATTAGCCACACGGATGGCTGAGGGGTGTATTGATTGTTAAATATTCAGTGGTGTTAGGTCTCAACAATAGTTTGGTGATCTGATTTAAGCCCTGCTCACACTGTGCAATTTCAGAGATGATTTGGCCATCTGAGACTAATATGGAAAATCCTAAAAGATTCCAGTAATCCTAGCCTAAAATCTGTAGTTTTTGATTCCTTGATTGATGGCCTCTACGATCAGATTTTCCCTCTGATGAAGAAGTTCTGGTGGTGTCGGGCGTTCAGACTCTTGGCTGAAGTGTGAATTCAGTTAAGACGAGCGTCAAACCAAGAATCAATAGGAGCGGTATATCTGATGACGCAATCAGAACGACACTTTCAAACCACTGCCTTTTCCGGTTATCACTGAGACGTGTTGTAAGTAAAAGTGTTGCTACAGTTTGTTTATGTTTACCGTGAGGTTTCATGTCAGGATGCAGTAGAGTGAAGGTGTCACAGATGGATGATGCCAAACTCCAGGGTGAGTTTTCTTGCGTGTCCATGTTTGGTGCATCTTAACTGTGGTTCAATCTGACATTATGAAAACTGAGGGACACATGCGGATCATACTTGTGCACTCTGATGCTACAATCATTTAGTAGTATTCGAAATCGCACAATGTGAGCTGGGCTTTAGACAGCAGACTTTTGACATCAGTCAGTGACGAAGTGAACGAACGCGACTGGAAAAACGCCCCTTCTGGTTGGTTCCCCATCAATGTGGCCCACCTGCAGGACATGCGGAACAGCGTCAGGATCACGAGTGGTTCATTTAGCTCATGTCAGTTTCTGACTGTACTCACCCACCACTCCTTGTCCTCTTCTCCGTCCACAATTATCATCTCTCCTTCTGAGAAGGTCAGTTCATCTGCGTTATCAGCCACACAGTTATACAACGCCTTTACCCTCTTAGGTCTCTGTTTCTGAAACACATGCATGAAGATTTGAGTTGATAGGTATCAGAATTAAAGGGGATAGTTCACTCAAAACTATCGCTTTAAAATCCATGCTGTCACAATTATGATATTCGCCTTAGTTATTTATTTTTATTTAGTTATTTCTTTATTTTTATTAAAGGAAAATAATGTTTTCATACAATACAACAATAAACATTAGTTTCATTCTTTTCAGTTTTTTTTTTTTTAACCCAAGTCCCACCCCAAGAACTGAACATCCCAAGGCAGTTTAACACAATAATTAGAGTCAAATACAATAATTAAACAGTCTGGAGTCAAGCCTGTCGTAATGTCACAGTGATGATGGAAGAAAGAAAAAGAAGAAAAAAAACAATTACAAATAACAGGAAGAAAAATAAATGAATAAAAATTTGCAGGATGAACTACATTACAGACAAGAAACATCAAGAAGTAGATACAAAGAGATATAAAGATTATTTAACCGCAGGCTAATTCTTTCAGATTTTTAAAATATTATAAAATCGGTTCCCAGTACGTATATGACCTGTCCACCTAACCCCTTAGTGTTTATTTAATCTTCTCTAGTTTTAGAAAAGTCATCAGCCTTTTTATTTGTGTAAAGTAATTGCAATTATGTGATTAATTATTTGATTTGGTACATTGGCCATTCATTTGTCTATAAATCAAATAGGAGTATTGAAAATTAAAGTTGAATAAATATGTTCATAGGCGACGCAGTGGCGCAGTAGGTAGTGCTGTCGCCTCACAGCAAGAAGTTTCGCTGGTTGGAGCCTCGGCTGGGTTAGTTGGTGTTTCTGTGTGGAGTTTGCATGTTCTCCCTGCGTTTGCGTGGGTTTCCTCTGGGTGCTCCGATTTCCCCCACTGTCCAAAGACAAGCGGTACAGGTGAATTGGGTAGGCTAAATTGTCCCTACTGTTTGAGTGTGAATGGGTGTGTGTGTGTGGATGTTTTCCAGAGATGGGTTGCGGCTGGAAGGGCATCCCTGCGTAAAAACATGCTAGATAAGTTGGCGGTTCATTCCACTGTGGTGACCCCGAATTAATAAAGGAACTAAGCTGAAAAGAAAATGAATGAATGCAATATGTACATATTTGTAATTCTCATTCATTCATTCATTTTCTTTTCAGCTCAGCCCCTTTATTAATCAGGGGTCGCCACAACGGAATGAACCGCCAACTTATCCAGCACATTTTATGCAGTGGATGCCCTTCCAGCTGCTACCCATCACTAGGGAAACACTCGCACAATCTTGCACACACTGACATACACTACGGCCAATTTAGCTTATTCTATTTACCTGTAATGCATGTTTTTGGACTGTGGGGGAAACCGGAGCACCTGGAGGAAACCCACACGAACACTAGGAGAACATGCAAACTCCTCACAGAAATGCCAACTGACACAGGCGGGGCTCGAGCCAGCGACCTTTTTGCTGTGAGGCGATTGGGCTACCCACTGCGCCACCCTGCTGCCTATTTGTAATTCTAATCATTAAAAAATAAATATGTAAATAGCCATTTTGGCAATATTTTGAAATAAATGTTGACGCAAATGCACATGTATATGACATGATAAGACTTCTTAGATTTGTAGAATCCAAACATGAACTTGAATGTTAATTAAGTGGTTTACTTATATTGCCATATATCAGATTTCTGGGAATATGGGGGCTTTTTTCATTGTTAATATTTTTTTTTGTACTTATTCAAGAATTGTTACAAATTATTGTGATTATTTACTCTTTGTAAGTTGTCATTTTGCACCTTTAAAAATAAAGAGTAGTTTACTGCATACTGCATCACAACAAACTGGCCTGAAACTCAAAAATGCCATACAGTTCATGTAAAACACACACAACAAAGGGAAAAAAGTGTTAGGATGTTCTATTACCGAAAAGCTACATTAGCTCATTTTCTCAGCAACCAATTGTTGGCATTGCTGGCATTTTAAGTTTTTTTTAACTAGTTATTAGTAGAGAGTCATACAAATCCAATTTACACTCACAGTCACTCTCTCTACTGCAAATTTTAAAGTCAAAGTAAAGTCAAGTCAAGCTTTATTGTCATTCTGCTATATGTGTGGACATACAGAGGAACGAGATGTTGTGTCTCGCAGGACAACGGTGCTACACAGATTAATCATAAATACAAACACAACACTGGACATAATAGCTATTATAAAAAACCTACGCATAACTAACATATACTATAAAAGAAAATACTTAAACTATACACATAAGACAGGCTATACAAGTAGCTGAAACTTGTATAAGTCCCTTGTAAAACTTGTAAAAGGAACCGGTTTGAAACGGTGGATGTTGTATGAATTTGTCTCCCTCTTGTGGCTATTACCCTAATTGTGGCAATATATTCACATCAATTGCTTCTCTTTCACGTCAGGTCAGGGTGCGCGTTTTCTATGGACAATTCGACATCTTTTGGGATTGAAACCGAACAACAAGAGGAGGAAAAGGTTTATATTTTGGGTAAACTAATCCTTTAATTAGTCACTTACTGGTGGGGCTGTTCTGGGTTTAGGTTCTGGTGCAGGAACAGGAGCAGTAGCTTGTGCTGAAGCAGATAAAGGAGCATCTGCAGTAAACAATGTCAATAAAAAATAACCACTTCAGTTTAAAACATTATCATTTGTTTGACTTGACCAATATATTTATCAGTTATATGAGTATTTATATGAGTATTAAAAAATTCACCTGTTTTATCACTTGATTGGGGGCCAATGGGTGGAGCTTTGTTTACACTTACAATTTTACTAAATGAACCAATGGCATCCCTGAAAAATGACAACAAAGCAGTTGATGTAATGCTGTAAAAGCAACAGCTGAAACCTCTATTATGACCAAGAGCAGTATTTGATCAATAATTTGTATTAAAGGTGGAGAGGAAGTCTTACCGAGTGGGGGATTTGACTGGCTTGGATGCAGGGGCTTTTGGCTGTACAGGTACAGGTGGAGGTGGTGGTTTATATGAAAATGAAGTGGGCATAACTGGTGCAGGGGGCACTACAGGCGCTGGCCTGAGAGGAGCAGGTGGAATAAGGAGCGGTGCGGATGGTGCAGGAGGAGCCGTGGCTGCTGGAGGAAGAAGACTGGCCTTTGGATCTGGAGGTGGAGGTCTCTTGGGTGCAGGAGGAGGTGGAGGAGCAGGAGGCAGAACTGCAGGAGAGCCAAGACATGATATGATTTAACTGCAGGTTAACCAGCAGGTAGTGCGTTATAGAGAAATAACTAATGCTAATTTTATTTAGTATATATTCAATAAGGTGTCACCTCACAGCAAGAAGGTCACTGGTTCGAGCCTTGGCTGGGGCAGTTGGAATTTCTTTGTGGAGTTTGCATGTTCTCCCTGTGTTTGTGTGGATTTTCTTCCCACACAGTCCAAACATGTGGTATAGATAAATTGAATAAACTAAACTGGCCATAGTGTATGTGTGTGAATGAGTGTGTATGGATGTTTCCCAGTAATAGGTTGCAGCTGGAAAGGTATCCGCTGTCTAATACATATGTTATGAGTGGATAAGTTGGCGGTTCAGTTTGCTGTGGCGACCCATCGTGAATAAAGGGACTAAGCTGGAGTAAAACGAATGAATGAAAAATAAGACCTAGCCTACGATGTGACAGGAATATGTCAAAATGACGGACAGCATTCTGATTTGCCATCACTGCGTAAAAAAATAAATATGTGACAAACATGCACGCATGTACCAAATTAGATTCGTTCTCTAGATCTAGCATAAAACCTCACATTAAAAGACAACTAACAAGTTTAGAAAAATGTGTTTTGATAAGAATAGGCTACAGGCTAAAAACAAAATAGGGTATGTATATACCAAAGTAAAAAAATTATACTAAGCATTTTCTAATTCAAATAATTTTGCTAATTTGTAACTTTCTATATAAAATTGAAGTCAGAATTATTAAAATAATTTTTTACCATATACTAGTATTTAACGTGACATTTAAAGGCTTAATCAGGTTAATTAGCTAAATTAGGCAAGTGATTGTATAACAGTTTGTTCTGTAGACAATCTAAAAAAAATATATAGCTTAAAGGGGCTAACAATTTTGACCTTAAAATGTTTCTAAAAACTGCTTTTATTGTAGCCCAAATAAAATAAATAAGACTTTTTCCAGAAGAAAAAATTTTTAGGAAATACTGTGAAAAATCCTTTGCTCTGTTAATCATTGTTTGGGAAATGTTTAAAAAAGAAAATTCACAAAAGGGCTAATAGTTGTTCAGTTGCATATTATACAGTAAAATCAGTAACTACCCAGCACTTTATATGATTATTTATAATGAAATCAAGTCGCTGTCAGGAGGTCAGACTCACCATACACAGAGTTATTTTGTTCAGGAGTTTGAGGGTTTGCAGGATCTGAACATGACCTCTGTCTACCGATGTTCTCCATTGGTGGACTCCATCCTGACATCACACACACAGGGTAAGTCCAGGTGCATTAACAGACATTTGCTGTACATCCTACATCTTAAAGCCCAAGCAGTTGCTTTGTATAAATCACACCAAGGACAACAGATTTAGCTAAAAATCTTCTTAAAGTTCTACTGCAGAAAATTGTTATCTATATATCGGATGACCCTAGGGTGAGTAAATTAACAGCAAAGCTTGATTTTTTGTTGAACTATCTATTTAAAGCTCCTCGGACTGACTGCTACTCACCCCTTCCCAAGGGCCGAGGGGGTAAAAGAGGAATGCCAGGTACTCCTGGTAAACCCAGTGGTGGAGAGTTGGGATCGAGCATGGTGCCGTAAGTCTCGTTCATCATCATGCTCGGAATAAAAGCCCTCTGCTTATTATTGACCACATTGGCCACGTCCCGAGCCAGAGCGCTCATGTTGGGCATCATGGGGCCACTGCCTGGAACTATACAGCTTATTGGACGCTCCTCACGCCTGATGGGAATGGGCTGGAAAATAAATTTAAATATACAGATAAGTCAGACTCAGTAAATTAAACTAATTTCATACTGATTTGTGTTTGTTATTTATGATGTTTTAGAAGGTTTTGTCCTTGTATTTATTTCATAGAGCATACAATAAAGCAACACTATAGGTTTGGATAATACTTTAAAAATAGAACTACTATCGCTCTAGGACACAGGTGTCAAACTCAGTTCCAGAAGGGCTGCAGCTCTGCAGAGTTTAGTTCCAACCCTAATTAAACACACCTGACCAAACTAATTGAGTCCTTTAGGCTTGTTTGAATCCTACAGGTAAGAGTGTTGGAGCAGGGTTGGAACTAAACTGTGCAGGGCTTCGGCCCTCCAGGAATTGAGTTTGACACCCCTGCTCTAGGAGATTATATAGGAGCAGGGAATTTCAAGGTATTTCCTATTATATTTTTTTTCTGAAGAAGGTCTTATTTCTTTTAGTTTTGCTGGAATAACTGTTATTTTTACATTTTTACAATTGATGTTTTATGTCAATATTATTAGCATCATTAATAACATATGTTTTTCATTGGCTACAGCACAAACCATTGCTGTCCGTTGACTTGTTTAGTTAACCTAGATAATTAACAACCTAGATAAACCTTTAAATTGCACTTTAAGCTGAATCCTACTATCTTGTAAAATAACAAAATATTGTTTCCTCTCTTCATGGGAAAGACAAAAAGAAATAAGTTATTAGAAATGAGTATTACATTTATGTGTTACAAAAAGCTCTGTGTTAAGCAGCACTTGGGAAATATTTGTAAGAAAATAAACACTTCACAGGAGGGCAAATTTTGACTTCAACTGTACATTAATTTTACTATATAATGATTCCTACAGTGAAATAGTACTGCAAACACTATTTTAATGAAATATTTTGTTTTAATATATTTTAAAACCTTTTCCAATCCTCCAGTCTTTAGTTTCACATAATCTTTCAGAAATCTTTCTAATATGCTTTACATAATTTTCATTTTACTTGATTTACAGCTCAAAAAATGTGTAAATAAATATATATCATTATTAAATGATGTCAATCATGCTGCAAAATATTATTGTTATAATTTTGTTATAAAACAATTGAAATGCAGTATTTATTTTTAAATTACAAATCTTTTGTAACAATATCTTCACTGTTACTTTTGTTCAATTTAATGTATACTTAATAAATGTAATTTAATAAAATTTAATATGTTGAGTATGCAAGTAAACACCTTGTCCTCCATCTCATCTTCGCTCTCGTCCAGATCCTCATTATGCAGACGCCAGTCATATTCCACATGCACATGGACATTGAACTTCCCCGTCTGCGCCTGAGTCAGCTGTCAATCACACAGCATACAGTAACACACTCAATGGGTATTTGCTCTCAAAGAAAATAACAGCAAAAAGCAGCACAGTTTAAAAACTGCGCTCAAGAAAATATACCCACCAGCTCCTCGCATTTGGAGTGTTTGAGACGCTGCGCCAAATCCAGAGCAGTCTCTCCAGCATCATTAGCTGCAAGAAAAACATTTATTTCATTATTATTATTATTACACTTTTTGTTTAATGAAAAAATATTTCATTTTTTTAAAACAATAAATAGCTTACACTTTTGCTTAGTTTAGTTTTAAAAAGTGGTAAAAGAACTGAAAGTAAAAGTATTAAAAGTACAGCTATGGACAAAATTAAGATGCCACAATTTATAGTTTTATACTAATGACTTTTCAACCAAATAAAAAATCTCTGAAATGTTTATATTGATTTCTGACAACACAATACCAATATCTTTACTTCAGAAAAGGTAAGAAACTAATATTTGTTAAAATAGTATATATATATTTTTAATAACAACAAATAAATGCATTTGTTTTTCTGACATTAAATGATATTTCTGATAATAAAAATATGCTTTAAATTGTAATATTTTTATTTAATAATTGGAAGAAATGTTATCAGACCTTTTATTGAATAACATTGTATTCAAACCATACTAAATTCATTAAATCCAGAATATTTTCCAGTCTGTATTCTTGTCATTTATTTTGCATTTTAAACATATTTAATTATATTAAAGTATCATATCATATACTTTTAATGCCTGATGTGAAAGCAGGAAGTTATATTGTATCTCTTACTAATGCTGACAGATGCTTTCCCCCGCAGCAGCAGCTTCATACATTCACTGTTATCAGTCAAGCAGCAATAATGTAGCGCTGTGCTTCCTTTGGCTGTCTGCTTGTCTAAATTGCCACTGCACAGACAAACACATGCACACAAATATTGGACATGCATGCAAAATTCAAGGTTTATTTATTCAACAGGATTTATTATTTAGCAGCGATACAGAAGATCAGTGGAGCACCTGTTCTGTACAAGAAAGTCCACAATATGGAGGGAGTTTCGGTCCACCATTCGTACCGCAAGATGTAGTGATGTCTCGCCTGGTTCCTGTCAGTAAAAGACAGTTATCATTCATTCATTTTCGTTTTTTTAGGTCAGTCCCTTTATTAATCGGGGGTTGCCACAGCAGAATGAACCGCCTAAAAGACATGAATACAGCCAAAATCAAACCAAAAAGTGCTTCAGGGATAGGTAATGTGTCAGTGCTCTTTGGACAAGGGATTCAAATATTTGGATAAGGAACAACAAAATCATCAAAAGTCCAAGGCACTTGAAAAGTAAATAAATGAATTAAAAAGCCTTTATTAACATGGCTATTCTTTGAAAACAGCACTTATTATTTTTGGCCTTTATCAGGGTCACAATGTTGAGGTTCGTCTGGAGTTCCTTTGAACACAATGAACTGCAGACGCACCTGAACATTGTAATAAAGGCTTTTTAATGTTTTTACTTACTTTTCGAGTGCTTTGGACTTATGATTTCGAGATTTATACATCATTTATTCACTGAATAGCCTAAAAAATAATAATTCATGACTTTTAGGGCTGTGCAATAAATTAAAATTATTATACTGTGGATATCACGATATCACAAAAAAAAAATCACAAAAAAAAGAATGATTTAATATATATATATATATATATATATATATATATATATATATATATATATATATATATATATATATATATATATTTTTTTTTTTTTTTTTTTTTTTTTTTTTTTTTTTTGGTTGTTTATATTCTAAAGATTTTTGATGTGTTTTATTTACAACAATAAAATATGTCTGTTCACTTTCAAGAGTTACAGCAATGCTTTCTCTTCCCTGAAATAATAGGAAACGTGTAAAATTATGTATTTTTATATAAAATATACTAATACATTTCATACCACATTACATTAATTGCCATACTATTGCATGTGGCATTTTTCTTTGATGTCGCACAGCCCTACTGACTTTAATAGCTCAATGGACCCCTTTTACATTTGATTACAGTGCATCCATATGAAAAAGAAATTGCAATGACATTTGGGAAGTTTGGGATTTTCAATAAGCAGTATCCAAATTAGTAAATTGTAGATCTGTATTCATGCTTTTTTGGTAAATGCATTAACATAAATTATTTTTATTTTAAGTGTATAAATACCATAAAGGCAGTTCATTCTGCTGTAGCGACCCCTGATAAAAATCAGGAAAGTGAGTAAATACTATAGTGTTATTATAGAATATATTTATTTATCCACTTGAGACATTACAAATCTAAAAATGTTTCTGTTATTGTTATCCATTAAAAAATGCATTAATTCTTGCTCATTTTAGGTGTACAGATTAATAATCTAAGTGGCATACTGCAATCAGGCCAACAAAAGTTATCTAAACACCCTCTCCTCCCACAAATTTTGCATCCATCAGGTGAAATCCAAGTAATGCATAAGCAAACAAGGTCAGCCACTAAATACTTTTGTCCATGCCTCTTCATCTAATGATTCACTGCATGCCTTTGGCAAATCCTGACAGTAGTTTTGTAACGCAGGTGTGTGCTGACACAGACGTTTAGTGAAACGTCTCATTGTACTAGGTCCACTAAAAGAGCCAGCTCATAAGAGTCATTTGTTGAGAATCAGACAGCGCAGATATTGTTAAACGCTGCTTTTAGATAAATAGAATAAAAAAGACAACTCACATGTTGGTTAGGCTGATTAATGGTCTCCATCAGGTCCAGTCCTTCAGCATAGACCTGGATCAGGGAGAAGATGTCCCGAGACTTCACTGCATCACACAGTGCATGCAGTCGAGCTGCGTTATCTGCATACTTCTTCTGAGCGAAACGCTTCTCTGTGTATTTGGCTGTGATGAAGTCTTTTCGTACCTGCCTGAAGGACAACAAGACACAGAAATGAAACACAGGGGAAAAATCTGTGATTAAAATAGGGATTAAATCTCACAATGGCTTCAAATAGACACATATACAGTATATACTCATATAACATCAAATCTTGCAATTTATTATTAATATTAAACTTTGCTCTCAAATTGTTAATATTAACAATATCAGCATTTTGTGACTACATGTAATTAGTGTGTATTAAAGCGCTTTTCTACTGTTTGGTATGGCACAGTTCAGTTTGGTACTGCTCACTTTTGAGGGCTTTTCTACAGTGTTTTATACCTAGTACCTAGTTTTTTTAGTTCCACCTTGGGTGAGATTCTATGCGAGCGAGCCGTATTAAATCCAAAATTTGACGCATATACACTGCTGAATAAAGATTGTTTCGAGAGAATCATCCCTAACAGCCCAAACTCACTATATTTAGTCAGCAGCAGCCAATTCTGTATTGTTGGTTTAAGCACCTAAACCATTTATATATATCATCACAAGAAAAAGACATCAAAAATGGCAGCATCGTAAATAATACAAAAGGTATAGACGTTCCTATTGTTTATAGCCAAGGAGCGGATCCAGCCAGATGTAACAACCTGGAAAAATGTTTTTTCCTGAAGTTACGGCAGTAGGAAGCGGTGTAACTATAGCTATACTATAATCCCATCCCCTTAAAGCCATACTAAACTGCAGTGAAAAGGGAGCCAAGTTGAGCTGTACCACACAGCAGAAAAGTAGATTTAGCATTACCTGTAGATTACCTGTAGATCTGTCATTTTCATACCATTCAAATTTAATATAAATCAAATCAAATGTCAAAACTACAATTATTCGGGCTGCTGTGAAAAAAAGGCTATAACCGATCCTTAACTGGGAGTCCTACTGAAAATGCGAAGATGAATGGCAGCTAATTTTATTACACTTGTATACGTAAAAACCTACCGGCTCCACTAAAGTTGTAAAACATCATTACAAACTTACCACTGTACATCAGACTAATGTAAAGAGATATTTTTAAACACTGGCTGGTTATGTAGATACTCTAAATATATTTTGCACGGCAGTTTAAAACATAAAATACAAATATAGGACTAAAGATTACTAAAGATAACAACAGATGTGTTGCTTACATGTCACTAGAAGGGTTGGGTTTTGGGATCTCTGAAGACAGTTTTGCTTCCATGATTTCATTGAATGCTGCATTTCCCACACTGTTAGCAAGCTGCAAAGCATTCAGTAATGTTATATATAAAATATATAAAATTCCTGCCTAAAAAGGAAAGAAAGAATGTTACCATATTACCAATAGTTCAGATGTGCCTAAGAGGTCCAGTGTCAGAGACTGTATTCGGGAGTAGTGGACGCCCATTTCCCGATGGATCCCAGAGCATTCAATGCAAATCAACACACCCAGGTTTGTGGAGAGCCATGTTGGATCTGTAGACAACAACAGAGAAAAGCCACTGATGTTTTATTTGAATTTCATCCAGGGTTATCTTTTTCTATCTGAATAACTATACAAACAAGTTCTACTGGGATGACTAAGTTTACTACAATGCACAAAGACCAGCCAAAAGACCAGATGCAAAACAGGAAGCACAGGGTGTTGATTTGATATGAAAAAAGCAGTGCGAGTTGGGGCAATAATCACTCTCCTAAAATATTTATTTTAGTTTGTGCACATCAAGCAGGAAAAAAAAAAACAACAACAAAAATTCGGTGATTTCATTTAACAATAATATTTTGTTGTAGAAATGTTTAAAGATGCACTTTGGTAACAAATAAATTTATAATTTAATTTAATCTTTTTATTTTTATTTTATTTGCCTAATTTATAGTTATTTTTCTTTTTTATTATTTTATTATTCCACCACTCAATAAACAATTGTCATTGCTTGGAAGTTATAATATACATATATTTTTAGGATACTTTGATAAATAAAACAAGTCATTTGAAATAGTTTTTTGCATAACATTATGAATGTATTAAAGTCAGTTCATTTGATGAATTTATTATATCTTTCCTGAGTAAAAGTATTGATTCATGCCCGCAATTCAATGCTAAAACTATATCCATAAGCATACAATTACACATTTTGTTACTTTAAATAAATTTTTTTGTAGAAAAACTCATTAAAATATTTAAAACTAAAGCAAAGTCTAAAATATATATTATATTAATTATATTAACAAATACTTTCAGTTAACCTTTAAAATAATTTAAACTTAAAATCAGAAATATTAATTATATATATAATAACAAAAATGATTAATGATCATAAAAACTACAAAATGACAGAAATTCATTAGAATTACTTAAACTTTAAAATAAAATAAAAAAGAATCAAATCTGCAATTTATCCACATTTAATAATGTGATTGTATTATTTTTTACAATGATATTGTATACAAATTAAATCATTTAGAATAAAATAAAATATATAATAAATGTAAAATTCTTTTTAAAAAATTACACAATACATTATATAAAAATCTCCCTAAAAATATAAAATGATAACAGTTCATGCATAATGAAATGTTTTTAGCATTCAAATTTGCAACATTTCAGTCTCCAGCCAAGGTGCTTCACCACTAGTTTTACATCACTATCATACTGCTTACTGGAAGCTCCACAGTCACAGCACACGTCATTGCCGCTCATTTTCTTCACTTCCCCCACGATGGCCTTAGTGAGCTCTCGAACAATGTTATTTTCTCCCTCATTCTGATCATCTTTAAAGGCATTGTTCAGCGCCTCTTCTTTACTGTTCTGGAGAACAGAAACCCATCTGAAACAGAAGATACACCCAAACAGATGAAAAGATGGACATCATAATTACATTTCTCAGATATGACAATAATCTAAACCAATAATAATATAAAAAAGAAAACTTAAGTGGCCTCTTGAAAATTCTCATTTCAAGCTGAAATTTGAAGATTCAAAGCTGTGTGTATTTAAGTGAAACGTAATTTTTGCTTGATTGAATAATCTATTATTACGTAATAATAAAAAAGTTGTCATTTTAGAGCATTTTTAGTATCAAATAACAAATTGTCACAGTGTGTGCAAGAACATAGATATGCAGATTAGATTAAATTAAAGATTTTAACAGCAAATTTCCCAAAAAGGAAGTATACACATGAAACTAATGTTTCAGAGGAGTTCAATATTTCAATACAGAAATCAGAATTTGGTGAAATAACCGTGATTATCAGGGCGACAAGATGGCGCAGTGGGTAGCGCTGTCACCTCACAGAAAGAAGGTTTGAGTTCCGGTTGGGTCAGCTGGCATTTCTGTGTGGAGTTTGCATGTTCTTCCTGTGTTCACGTGGGTTTCATCTGGGTGCTCCGGTTTCCCCCACAGTCCAAAGACATGCGGTGAATATGTAAATTGGGTAAGCTAAATTGTATGTGTGTATGTCCTGGTCCTCCAGGTTTGGGGTTGAACCACCCACCTCATAAAAAATAGATGTTATGAAACACCAACATGGTGCTGCTAAATATCAACTTCGATATAAAATAGCCCTGGAAGTAAGCAAGTAACCTTGATTTTCAATCATTACAAATGAAAACACTTGGGTTGCGTTTGAATCGCATACTTTCATACTATACAGTATGTTAAAAACAGTATGCGAGCTGAGTAGTATGTCAAATTCATAGTTTTAAAAACAGTAGGCGAGAATTACCCGGATGGCTTACTACTTCCGGTGAGATTCTGAAGTGTGCATCCAATGGGCACTCCGCTATCCCATGATGCCATGTGAGAGAATTCATAAATGGGACAGAAGCAACGCAACTGACGAGGGTAGATCATGTGATAATGACAAATGGCAGTTGTAGTACGTCTGAATTCCATTCACATAACTCACATTTAAACTATATAGAACCTGCTTTTCTAACAGCCGTGAAGTAAATTCAAATCTAGTAGCAATATTTGGATGCAGCCTTGTTATTCTGACTGTCAGTTTTTGAAAAAAAAGGCTATAAATGACTATTTTAATTTAAATTCAGTTTTAAATTCAATCTGAACTGTAAAGTAGAAAATAAAAATTAAAATAATTTCCAAAGCCATATCTAATAAATTCACTAAAGCCAGAAAAACTGAGAATTTAAGCAGTCTCTTAATATGTTCAAGTAAATTTCATGTGAAATTGCACACTCGCTATGTGCACATACTTACACCTGACACTCTGCCTCATCCTCAGTCTGGAAGTGATACGTTCTGTCATCTAGAAGATGGAGGAGAAACGTGAGGGGATCAATCAGCCATATGAGCCTTGACAGACTCTGATGATACTGGCTGTGAATTTATGTCAGTTTTGTGCTGTGATTGTAAAACTACATTACGTGATATGAGATCAAAGCATTTTTTCTCATCTGGGTTACGCTTCACTTGGCAGGTTAAGAGGTTCAGGTTTGCTGGCGGTGCATTGGGCTGCAAGGGAAACAGAGACGGATACATTAGGAGAGAACAAGGAAAACTGATGGCATTTATAGAATTATTATCCATAAATCAGGGTTAATATACATAAATAATAGTAACTCAATGTTTTTGTTACATAAAATAATATAAACATTAGCTGAAAACAAAACATGTTTTAATATTTAACAATTTAACATTCTTATTTTCCCAAATCATGACATGATATTTTGAGATTATGTTGACACAAATACATCATTGTCCTTAACATTCAGTATGTTGTGAAAATGGTGCAGGTATTAGCTTGTATAAATTAACAAACATGAATTACAAAGTTAGAGTGTTGCTTTGTTCTCCTACCGTTCCATGTGAAATAGTCAACAATCCATTTTTCACAGAGCACTTCCTTTTCTGCCAAACTTTCCTCAGTCTGTAATGTGGAGAAAAGCCTTCATCACATAAACCTAATGGACTTAGTAACTGTTAAGTCTGACATGTATATAAGTTTCTGGGTACAAATGCTAAACCAGATGACAAAAAAACAAAACAAATAGTACTAATGGCTTGCTTGATTTGGGACTTGGAGCTGTGCATGAATGTGTTTGCTCTTCAGTGTTTGGACTTTCAGCAGTGGAAATTAAACCACTGAAAACTAGACTGACACAGTTTCAATTCACTAGGACTTCTACAGTATGTTAAGCTGCTTTGACAATCTACATTGTAAAAGCTCTTTAGAAATAAAGATGAATTGAATTGAATAATTTGTAGTGTGCTGTAATACTTTTGTCTTTATAATTCATTCAAATATTAGTCCACTGGATACATTCCAAAAACTAGTGAACATATTTGCTTTACAAAATCTTAACAAAACTTATGATTCAAATAAATAACGGCGTAGAAAGTGTTGCACTTGAACATGAAATCCTCCTGTCACCCCCACAAATCATGAAATGGACTGTTCCAAACTTTCTTGCTGAGTTTTGCAAAGTGCCAAACGAAAGAGTGAGTTGAAAATAACAGGAATTATTTAATGGAAATAGATTGTACACTGTAAATAGTTAGAAATCATTTTTCCAATCGAAGGAGTTTTAAAAATCATGCATGTTCATGCATATAAAACACACCTTTATTTGCACATTTGTATAAAGATGATTCGGATTACTTGAGTGAGACATAATTGTTCTGAATAAGCAAACTGTAGCCTTCATCCATTCAAAACAGCAATAAGAAACATTTTTCCAAGAGACTTGGACAATATTTACATCACAACTTATATGTGATTTACACAAAAGATGGCTTTTAAAGGAAGCTAAAAACCTGTAACCATTGACTTCCATATTATAAAAAACAAATACTATGATAGTCAATAGTTACAGGTTTTCAGCATTCTTTAAAATATCTTCTTTAGTGTTTGACAAAAATAAAGAAATGAAAAATCTTTGAAACAAGTAAGGGGTAAAGTAAAACAAATAAAGTGGAAATTATGACAGAATCTTTTATTTTCGGGTGAACAAAGAAATATTTTGACCACAGTGTCGGACTTGGCAAATAATCGAAAAATAATCGAAATTGACATTAAGAACCTATAATTGATTTAATTTTTCCAGGTCAGTTTTTTTCCGATTACTTTTTTACTCCATTACGTTATTCCGCCAACCTGTTGAGCATGGACAATGTAAACACTGAGAAAACAGAGCAACAAGGAGCAGCTTGTACTAAAGAAAAAATGCATATTTACAGGACAAAAAATTGTCAGCAAAAATAAACAAACAAACAAACAAACTAATAAATAAATAAATAAATAATATAATTGTTTATTAATAGTAATCAAATTAAAAAGTTCAGTTAATGAAGATTTTGATTTTAGGCCAAATCGCCCAGCCCTACTCGAAAATTCTTGAGGCCAGACAGGTGTAAGGGGCAGTAATGATCGAGAGCATAAAGCAGTCGGTGGGTGCACAGATTTTAACAGAACAACATAAAACTAGAACCTAAAGTTTATTGATAAACTTTGATGTTGGCTTGAGAAAGCCAACGTGACTGCACTAGGACTGGGAATGGCAGTTGGCAGGAAGCACGGCGGCGGTTGCTAAGTGGCTGCTAGGCAGTTGCTAAAACAATTATGGCATTGTTAGGTGGTTGCTAAGCAGTTGCTAAATGGCAATGCTAGTGTACATGTTTGATCAAATGCTAATACTTAGTAGGCATTTCTAGCATATGTTATTGCATTTAGATAATCATTCATAGCATGTAGCTAATGATTATTAGCACTTGGCTTCCCATTATCATTGTTACCATGCATAGTACACAGGAAGTCCCATTTGCGAGTCAAACAACTCAATGCCCAGGTCCCTACGATGTTCTGATGTAGAGATATTGCCATTTTTAAATGGTTGCTACGTTATACTGTTTTATTGCTATGGGGACATTTGACAGGTTAGTGATGATACATCAAAGCTTCTTGGCAATATGCGTGATCTTAATCAACCCCAATGTTTCTATGACATTCTTTATGAGTGTCAAAAACTGGACTTGAACATTATGTATTCCTGTTGTTGGTTTGCGGCTTGAAGGGCATTCACTGTGTAAACCAATTGTGGCGACCCCTGATTAATAAAGGGACTATGGGAATAAACATTATGTAAAAAAGGCTTGCCGTATTTTTTTGAAAATACAATGCTTAATAAGTGTGAAGGTGATACATGCAAAAATGGCTTGCCATATCAGTAAAAAATATGGAGTTTAAGTAAAAAATGGCTTGCCATATTTTAAGAAAAATAATGCTTAAAAATTATTTATTGGAAAACTATAAGTCTGATAAACCTTAAAGATATAGCAACAAAATCTAATGCATCTAAATACAGCTTTTGGCCAAATTTGGGGCTTGTAAAATGTTTCTTTTATGCCCGGATTATAAAAAATTTATATTTAACATTTTTTATTAAAAAAACAATAAGTCTTATAGGCATGAGGAGATATAGCAACAATCTTGAATGTAGAAAGCACATTTTGACCACATTTGGGCCTTGTGGCATGAACTGCCTAGGAGGAGATACGTTTGTTTTCAAGGACAGAGTAGCATAACAGTATGTTGGCTTTCTCAAGCCAACATAAAAATAAACCATTCAACCTGACACGTAACCCGAATTGGCAAAGTAACACACACTGCTTTCACAAAGTTATGACATCAAAATGAAATCAAATCCCCCAAAGATTCTGCCATCTCTGCTTTCAGTGTTATGTATGTGTGTGGTATCAAAATAAAAGGTATTAAAATTGATGCCCAATTGGAGTCTGTGTGTGTATGTTTTGTTGCTTTGAAATATTTTCATTGTTTAGCTTAAAAGAAAATTAGCTTGGTGCATCTTTAACAAGCAGATGAATGTAAATAAGAGAAAACTCACCCCTCGCTGCGTTTGAGGAGCATCCCAGAGCGCTCCGTGCCGTGAGCTTTATTGCCCTGCAACTGGTGAAGACTGTAGCCTGCGTTCTGCTTTGACTGAGCATCCTTTCGTAAAACAAAACAAGCAGGAGTTACCACAGGAACTGACGGAATTCTTCATAGTTACCAAACAGTTGATGGATGTGCCTCACCTCCTTACACTCAGACTGTAGAGCAGATTTAAGAGTTTCTTTCAGCTGCAGCAACTGTTTCCTTTCTGCATCTTGAGTCTGTTTGTTCTGCAATTCGAACATAAAAAATTGACTACTTGGTCAAAACAAAGCCTCCTACAAACAGCACACAGTAATATTAATGAAACGTACCGCGGTTAAGTCTGTGGCAAGCTTTTCCATGAAAGGTTTCAGATTGTCCACGACCTTTAGCCCATCCTGAAAGAAACTGTGAGGACAAAAGAAAACATTAATGAAAAAAAGTCATTTAAAAATACAATATATTAAATTATATGTAAATAAATGAACATACTTGCACTGGGCATGAAAGTATTTGATGAGGTTGTGAAGCAGGTCGACCCCCTTTTTGACTTTGATTTCATTCACTTTAATGAGGTACTGCAAAACAAAATATATCAAGTAAAGCATTTGAGAAAGAAAGCAAGTGTGCAAGACTGTCCTGGTACTTAAAATCATCAAAGCGCACAGTTTTTAACGCAAACTAATTCCAAACTTATCCTATGAACCAAAATCTTTGATTCCTTATGTATATTTTTAGACTACATTTTGTGTATATTTTTTGGACCATATTTTATGTACAGTTGTATATATCGTAAATTTTCTTTTTCTTAAAACTCTACTTTTTATATTAGCATTATATGTTAGGCACCTAGGGTCTAAGAGTAATGTAATTTCGATTCTCTATATGTCCCGTACATGAGGCTGAATTAACAATAAAGCTGACTTTGATTTTGACATTGAAAATAGAAACAATCTATTGTAGGTTCAATTATTGAGATATTACTGTTGCGTGTGGCGTTCACTCCTGCCATTAATAATTACTTTCAATTGATCTTGTTTGTCCTTTTCCCTTTTCAGTTTTCTATTGGTTAATCTGGTGGCGTCAGGCCTTTAAAACGAACGGAAGCGGACTTCTACGTCCCCTCATTCCTCCACGTCACCACAGTCTTTGACGGCTTTATTGTTGTGTTCTCCTTTATGCTTTCCTTTTGATATTTGTTTGGAGTGGGGAGCTCCAACCTGCTTTAGGTTTGTTTGGTTGTTCTTTATTATGTTGTTGGGCTCCCCATCTCTTGTCAATTTGGATTGTTTTGTTGGTTATGTTATGTTAATAAATAATTTAGCTGGAGCACTTTGGCCGTTGTTTATTATGTTACGTTGTCTTTTGGTCACGAGTCTTATTTAAGTTAGGGACCGTAACAATTACATATCATTTGGAAGTAAAAAAAAAAGTTGTGTATTTTATTATCTAATTTAGAAGTTTTATACAGCACATTACAACCAGCAAAACATCGATTTACAGTTCATAAACACAGCAGTTGTCTGTGAAAACGGCAATTATCATATTAAACATAATCTTACAATGTGATATATGCACGTCATACAGTATACAAAGTATGTACTTCTGTGCATGCAGATCAGTTTAAGACCATGATCTGTTCACACTGGAAATCTGATATTGGCCACATTTATTACAACAATATGAACAGCCTTGCAAAAAAATATGAGAAAAAAAAATCAGATCTGAGTAATTGAGCCTCATTGTGTAAACGAAGCCTTTGTATCTTTACAACAGCTTTTTTATTACTATTAATGTATTATTTCGTCATCTAGAAGTATTATAGAGATAATTAGAAGTAAAATGCAATATATTTTTATAGCACTGTTCATTATCAGGCAGGGCGACGCAGTGTAGGTAGTGCTGTCGCCTCACAGCAAGAAGGTTGCTGGTTCGAGCCTCGGCTGGATCAGTTGGTGTTTCTGTGTGGAGTTTGCATGTTCTCCCTGCATTCGTATGGGTTTTCTCCGGGTGCTCCGGTTTCCCCCACAGTCCAAAGACATGTGGTACAGGTGAATTGGTTGGCTAAATTGTCCATAGTGTATGAGTGTGAATGACTGTGTATGAATGTTTCCCAGAGATGTGTTGCAGCTGGAAGGGCATCCGCTGAGTAAATACATGCTGGATAAGTTGGCGGTTCATTCCGCTGTGGCAACCCCGGATAATTAAAGGGATTAAGCCTAAAAGAAAGTGATTGTATATTATCAGGTAATGACAAATCCTTGCGATCTTTAGGCCACTTGAACACTTTGGGCTAAATTCAGAAAATACGTCATATAAGTGCAGAAGCTGCAAGTGTGGACACGTGGACAGGCCCAAGGTCTAAACACAGAAAATATGGTAACTTTAGCAAACACAAACATAACATCAACATGACATTTGTGGCATACGAAATGTCTTTACTAACAATTTGGATCAATTTGTGTTTACTTTTATAAGGTTTAATTTCTTAAAGGTGCAGTAGGTGATCTTCCACAATGCTAACAGCTTAGCATAAATCTCTGAGTCACAGTCCCTCCCCTGCCATCCAGAGCCACGCCTCCTGAAACAGGAGCACGCGCACCTTAAAGATGACAGGTATAGAACCCACTCTCATGTGTTAAAAGCAACTAGTGCCTGTTTGGCGGCTTGCAGGAATTACACTCATTACTAAGCCAAACTGACATGCTATTTCAGAGCAAGTTGAGTTGCATGGTAAACGATATAGGGAGAGACTAGGTGGAATATCGCTATTTACTTGTGTTTTGTTGTTAAACTAAATAAAATCTACATTATTGATGCTGTAAAAGGTCCCTTATGAAAGTAAAAATAGTCCCATCAATCTTTTACTGGAAGATTTTAGTGGCTGAACAACACTTACGTGAAGATATAACCCATTTGTAACAACAACAACATTTAACGTTACATCAGCTTTGCGTGAAGCTAAAATAGTTTTAAAACTATTTTACTCTCTTACTCGTGATTGTGCAACACGTCTATGACCACAGAAGTCAGCGGAGCTGCGTACAAACGGCTGCGCAGTTGTTCAAATCTGCATTTGCTGACAGACACTTTGAGCTATTTATCAGAATTATGGGAGATGTCGGCCTGACTCTATTTTTTTTTTTTTTTTGGAATGATTTTTTGGGGGTTTTCACCTTTATTTTTGAAAGGACAGTAGAGAATCGACAGGAAAGCATGGGCAGCAGAGAGAGGGGAAGGACTGACATAGGACCGCGATGCGGAATCAAACCCGGGTCGCCACGAGCACCGGAGTGCATGTGTCGACGCACTAACCACTACACCACTGGCGCAGACCTGACTCTATTTAATTGGATGAACATTTTTAGGTTTTATGCCAAACCCAAAATATAAAAATACATATAAATACATTTAGATCATTTATTTTAATCATTACTATTAGAATGTAAAGAGACTTTCAACCAGCACAACAACAAATGTTTTTGAAGACAATCACCTACTGCCCCTTTAATCAATAAATGACTCTAGAGATGATATCCGGATCCATTCATTCATTTATTCTCCTTCGCCTTAGTGCCTTTATTCATCAAGGGTCGCCACAGCGGAATAAACCGCCAACTTATCCAGTATATGTTTTCCAAACTAAAATAAAATAACCAGAGATTGTCTTGCTGTGAAGTGACAGTGCTAACCATTGAGCCACCTGTATCTGGATTCAATCATTTAAAATAAACTAAATGATAACAGTCAAATTTACTTCAGCTATCTCAGGGCAAGATGTGAACCACAGTCATCACTCATGCAAAATCTTTCAAAAAATCCTCTCTGCTGCTGATTCTGAGCACATTCTTACCTCACACATCTGAAGCTGAAACAGGCGTCTCTCTTTCTCCATCTCTTCTGCGATCTCTCCTCCACTGATCTCTGTTCGGATCAGACCGTGCTGTTTGGCATGTTCTCGCTTTTCTTTCTCAATCTTGCTCCTGTAAAGTATTTCATGTATTTTAATAATGAATTAAATAAATGAACAGTAGTCTGTGACTCATGATATTCAGAATGCACAAACAAACCATAAGCATGAGTGCTGTTGTTTACTTAAGGTAAGGATCTTTTATATTGTGATAAGCTCTTCAGCTGTGCAACAACAGGCACAAGACTTAAACTCAAACATCTAAAATGACTAAATCTCAGTCTATGTTATGCAAACTCCACTTCCCCTGTAGGCTAGTCACTGATCTACAATCATGACAAACACTGATGAATGTGTTTTCTTTCAAGCATGATAATACAAGGTAGTGGAAAGAATGTTACACTCCAATGGTTTCATGTTAAAGTTTTACTACCAAAGCTTTACTACTACTACTACTTCTACTACTACTACTACCACAAAAAAAAATTAATTACAACATTGTATTTTTTATACCTCATTTAAAGCTTTTTGCATTTTAAAGAACAAACCCTGAACACAACCCATGACAGCAAAATAAATAAATAAATAAATAATAATAATAATAATACTTTGGGCTTTTTTTGGAAGTTGAAGTAAAGAGGTGAATGTAAATGCTTACAGTTTGGTTTCATAATCCTTCCATGCTTTATCAAATGGCTTTTTCAAATCCTGCCAAAAAACAAATGACATTTTTAAAAATAATTATATTGATATTTTTAAACAAAACCAAAAATCACATATTAATATAAATAAATTAATTAATAAATGAATTAATGAATGAATGAATAAATAAATAAATTATTTAATTAATAAACAAAATAAATTAATTAATGAACGTATAAATGATTAAATAAACAAATAAATGGATGAATGAATAAATAAAGAAATAAATGAATAAAGAAATAAATGAATAAATAAATAAATAATTAATAAAAAAATGAATGAATGAATGAATGAATGAATAAAGAAATAAATAAATAAAGAAATTATTGAATAAATAAATAAACAAATAAATAAATAAACGAATAAATAAATACATAAATAAATAAATGAATGAATGAATAAATAAACAAATAAACGAATGGATAAATAAATAAATAAATAATAAACAAATTAATAAATTAATAAACAAATGAATGAATGAATGAATGAATGAATGAATTAGTAAATAAATAAACAAAAAAATTAATGAAATAATGAATGAATAAATAAATAAATGAATAAACAAAATAAATAAATAACCGAATTAATAAATAAATAAACAAATAAACGAATGAATGAATAAATAAATGAATGAATAAATAAATGAATGAATAAATAAATTATTTAATAAATGAATAAACAGGTAAATGAATGAATGAATAAATGAGTATATAAATAAACAAAGAAATTATGAATAAACAATTAAATGAATGAATGAATAAATGAGTAAATAAATAAACAAAGAAATGAATAAATAAATAAATAAATGAATAAATAAATAAGCTAATAAATAGGTAAAAATATTTAAAAAATTAATGAAATAATGAATGAATAAATAAATAAATGAATAAACAAAATAAATAAATACCTGAATTAATAAATAAATAAATAAACAAATAAATGAATGAATGAATAAATAAATAAATGAATAAATAAATAAATGAATAAATGAATAAATAAATTATTTAATAAATGAATAAACAGTTAAATGAATGAATGAATAAATGAGTATATAAATAAACAAAGAAATTATGAATAAACAATTAAATGAATGAATGAATAAATGAGTAAATAAATAAACAAAGAAATTAATTAATTAATAAATAAATAAAAGAATAAATGAATAAATAAATACATTAATTAGTAAATAAATGAATAAATGAATAAATAAATGAACATATAAATGAATAAAAAAATAAAAAAATAAATGAATAAATAAAAAAATATATAAATAAATAGATAAATGAATGAATGAATGAATAAATGAATAAACAAATAAACAAATAAATAAATAAATAAATGACTGAATGAATAAATGAACAAATAAATGAATTAATAAATAAACAAATGAATAAACAAAATAAATGAATGAATGAATGAATGTATGAATGAATAAACAAATAAACGAATGAATAAATAAATTAATAAAAAATAAATGAATGAATAAATGAGTAACTAAATAAACAAAATAAAAATAAATACATAAATATTAAATGAATGAATGAATAAAAAATGAATGAATAAATAAATTAATTAACAAAATAAATAAATAAACAAATAAATGAATAAATAAATAAATAAATAAAAATGTTAATTAATAAATTAATAAACAAATGAATGAATGAATAAATGAGTAAAAAAGA
The DNA here is from genome assembly GCF_052040795.2 of Danio rerio. Classification (NCBI taxonomy): domain Eukaryota; kingdom Metazoa; phylum Chordata; class Actinopteri; order Cypriniformes; family Danionidae; genus Danio; species Danio rerio. The sequence continues at coordinate 33,612,942 of NC_141040.1, read as the reverse complement.
AATTAATGAATAAAAAAAATAAATAAATAAATAAACGAATGAATGAATGAGTAAATAAATAAATAAACAAATAAAAAACAAACAAACAAATAAAAATATTTATTTTTAATGGTAATAATATTAATATATGACTACTTATGATGTGTTTCTGAACGAGCAAATGAAAACAAGCAAAACTCCGTAAACATTGATCAAAAATAATCTCTAAACTAATTTTTAAAAATCCAGCTCTGGATTTACTGGATTTTACTAGGTATGACTTTGAGTAAAATATTAATATTTGTTCTATTCTTTAAAGGTCTTATTACATTGCTTCCACTTAACTTAAGAGAAAAAAATTGTGTCATTGCTTTTGTTTGGTTTTCTTTTTGTCATTGTTTTTATTGCATACCCCTTTGACTCCTTTGAGGTCTCCCTTTAGCAGACTGTCTAGTGGAAAAGTGATGATGTTATTCATGTTCTGTAGCTGTGGGCACAAAAGAAAACATGAGGTCTTTATGTAATAACATAAACAAGTCTGTGGAAATGTTCTGCATGTAAGCCCACGGTGTCTCATGCAGACTGAATTAGAACAGTGGGCTAATGTTTTTAGCCACAAGACAAAATACAAGCCTGAAACATTCACAGCAAATAAACATGCAACTGATGGACGTCAGAAACAACCTCACCAAGTTCTTGAAAAGAGCAGTAAGCTCCTTGGTGAAACCAGCGAATGTGAGGAAGTAATTGGACATCTCAGGGTCATCTTTGTACACAGTGTTATCCGTAAACCTCTCTATGGCCTGGATGTACTGCTCCTCGTTCTCTACATGAGCTAAAAACAAAGAAAGATTGCTCATTCGACCTCCACATCGCTTTTATTATTACATACACAAGCTTGTTTGTTTATCAAGGACATTAAAAAGAATATTTCACTCTAAAATGAACATTCTGTCATCATTTACCACCCTCCACTTATTCAAAACCTGAATAAGCGTCTTTTCTATGCTGAACACAAAAGAAGATATTTTGAAGAATGTTGAAAATTGGTAGCCACTGACTTCCATATGAAAGTTACCGGTTTCCAACATTCTGCTAAATATAACCTTTTGTGCTCAACAGAAAAAAAAAGAAACACATGACCATTCAAATGTTGAATTTGAAAGACTATCCAGTTTCAGACATTGCTTTGTGGAGCTCATTTGTTTGTAACACGCTTTGCTTGACCTTATCTCAGTGTATCATGCAGGCATGAGCAAACTCTGGTCACATGGGCCTTTTCCATTGCTACCTCTTGCAAAAGAACATACTTCCTAGTTTATGAGCGGAGAGTTGTAAAAAAAAAAAAGAGGCTAGTAACCACTCCCAGTGCAGTGCGCATTACAGCAGAAGGCCAACAAGCTGCCTGTGATCTGGATTACTGTCAGCAAAAAACCTTGTGCTACATAACGAATTCTGAATACATTTGGCCTGCCTTGCTTTGTTCTAGCATAGGATTAACAACACAACAAACCACTGAGCCACTGTGTCTTCTTCATCATTAATTCATGACAATAAATACATTAAGTAATGAAACCTTATCGTAAAGTGTGTGAATCACAAAACCATCCCCTTTCTTATTACTTATTTTATAATTATTATTTTTTGTATTAATGATTCCTCTTTTATCTCACTGTAACCTTGCAAATGACTTTCACAATAGGCTTGCTTTAATGAATGTATGTAGACCCTTCCTTCTCTTACACACTTAATAGTTAGCTTTTTTACATTTATTTATGTTTTTGTCATTACTGTATTGGAGTTGTGTATGCACCCTATATGTACATTTGCTGTGCATTTGTGTGACGCTGAAGGACTTTAATGTTTGCAGACTGTTAGCTATGTGTCTCTTCTGTTAAAGCCACAAAAGGGAAATTAGTCCCTGGGGGATGTCTGTTTTTTACTTATGTTTTTGTTGTTGTTGAATGCTTGTTTTAATGTTTTGTGTAAATGTATAAAAAAATGCTTATAAATAAAAATTCTTATGATTTTTTTTCAACATCATAAGAATACAATGTGACAGATTCTGTCTGGCTCTAATATTAGCTTTTAAAATATTTTTAGTTTTCATTTAATTTAGTATTTTTATTCAGCTGTAATGCATTTGTTTCATTATTCATTCACTGTAATATTAATTACATGTACTTATTATATGGTTAGGGTTAGATTATGGATTAGGTTTGGGGTTAGTAAGATGTAATTATTCATAATTAATTATAACTACAACATTGAGTACATACATGAAACAAGGACGCCTTAAAATATAGAGCTACCATTCTTTATTTCAGGTTTAGTCCTTTTAGCATTGCAGCTCACTAAGAGTTTTTAAAATAATCAGTATTTCCAAGATTTTTCTGAATTTTCAACATCAGATTAAACACATTTATTATCAATAACTAAAATAAGCTAGTTATAAATTAGTAGATTTTCAGATTAATTAAAATTTACAACGACAACCTTTTTTTGTTACTTATTCAAATGAGCAAATAGGGTGCATTTTAACCTGGTTTTCAGACAGATACCGTTTCGCCAACCAGATCACAACATGTTGACACTAAATACGGGTGTAACCTGTTTTTAACTTGTCCACTTTCTACCATTTCCACTAGTAGTCAAAACTTTATTTGGTTGGATTGCTTTTGAAATGTAAACATTCATGTGGTTGAAAGAAGTCAAACAGAAACAAAAGATCATCTACTCTCTATTTCTGACCTAATAGGTGATCGTTATAGATATGTTAATATGTAAAAAGTGCACCAAAACAAGTGTTCATACTTTACTGCATTGAACCAGCACACAAACACACACACACGGATTACGATTAATATCCATTTACATCCTTTTCATTCGATTGCTTTCAATAGTACTTGTGCATCACATTAAGCGCTTCTGCAAAGCTGATATGGTGTGTGGCAAAATAGGGAAGGGTCTCAATGAAGTCTAACCACATGCGAGCTCAAGAGACACATTTGATAGCACGTTAATGTCAAGTGGAAATGGTGACTGACCATTTTGCGATCCGATCACTTGAAATGCATGGTAATACAAAGTGGAAACAGGACCTTTGCTTTCATGTAGACCAGGGGCTCTCAACCTTTTTCACTTCGGGGCCCACCTCATTCTCCAAACATTTTTTGAAGCCCCATGTCTGACATTTTTATTTTGCTTATACTATTATCTTATTTTATAGCATTTTATATAAAAAAAGAACCATTATATATATATATATACACACACACACACACACACACACTCACACACACACACACACACACACATATATATATATATATATAGAGAGAGAGAGAGAGAGAGAGAGAGAGATAGAGAGAGAGAGAGAGTGAGAGAGAGAGAGAGAGAGAGAGAGAGAGAATTTTAAGAGAGAAAATTAAATATAGAATTTATAATAATATATATATATATATATATATATATATATATATATATTTTTTTTTTTTTTTAAAACACACAGATTCAAAGCTCCTGAATACAATATATTACAAGTATTTGGGCCTTTTCTTTACTAAATAAACCTGTACGGGACAACAGCTGACTAAAAAAGCTGCTGTTTTGAATTGTACTGACTAATATTCATCTAATGATTGTATCTATTAAAAATAAACTAAAAAAGTAAACTACAGTAAAAACTTTCTTAGTCTGTTGAAACATCAATCTGAAGGTGGTGTTTAGGATATTATTGGAGTTCATTGACAGTAGTAAACAGCTGTTCACTGAAACACCACAGCTAGATCCTCCTGTATAGGTGCGTGGCCATTATAAAACACTCTCACTCGTGCTATAGAACATTAATTTGGACAGCTATGCTGATATTTTAAAGAGTTCGATATTTACGATATTTGACATTTACGAGTCGCAGAAGTGAGGGACGCACGAACTGGTTATAACTAATCATTGTTACCTTTACATTTGTATGACGGTTTGGTTTATACAGCTGTGCATGTAGACCTAGTTGACGTGCAGCGGTTGGAAGTGTGGTTAATGCTGTATTTTACAGTGAGGCTCTTTTTGCACCAAGTCCGAAATAATCAATAATAGAAAACGGAAAATGCCATTACACCAATAATTTTAATATAAAACATATTTAATAATGAAATCAAATAATTATAGTACAAAGTTCATTTTCAGCTATCTCGCGGCCCACCTGCAGGATCACTGAGGCCCACTAGTGAGATAAGAGTTGTGAGAAATGAGTTATTAAAACTATTATGTTTAGAAATGTGTTGAAAAAAAATCTTCTCTCTGTTAAAACAAAAATTGGGGAAAAAATAAACAGGGGAGCTAATAGTTTACCCGCTAGCACAATAATCTGCCAATGGGGTGGGCAAAATAATCTTATTTCAAAGCGAAAACAAGACTACTTTGCTTGTTTTTAGGAAAATTTACTTAATTTTGACATTTGAAAACAAGACAACATTTTTGTTTGTCTAGAAAATGCTTCTTGATTTTAGAATTTTTAGATATTTGGACTAGAAACAAGTCAAAAACTCAAAGTAAGAAAGGCGGTGTTTTGTTATAATGTAACACAGCGAGGCAAAAAATCAGGTTCCTGCTGGAACAGGTATCGCTGTTCCTGGTAGGAATGAAAGGAATGTTTGAGCAAGAGAACAAAACCTGCTCGCTAGAGTAACAATAACTCCAATCACACTGCAAATGAAACTAAAGGCTTTGTTCAAGGCTATTGATGGGCACTGTATTATTTGGTATTGACAAGAGTAAACTGCTAAAAGATCACTTGAAATTTACTTAAAAATCATCTTATTTCAAAACAGAACTTTTGAGTGCACGTAATGCCAAATTCAGACTACACGATTTTTAAAGTAGTCATGTCACAGATCATGACTATCTGGACGATCAGTGACAGAGGGTTTCACACTGCATGCCTTTACAATAGGAAGAATTGCCCACAACTTTGTCTCGGTCTGCAATACGTCTCACAAGTACGTCTCACAACCAACACACGCAAGAAGTGACAGGAAAACCACGCAACGTCACATAGTATATATTTTGTTATTAACTACATAATGAGAAAGAAGCCTTTAGTGGGGTAGAAAATGTACTTATTTTGCTCACCTGGCCTTTGAAGGGAATTAGCAATTTATCTTAAACTTTTTTCTTTTTCAATTTGAATGAGATATTGCTCAGATGACATGTCAAACAGACACGGGTGCTCCAGCCAAATTTACAGTAGTTTTTCCTTCATTTCTTGGGTCCGTACCAGAGGATGCTGCTCTCTCATTGGCTGTAGGTAATCGCTGATGCTATTTTCAATCAGAACACATTTCACACGACATGATTTGAATAGCCAATAGTTCCAGATATTTAGTATGTCAAATATCTCACGAGTATCAGTAACTCATCGGCGATTCTCTCATATCGCATCTTTAATAGATCACACTGTGTGATTGTTACTCTTGGAAATGAGCACTGATTTGCCTGTGATTTCAGGGACTTGACGCCTGTTGGCGAGTCAAAATCGGGGCTAAAATCATGCAGTCTGAACTCTGCATAAATGTGTACAATTTGTTATTGGTTGTGTGATGTTAAAGAGGCAGTTAGTCATTTGTGACACTCACTCTGACCAGAGCTGTTTATGGCCTTGACTGACTTCTTCATTTTGTGCAGTACACTGCGGTCCAGATCCAGCGCCTGCAAAATAACAGCAAACATTATCTTACAGACTTATTCATGCTGAATAGATTAGTTTTGAATATTCACAAAATTATAATAATGACAGTAAATGTCTTCTCAAAGTGCAGAGGAAATTTATTAAAGGTAAAGTAAATAATGTTCAGTTTCAGACTCCAATTATTATTGGATTCACTACATTTTCTTAATATATGAAACACTTTATATAGGCTGAATTTAAACAACAAATGAAATGTAGTAGTGATCAATCTGATTTGTTTGTTTAAATTCAGCACGTATAAATTGTTTTCAACCAATTACATTAAAAACATTTGGTAAATCCAATGAATTTATTTTAGGGATAAACGATACCATTTTTTGGAATGGATCCGATCCCGATACCAGAGTATCGACCGATACAGACCCGATCTCGATACTGTGCCATTTTTTTAAAAAGCATTATTAAGTTTCAATAGCTCTGGTGCCTAACTCAAATAAAATATCTTCTTTAGCAAAAATAACAGACCTATGGGCCTACTGTATATGACAGATATACACAATCTAACTAAAAATATGATGCTTGCTGTAAACTAGGCTACATTATTTAAGCATTTGTTAAGACATGGATATGATCTGTTGTGGTCCAGCTTATGGTTCCTTTTGTTATTATTAAGATTTTTCTTTAATATCTATAATGGGCTACCACTATTGACCCTAATCTTTGGTAAAATAACAGGCGCTTACACTGCCTGAGGCCAGTTTTACTTATTAAATCCATATTGTGCCTGTTAGATGCAGGTCAAATTAACTAATTTAATGCAAAACTAAATGCATTTCTCCACTGATTATTTAAACGAAGAAGAATAAATAGTCTTGGAGAAAGTTTTTCGTGTTGTCATAAACAAATGCAACACGCAGTTGAATGAATGGAGTATGATTGACAGGCGCACCAGAGGGAGGCACTGATTTGGACAGGAATTTAATCATGTGAATATTCACTACACATTAAACTGTAGAATGGCTTCAGAACATTTGGGATGTAGTATGCCTATATGACAACTTTCTAGTGCCTTATAACAGGCTACCTCTATGGCTTTTGTTGGCTTATAAATTACACAGAATATAGCGCACATGCAAGATCGGATTTGGATCGGTACCAGCTGGCTGATACCCAATCCAGCAAAAGTATTCGGTATCGAACCGATATACAATCCAAGTATCGGTATCGGTGCAACCCTAATTTACCTTGAGTGTATTAAGTACTAAATGTATTGTCTGAAGCCACAGATATTATTTTTGTGTACTTGTACGGCATGTGTATTTTTTGATTAAAATTTGCCAGTAAATAATGACAAATAAATTTATTTCCAAAATATTGAATACTTTAACCAATTACGCTTTAAAAGCATCAATTTGTTTAGCTTTTTCCACTGCAGTGCTTAAAAATAGTGCATACTGGTGCATATTGGCTAATAAAAACAACTTATACATTTTTGTATACTATTAGTCAAACATAATAGCTAATGTAAAAACATCTGTAACTCAGTTTTGTAAAACACAGTGTTTATAAGTTTCTCTCACACATAACGCAAGGCTTTTACCTCCAGACACAAACAAAGAGAGCCTGTAATTTGACCAGCCCATCACTCATGCTGAATCACACTCTGGGAATTCTGCACAAAAAGATCCCAGTGAAGTAGACAGACTTGTGGCCTAAAAAGTGTTTATTCAAGAGTCACGTCTGGTGCGACACCAAGACAAAACCGATGAGGGATAAACCTGGAGCCTGCCAAAAACATTACACACTCACACAATCTGTCTGACACTGGCATTAAAGGAACAGTTCACCCTAAAATTAAGACTTGCTGCAAATTTACTCATCCTCAGGACATCCAAGAGGAAAAACTAGATACATTTTTGATTCAGTACAATATTAAACAAGATTTTAGCTTTAACTTTGCCAATTCATAAAAGACAAGTCAATGTCTACTGAAAAAAAAATCAGACAAACAAAAAAACTTGTGGCTCCTGATGATACAATAAGGTCTTACTAATATATAAAAGAATCACCAACCCAGCAAAATTTCGAACACTAATGTACATGTATGTAATATGTGCATTTGTTAGAAAGTTTTCCATATGTAACACAGGACACAAGGAGATATATTCAACACAATCTCACAGCAACTTCTTAATTTAGTGGCTAATGTAAATTTATACAAACTCATTTGTACATTTTAGTCCAAATTGTCCATCCTCCAATGAAGATTGGGGTCACACTTCCTTTTAGAAATCACACATAAGAATGAAATTGCATTTATAAGTGCAATATTGTATTATATTACATACCAGAGTATCGACCGATACAGACCCGATCTCGATACTGTGCCATTATTTTTTAAAGCATAATAAAGTTTCAGTAGCTCTGGTGCCTAACTCAAATAAAATATCTTCTTTAGTAAAAATAACAGACATGGGCCTTCTGTATATGACAGATGGCACAATCTAACTAAAAATATGATGCTTGCTGTAATTTAGGCTAAATTATTTAAGCATTTGTTAAGACATGGATATGATCTGTTGTGGTCCAGCTCACAGCAACTTCTTAATTTAGTAGCTAATGTAAATTTATACAAACTCATTTGTACATTTTAGTCCAAATTGTCCATCCTCCAATGAAGATTGGGGTCACACTTCCTTTTAGAAATCACACATACGAATGAAATTGCATGTATAAGTGCAATATTGTATTATATTTGGCGCAGTAGGTAGTGCTGTCGCCTCACAGCAAGAAGGTTGCTGGGTCGCAGGTTCGAGCCTCGGCTGGGTCAGTTGGCGTTTCTGTGTGGTGTTTGCATGTTCTCCCTGCGTTCGCGTGGGTTTCCTTTGGGTGCTCCGGTTTCCCCCACAGTCCAAAGACATGCGGTACAGGTGAATTGGGCAGGCTAAATTGTCCGTAGTGTGTGTGTGTGTGTGAATGAGTGTGTGTGGATGTTTCCCAGAGATGGGTTGCGGCTGGAAGGACATCCGCTGCATAAAAACGTGCTGGATAAGTTGGCGGTTCATTCCGCTGTGGCAACCCCTAAATAATAAAGAGACTATGCCGAAAAGAAAATGAATGAATGAAAGTACTAATTATGAGATTTGGCTGAAAAGCTCTCTCTCTCACACACACACACACACACACACATAAAATTTGATATATCATGGTACTTCAAATAGACAGTTACACTAAAAAATGACTTTTGCTGCTTGTTCAGTCTACTTATTTTAAATTAGTTGAATCAACACAATTATTTGGGTTTTTTGGGACATCTTAAATGTTTTATGTTCAATCTACTTAAAATTGTAAAAATACTTGAGTTAACTTAATAGATTTGTGTTGAAACAACATGAGGTAATTGTGTGGAACACAGAATTTTTTCTTATGTTCCTCACAATTCATTGATGTTCTCCCAACACAAATCGATTGAGTTACTTTGTAAATTTAAGCGGATTGAGCATAAAATAATCAAGTTGCCATAAATAAATCTGAAGGACTATGTTTTTTCATCTCATTTTAAATATGTAGTTTGAACAAGCAGCAACAAAAAACTTTTTTTAATGTATACTGTATAGGAAAAAGTTCAACCCAGGTTCATTCTGATTACGAACCCCTATATACATTTCTGGAGAGCGCAAAATACGTCCCAGGAGCTATATTTTTTTTTTTTGCGGTTTTTTATTTTGTGAATCCACCAGACGCTGCTGTGTTAGCTTTTCCAGATCTCAATTTTCTCTTGCGAGTGCCATTCGTGCTCGCTGTTCTCGCATAAATCCACCAGAGGCTGCTGACGACTGACTGCCCAACTGACCAATCCCCCAACCTCTCCCTACCATAAACCCAATCAATAGTGTTTTAAACAGCACCGATTGAACTGCAGTTTTGAAAAGCAATCCAGAAAAAGAAAAGCCCCCTGATTTTTACCACATTTTCAGATTTTACCACATTCTCACCCTGTTATTTACTTGTTTATTTATTTATTTTTTTGCTTTTTATTTTTTTTTTGCTTTTGCTATCTGGAACTGTTCTTTAGTACTGTTTCATACCGCCCTGTAGTGTTCATTTAAAGACGAAATGCAGCCATACGTAGCTCTGGCTACATAATTCGCGATCTCCAGAAATGTAATTAGGGGTACGTCTTCAGAATGAGCCTGTGTTGCAACAGTCACAGAAGATAAAACAAGAAATGTTACTGAAAATTTTGAATTTACTCCTTGGCCTTAAAATTGGCCTTGTAAGTCAGAAGTGTACAGTCTGACCTCACTGATTCACAAAAGATACAGAGTTTCTACCAGGACATGAAAAAAGATGTGGAAAAAAGTAGACGTGTGTGTGCGAGAAAGAGTTCAGACGGGACAAGCTGGGACAAGAAGTGGGACAGCCATCTCCCGCCTTAGCCTTAAGGAATGAGAAAAGATGAAGGAAATGAACGAGGGAGCAGAAAGGGCGAGAAAAAGTTGAGAGATATTAACTGCACTGGGGTTTCCATCAAAGGCAAGTCTCAGCAGGGCACCATGCACAGAGATGGAAGAACCGGAAACAACTGGAACAAGTATACTAACTGCCATTTTAATGGCGTCTGTAAATGCAAGCAGCCTCAATTTACACATATATCCACATATTTGCTGGGCTTGAGAAAAATAACACATCAAGTGACATCACTATGTAGATAAGTAAAGTTATACATGACAAAATTCAAACAAGCTCCAGAAGTCTTCACATAAACCATGCATATCTGCTTACATCACTTCCTCAAATACACACTCAAATGGGGTAGTGCTTAAGAGCAACTCATAAAGAGAGTCTCCCTCTATGTATTACAGAATGTGACAGTTCCTCTGAGAGCCCGGGGCAATGGTTTTTACTCATGCCTGCTTTACAAAAAAAACTAGCTTCAAACGCTAAATATAAAATCTCCTTTTTATTAAGAGGGTTGAAATATCAACATGTTGTGGTCATCGGTAATGACTGATACTTTATAGTTAAAGTTCAAAGTGTTTCTCAACACACGAGGAAGAAATGTGAAGCTTCTTTAGGTCAAGAGCCTAAAATACAGGGTTATTTGCATTTTTGTAAGGTTTAACCGGATCTCTTCAACCAGTGAAACAGGCTGACGGGTTTCAGAAGAACTCCCGCAAACTAAGCTTTTTTACATTTCCATTGAAGAAGTTGCTGCAATTTTGAAACTAATGCAAATACATTTTATACTTAGTTACACTGTTTTCCTAGGTAGATATCTGTTTCTATTATACAAAGTGAATAAACAGGGGTTTCTCTCGGGAAACTCTTAAGATAAAAAGTCTGTGACTGTGTGTAAAATGAATAAATGTCAAAACTATGTGGTGAAAATTACAAGGATTGAAGTTAATTTGATCTATGGTTTTAAAGTCAAATTAGGCTGGAAAACATTCAGGGTATACAAGACAGGTCAAAGAGTGATAAGATTTTTAAAACAATAAAAGTTTAACACTGCTTTTTTGGTACATTAGAAGATTCAATTCAGTTCGTGTTTATTTCTATAGTGCTTTTACGATGTAGATTGTGTCAAAGCAGCTTAACATAGAAGTTCTAGTAAATTGAAACTGTATCAGTCCAGTTTGAAGTTTAGGTTAGTTTAGTTCAGTGTGGTTTAAATTTCAAAGATGTCTTGTTTAACTGTATTTTTCTGGGATTTTCCTTTCCCCCATGATCTACAAGAAACATGGACTAAAATGTAATTCATTATAAGAACAGTTTACTAATTAACATTACATAACTGAATTAATTTCATTAAAACATAAATAATCCATTGCAAAATTAAGCCAATTAATTTTTTTTATCATTATTCTTCAAACTACTAGGTTTTACAACATTTATCAGAAGAATGTTCATTCATTCCTTCATTTATTCATTCATTCATTTTCCTTCAGCTTAGTCCTTTTATTCATCAGGGGTCACCACAGCAGAATGGACTGCCAACTTATCCAGCATATGTTTCACGCAGTGAATGCCCTTCCAGCCGCAACCCAGTACTGGAAAACACCCATACACTCTCATATGCACACACATAAACTTCGGCCAATTTAGTTTATTCAATTCACCTTTAGCTCATGTCTTTGGACTGTTGGGGAGCACCAGGAAACTGACACGAACACGGGAAGAACATGCAAACTCCATGCAGAAATGCCATCAGTAGAAAGTCTTTTTTATTATTTTAGTTAAATCAAATTTAGTTGATCACTTAATATTTGACATATTTTAATAAGTACAGGTGAGAATATGTATCTTGTGTCATCTTTACATAAACATATCTTTTACAATAAATGATCATGGGACCCATATTATGACATTTCATTTAACTAAAGTTCTTTGAAACCAGTGAATACGATTTAGCTACAATGACCACGAACGAAAAATGGAAATGAACAGATACAAAAATACAGATATTTACAGAGTACAGATATTTGTGTAAAAATGTCAGAAGTAAAAGTAAAAAGTGGAGTAAAGTACTGATACCAAAAAAATCTACTTAAGTACAGTAATGAAGTATTTGTACTTTGTTACTTTCCATCTCTGCTAATAAATAACTAAAGGGTGAATACACGATGACGGACAGGGGTGGTTTTAGTGATTTTGGGTCCCTAAGCAATTCCAGCCAAGTTCTAAAAGAAGTTATCGATTGTTATCTGTACAAATGATCTGATTGTTAATTTTCAATATAAGGAAATTTTGAGTTAAATTTATGTATTATAGTAACAAAAAATATAGTAGCCTATTTGTGACAATATGCTTTATTTCGTAGATTTAAGCTATAAATTAAAACAGTTTCGCGATTCAACTTGGTATCATGATACTTCAGCTGGTATATTATCGTGGCCTAAATTTATAGAATCGTGACAACCCTAGAAGACACCAAAATGGGACGCATGCTGCCTATTACTGTATAGTCTCTTTGACAGTTACATTAACCATTGCTACTTACTGTGCTGCTACTAAATAACACTTCACCATAAATGTGAAGTTGGTTTCTTTAATTTATTTTATTTTCAGTTTTTTTTAACCACATTCAACACATTATTATCTGACACAATCTTTTTATAGAGCAAGTGCAACTTTTCTACTTTTCTGAGAAAAAAACATTGCCTGACAAAAACAGGTTTCCGTTGTAATTACAAAACAGTTATGCCCTCCTCACCATGTGAACATAATAACTACCAAGATGATACTTGCAATAACTTAACAGCAATTGGTGATGAGGGTTTAATTAATGTTTGATATACACAGTTCAATCACTGTTGATCCACTTAAATAAATGAGTGTTTGTGAAAATAATTGAGCCTTTAAATAACTGCAATTCAGTATTAATAGATGATTTCACACTATGTGGTGTTTTCGTAGTGTTATGTGTCAAATGATCACTGTTAATATTCTCTTCAGTGTAGTTCCTTCCATTTTGATGAACTTATAAAACTTGTTATGGTGTATAAGTAACCCTGCATGTATAACCTTTTCAGTTTACTAGTTGATGCACAAGTTAGCTAAAGCTGTGGGTCACTGATGTCAGTGCATTTTAAAGTAATGCCTGTGTTCATTTAAAATGCAAGTGTACTGAACTTTGATCCACACATCTAAACATGAGAAGTTCTGAGGTTGAATAAAAATGTTTTATGAAGCACAGACTAACCTGCACTGTTTACCTAAATGGCATTTTTTTCTCCATTTGTTAACTTAAAAAGTCCCAAAGCTGGCTATTATAACACAGTTATGCAAGTGCATCTAGGTAGTACCATATAAAAGTAATGCTAAATCATGGTCATTTATACCCAGCCCACTATGGTATTCAAAGATACTGCTTTGATATGTGTCCATACCAATGCCACGACACATTTGGATATTTTTTAATGGGGTCTAGTGAATATTCATTTATTCATTTTCCTTTGGCTTTAGTCCCTTTATTAATCAGAGGTCGCCACAGTGTAATGAACAGCAGTCTTATCCAGCATATGTTTTACGCAGCAGATACCCTTCCAGCTGCAACCCAACACTGGAAAACACCCAAACTCCACACAGAAATGCCAGCTGACCCAGCCGGGGCTCGAACCAGCAACCATCTGGCTATGAGGCCATCATGCTACCCGCTGTGCCACCGTGATGCCCCAATATTCATTAATCTTTATCATCATAGATTACAATATCTTTTTACGTTCATAAAATCTAAATTTGTTAATAGGATCTCTGTTAATTCTGACAGACTTCGGACTAAATACATTTGAATTTAGCTTTAAATCAGTTCTTAAAGGCATTGTTCACCCAAAGAAGAAAATATATTGACTTTTTACTCACACTTGTGTGTATTGAAAACCTTTTAGAGTTCCTTTTTCTACCGAATCTAAAAGAATATATAATGAAGAAAAGAAGGCCGAAAACCTGTAACCATTGACTTACATGTTAGGTAAAACGAATACTATGAAAGTCAGCAGTTACAGGCTTTTAGATTTCTTCAAAATATCTACTTTTTTGTTCACCAGAAATATGTCAAATAGGTTTTAAATAAGTGAGAGGTGAGTAAATGATGACACAAATGTCAGTTTTGGGTGAACTTTAATATCTGCGATATATGAGCAAATTCATATAAATGTCAAACTTCCCATAAAAAAGTAAGTTTTCACCAAAACAGTGAAACCCTTTCTACATGTTTGCTTAGGCTTGTATTTTATAGTACTGTAAAGATACTCAGAAATATCTCAGTCAATGTTTTCAAACTATTATATTGGATTTACCTAAGTTACACAAGTGCCAATTTCATCTGTCACACTCACAACGGAGAGGTGTCACATCCCTAACACAGCTTTTCCCTTATGAACGCAAAAATGTCAAATAAAATAAAATCAATGATGTTTGTTCTATAGTGAGCAGACTCTTATCCTTTTTATTAGCATTATTTCCATTGGGTCGTTCATAAAAATTTCTGCAAACTGTTTTGTATACTGTAAACTCACAGACTTTTGGTCACATTCATATTGCATGCTTATTTTTCTCATTTAAAATATAAAAAATGTTTACAGATTGATATTCGTCTGATCCCATAACTCCGTGGTTAGTAGTTTTGGAAAATATAAACAGATGTTTCAATATAATGTTAGCATATACTCTCCCTGTAAATGTATGTATTGAGTTTTTACAGCAAATGTCACATCCATAACGCTGTATTAATTAATACCAGTGTTATTATTCAATAATAATGTTATAGTAAGTGTATGTGATCATTATAAGTACACATTATCACTCTGACTGACTTTAAAAGCTTTAGAAAAAACTTAATGACCAGACAGAGGCGTCAGAGGCTAGTCTATTTATTTCATAACACTGCGATAAGAATAAGCAGCTGAACATGGGCGAGGTTCACTTCCAGCCCTGGTGGATACACTGAGTTTTCTGGCTAGAAGGAAGTCATTTTCCAGCTGCTTTGGTTAAAAAGACCATATACATAGATATAGTCACAAATGGAGATGTGAACTGTGCCCTTTACACTTGGCGTTAGTCTTGAATTGTGCTATACTTGTATTGTTGACTGTGTTTTACCTCTTCCAGAGCGGCGACTGTATTCCTGCAGTGAGCCATGCGCGTGCAGAACACTGATGTTGTCGGTGCTTTATAGTCCTCATGGGTAATATCCACAAACTCAGTCACTGTCAGCTGATCAGGCATGATTATTCCTTTTAAATCTACACAATAGATCCAAAAAAGAAAGAAAGTTTGCTTAAAGTTGTAGCTTCGCGCTCAAAAACCAGACTTCAACTCAAGTCCATTTCAGTCATTCCTTAGAGATTAGTTCAGTTTTAAATTTCCGCGTGAAGTTAAAATGTAAACGGCCGATGAGGAGAGGATTTGCCTTTGAACACAAGCGTTAAACAACTCCATCACACGAGCAGCTGACAAGATCAACACTTCTGGATTCCGCCCGTCCTACCTGTACTGTACAAGTTCACTTTACATGGGATTTTGTAGGTGGAGTCAATTACCTGTCAATCACATACAGTTCGCCAATTAGAAAGGACCATACTGTCTTTCTGCCCAATCAAAGTAGAGGGAGGTTATAAACTGGCTGTGGAAACCTGTAAAGCAATTATAATGTATTATTAGAAGAAAAATAATATGGCACGCTGTTAACCTGATATAAATTATAAGATTTATTATTTAACAATTGCAATAGGCATTTTAGTAATCTGTTTTAGTTTTAGTAGTAATTTAATTTTGGAGCATATCGTTTTTTGACTGTCTCACAGTATAGATATGTATTTATACATATAAATAGCTGCTTTTATATTGTAATAAAATCACATTTTAGTATCTTAGGCAAATACTTCTGCCTATACATTGTCAGTTCTGATTAATAACTGATTGATTACATCTAGAATTATTGCAAACACAGAGTACTTGATTTTGATTTCCCCTAATTGATACTTAATTTACTTTTTCCTAGCTTTAATTATACAAAGAGTACAGGCTTATAAGTAATTATTAGTTTAGGACTTTTATCATTAGTTTCATAAACCTAAATGTGCATTTGCCTTCAAAGTATTGCAATATACATTTTAACTACATTCTTTACATTCATAATCTTATGAATTAATGTTTAAAAGCTTTTTAACATGATGAAGCTTAAACATGTAAAAATATATATAAATAAATAGTCAATTAAAAAGAAAATTAAGATTAAAAATAAATTTTAAATAATTTTAATTTTTATAATAATTTTTAATAATAAATTTCCTATAGATGAACAAACATATTCTTATAAAAAAGAAAGATAATACACTTTTATTGTGTATTTAGAAAAAATGTATATGTCCAGAAATGTGATTAATTATCCAAATTGTCTTACACAATTATTTTTTCAAAAGATATTAAAACAAATAAAAATGCAAATATGATCAAAATAATATATATTATAACAATATATATCTAAACAATATAATGTTAAAATGTAGTATTAAATTAAGCAGAAAGCTTTCTTCATCTAACCTTTATTCTATTTCTTCTTTTTCATGTTGAACTTTTATTTTGACTCGGAACTACACCGGAAGTACTTGTCCTGTGTCTACAGCGTGTGGTTTTCAGTTCACTTGATCGTTGTTTGGTATTATTGGAGGTATCGCTAAATATGCAAGAAGTATTACTTATTTAAGATTAAAACCATCACAAACATGGCTACCAAACGTAAAGCCGATGTACCAGTGCCTGCGGAAGAGAGTGATCAGCTCCTCATCAGACCGCTGTAAGTTCACTTCATTCACTGTCTTTAATAACAGTTCAGTTCCGCGCCAAATGTTTTCTCCACTTACTTTACTTTACATTTACAGTTTACATTATAATTCAAGACTTGTTGTACATTTTAGTTCGGAGTACTGTAACTATTAACGTAATGTTTGTAACAGAGGAGCTGGGCAGGAGGTTGGCAGGTCCTGTATCATCCTGGAGTTCAAAGGCCGCAAAATCATGGTAAGCATTGTTTTTGTTGTCTGCTCTAACGTTAGCCTTGATGTTTGAGCTTAAGTTTGTTTTATATTCGCACTTAAAGACTTTCTTCTTAATATTATAATTTCAGAAAAGTGTTATTTGCAAATTCCTTATAGTGAAATCATGTGATCAGTCAAGGACTATCAAAGTACAACATTGTTCACAGTCATTAAATATTGCAAATGTTGTTTTGAGGTCATACCTTCAAAGTAGCGTGGTTATCAATATAGGATCCTCGTCACAAGTTGTCACTGTTCAAAAATGAACGAATATGCGAATATAAAACCAGCTTTACTTCAATCTTATGATGGACTTGACAGACGTTTTCTTAAGTATTGTAATGTTTCTGCAGCTGGACTGTGGCATCCACCCTGGACTGGAGGGCATGGATGCATTGCCTTACATTGATTTAATAGACCCAGCTGAGATTGACCTGCTGCTCATCAGCCAGTAAGTGACATTTTTTCAGTCAAAGATAGCTATTCCAGGAGTTTCAGTTTGTTTGGAGAGAAAGCATAAAATATGTATACACAAATTAACAATAATCCTTTAAAAATAAGAAGCTTAAATATATTAGAATTAATCAAATGAGTAAGTAAATACACTACTTTAATGAGTTGAAATGATTTTGCAAATGAAATGTTGAACCCAGTTTCTGAAACCTCTCACTCAAAATGCAAAACTACACCTCAAATCTCCAAAACCAGAAGCTATTTCCCAGCCTTGAACTCAATTTTCAATTGTATAAAACATTTTTTTTTCCAAAACATCTAAAATGCAAAAATCTAACAGAAAGCCACTTGATATCAATTTCCAAACATAAGCAATTTTGTTGCGCGCGTTCTGAAGAGCGCGGGGGGGGGGGGGGGGGGGGGGGGGTTGGTTGTTGTTGCGCGCGTTCTGAAGAGCGGTGTTGTCGCGCGCCTACTGAAGGGCGGGACCGAGGGTGTGCCGCGTCGCGGGGGCACTTTTGATCATTTTGGAAGGGCACTTTCTATCCAAGACTAAAAAGGGCATGTGCACTGCACAGGTTGAGCCCTATGTGTGCACGTGCCTGAAGTCTAGTATAGGCCAAAGGTGATGGGACACTGGGCAGTTCTGGTCCAAAAAAAAAAAGGTTTTACACCCATCCATAATTTGTAGTGTTTTACCTACCTCTTTTTCTCATTTTCTAAATCATAGGTTCTAAACGAATAGAGGAATTATTTTTAGCCTAGCACTGTAAACTGTGAGATGACCAACTTTATGCCCACATGACGCTTTTTCAGACAGTGGACACTTCTCCCCCCCTGAAACGCCCTTAACACTCAATTGTGTTCTTTACTCTAGAGACCATACTTTTGCTTTACATATGTTCTATATTTTCCACAATTGTACAGAGTTTGTTTATGTTTTTATACTATAAACAACAATAATGTTTGGCCTAACAAATATTTTCTTTGTCTGCATGTGATTGGTGTTTACAGCGTACCTGTTACCCCTATTTTCACTGAAAAACATTGTATTGAAATGTTGATATATAAGCCTAAAGATCTTTAGATTTAGAACACCAGTGTTTACATGACATAGTAAAAAGTCTTGTCTTAAGAAAGAAGTGACGTAAACAATTTGAATGTAAATGCTTCATTCTGATATGTTCATGGCATTTTGAAAGAAGTGTTACATTATGAAGGAGATGTGAGGCAATCTGCATTTTTCTGTGTGCAGTTTTGGGAATTGTGTGTAGACTTTTGAATTAAGGTGATACTGTTTTGAAAACGTGTGTAAGCAGTTGGAGAAAACTGTAATAATATTATTTGTCTCTGTATTAAATGGCAATTTATACATGACACTAAATAGATTTCTTAGCTAAATTGTATGCAATTATTATAATAGATTATAACAGTAAATTTTTTATATTCTGTAATAACCTGATTTTTTCATTTGATATGAATTATTGTGATAGATAGATAGATAGATTGATTGATAGATAGATAGATTTAAATACAGATCAACTACAATTACTACATGGGTCAAACAGTTATGTATGAAAATTATTTATGTAATATGTTTTCTGTAAAGGTCTAATAGCATTTGTTGCATATATAAAATTAAAATACTGTAATTTTACTGTCATAACTGGCCAAAATAACAAATGTTTTCATAGCTTTCTTGAAAAAAAAACATTCATGTTTAAACCTGTTTTCATTAGTGTTAGTCCTCCAAATTTAGATTTCTTAACTGAATTTAAAACATTTGTGTTGTGTTGTCTACACATAAACGTGCCTAACATGTAAACTTTGCCTTTTATATTTTAGGATGAGGGATGATAGTTTCTGTTATGATCCAGTCAACATCTGTTAATCTGCTCTTTTGTTCTCTATCAGTTTTCACTTGGATCATTGTGGAGCTTTACCATGGTTTTTACAGAAGACAAGTTTCAAAGGGAGGACATTCATGACCCATGCCACCAAAGCCATCTACCGCTGGTTACTTTCAGACTATGTCAAAGTCAGGTACAATAAAGCTCTTGTTTCAATCTAACAGCAATTTGAAGCCTATAAAATGAATCAACTTTAGCATATTGTCTGGTTTCGTTGTGTCTGTAGCAATATTTCAGCTGACGACATGCTGTACACCGAGACTGATCTAGAAGAAAGCATGGACAAGATAGAAACCATCAACTTCCATGAAGTGAAAGAGGTGGCCGGCATCAAGTTTTGGTGTTATCATGCAGGGCATGTTTTGGGAGCAGCCATGTTCATGATTGAGATTGCAGGAGTGAAGGTACGTGTGGTTTATTCATTCTGACCTGTTCACTGTCACCTACACCTGATTTAAACTTCTGCATCGAGTGATCACTATTGTGAGCATTTATACTTCTTTATTATGTCTGTATTTCTTTGGCAATAATACTTTCCAAATGCCGTCAGGTTTTTTTGCTGGTGTTTTGGGTCTAGAGTGGATATGTGTGTGATGGTACTACAAAAGTAGCTCAAGTTCACACTCATTTAAAGATAGAGTTGGGGAAACTGGCGAATGTTCAACACCTGCAATTAGGGCTGCACAATATATAATTTTAGCATTGATATCATAGTATGTGCAACTGCAATAGTTAAATTGCAGGATCTGCAGTGACGAGTCAGTATTATGGTGTTATATTATGGTTAATATTTGGTGAACCAAGCTTTACAGTTCAGAATGCATATGATTTGTATAATCATAGAGTTCCCCTCCTTAACTGCCCTCCTCCCCCGTCTGCTGTTCACTTTCACTTTCTTTCGCGACTCCCCCACCCTCTTCACTTGCGTCCACGACAACTTCGGTAACATCGGTTAACCTCGCAATTCACAAATTAAGCACTGCTTGTGACTGCGTATTTTTTAAGTATTTACAAAAGTATATAGTATTTACTAGCCAGTTTGTAGCTTTAACAAAGATTAATTGTATTTATTAATTCATTTTTTTTAATATGATGAAGACTATAGTGTCATTTCACATGATTTTTCATGGACGAAAGTGAAGAGCAGGGGGGCCCTTAGAATCTGTATTCTGTAATATGTATCATAATAGGAATGTACGTTATTGAAAAAATGTAATATTGCAATATTTATTTTTTTCTGTGATTTATATATTGCTGTATGAATACAAATTCACTAGATTTGTTAAATAACTTTTTGGAAAAAATTTATAATTTTAGATTGATTGGGGTCATTCTGTAGGGGAAAGCGTATGCATAAAATATAAGAAACAATCAACAAGCATACAAAAATTAAATGAAAAAAATACCAACAACAATAATAAAAAATACCAATTAAAAATACAGCATTTTATTGTTTTCAGAGGAGTCGATCTGTATTCAGGTATATAGTAATTGAATAATCAAATGTTAAATAATACTGCATAGTCTTTGTTTTATAATCATTTCAATAAACTTAACCGTTATTAATTTATCAAAGTTACAAATTATACAATTTTCTATGAATGCATGCTTTTAAAACCCTCATAGTCACAGGCTTCAAAAAACACTTTCAAAAGGGTAAGTTATAATCCACACTCAATATTGCGTACACTCGTGACTATCACATTGTGATATTGATGCTGAAACAATATATTGTGCAGCCTTATACCGCAATATATATGGCAGAAAAACAAAATATCGTAATGTAATTCTTTTCCAGTACCGTACAGCCTTAAGTTCAATCATGAATTAAACACAAAACAAAATTTATTTGAAGCTCCTCTGTGGAACGTGACACTTGTTAAACACTCTGGCCATGCTCCTCTCCATGGCTCTCGGCCCCGCCCACACTTATCACTGATACCAAGTAAACCAATCACAAATCTTCGAGAAGTGTTGTTACATTTTTGGGTGTGCGCCAGGAATTTGGTGGAGAGTATGTGATGCTGTACCTATCATGTACACTTGAGGCAGAAATATAAATTAGCCTTTACACAAACTATACACTTTCTGAAAATAATCACTGTGTTTACTTTTTGTGATCTCTTATTATTTTCAGCTGCTGTACACCGGTGATTTCTCACGCCAAGAAGACCGACATCTCATGGCTGCTGAGATTCCCAGCGTCAAACCAGACATTCTCATTACTGTATGTACTGCAATGCTAAAAATATGATTACCCTTAAAAAATAAGAGTTTTTCTCCCTTGTTTACCCATTAGTGTCCCTCTCATCTGTTTTGTGCACATAGGAGTCCACATATGGTACACACATCCATGAGAAGCGAGAGGAGAGAGAGGCTCGTTTCTGTAACACAGTCCATGACATAGTGAACCGTGAGGGCCGCTGTCTCATCCCCGTGTTTGCTTTGGGCCGAGCCCAGGAGCTGCTTCTCATTCTAGGTAACGTCCAGCAGTTTACTCACAGCCACCTTATCAATAAGGCCTCATTAGAGTCATCTGATATTCTGCTTGTCCTCCACTTCAGATGAATACTGGCAGAATCATCCTGAGCTCCATGACATTCCTATTTACTATGCTTCGTCTCTGGCTAAGAAGTGCATGGCTGTGTATCAGACCTATGTGAATGCAATGAATGACAAGATCCGCAAGGCCATCAATATTAATAACCCTTTTGTCTTTAAGCATATCAGCAATCTCAAGGTGAGCATCTTTAAAGTCTGTAAAATAGACTTTCTGGAATTGAGGCAGACATGTTCAGTAATTTAAAAATGTTAATACTAATAATAGATTTAATATATTGTGGAGATTGCATGTTCTCCACTGTGTGGGTTTCTCCAAAATCTGAAAACATGCAACAGATTAGTATAAATGTGTGTGCACACGCGGGTGCACATGCTTTATTTTATTTATTTTAAACTGTAATAAAAAACTATCATTTTAATTAGTATGATTTTTGTAATTAAAATATTTCAGCTTATTATTTTAGTTAGTTAAGGTCAGGCAACATTTATGATGTATGCATAATTTGGGAAAAATGCTGTATGTAGGTTTTTGACTCTTTTAAAGCATAAAAAAAACATAATATGTTTGCAGATATTTAAGAAACATGTCAAGTGAACATTCTTGTTTATCTGAAAAAAACATCCTAAAGTCAGATATTCTGCTTTGAAAAAGTTTTTTCCGTGCTGGATCATCCGTCTTAACCCTTTTAAGGTTCCACATGAGGTTATTAATTTGCAAATAATATAAATATTACGAGCGTAAACATAGGGTGAGCAGTTTACATTGTAACCCCGTGTCCTAACAACACGCTATAGTGATAAGCAATTTAATAAGCAGGTTTGCACCAGACAATACACGACGGATTTAAATACAGCCATTCAGAATCACAGAACATGCACTCACTCACAAAATTGTAAGGTTTATAATGTATTTAATACATATACCTCTTTAACATCATTAAATGTACATACATGCTGAATCACTATGTGATGGTTCACAGTTCTCAAGTTCAATTTCAAACGGTTTATTTTATTTTCAAGATTTAAGGTGAACTATCTGCTGCTGCTTTCAGTAGTACGCCAATAAATGTCATGTAAAATGGCTTTTAAACTCACATTGTTGGCATTAAACACTTCATAAAGCACATGAGCTGTACCTGAGGTGATCACAGTTTATTCTGCTGTTCAGCAGCAAAATATAGAAGCCATTTCTAACATTTCTTTTTGAGGTGTTGGTTAGAACAAAAACTCCTTTTAATATGGAAAATATTTTAGAACATGGTTAAATCAGCCTTCAGGCTTGATCTTCAGACTCACTCCTCAATCTGGCAACCTGCACTTGCATTTGTTTTGATCCAGGAATGTAACGCCTAGTTCAACTACAGGGTGTCAAAACTTGCACACTGCACCTTTAATATTGTAATGTGTATGTTTACTTTTAAATTCATTTTTATTGTCAGAGTTCATTTTAGTTTTTAACTGTTAGAAATGTTACTGTTATTTATATTATTAGAATATTATTCTGAAAATTATTTTATTTGTATTTCTTTGTATTATATACTTCAATATGTGTTATGAGCAAAACACTTACATTTGTTTTATCAGTGCTAACAATAACAAGACCCATTCAGCAAAAAATGTAAGTTTCATAATTGTGTTTCAAAAACATATGTCTTCTCCTTCAGAGCATGGACCATTTCGATGACATCGGCCCAAGTGTAGTGATGGCATCTCCAGGTATGATGCAGAGTGGCCTCTCCAGAGAGCTGTTTGAGAGCTGGTGCACAGACAAGAGGAACGGCGTCATCATAGCGGGTTACTGTGTGGAAGGAACACTCGCAAAGGTGAATCAGCTCAATCTTCCACAAAACCTGTCCCCAGAGTTCAGCATTATCTTTTTGAGCATGACTGACCTGTTCTGACCTCACCCTGTTTTCCGTGCAGCATATCATGTCTGAGCCTGAGGAGATCACCACCATGTCTGGACAGAAGCTTCCGCTGAAGATGTCAGTGGATTACATCTCATTCTCTGCTCATACAGACTACCAGCAGACCAGCGAGTTCATCCGAGCTCTGAAACCTCCTCATGTGGTCAGTGATGATGATGATGATGATGATGATGATGTCCTGAGATGGTCATCAGGTTCTGGATCAGGTGTCATGTTGTTGTTGTTTTCAGATTTTGGTTCATGGAGAGCAGAATGAAATGGCTCGGTTGAAGGCTGCGCTGATCCGAGAGTATGAGGACAATGATGAGGTTCACATTGAGGTGCACAATCCTCGAAACACAGAGGCTGTCACACTCAACTTCAGAGGAGAGAAACTGGCCAAGGTGAGACTGCGCTGTTGCTTGTCCATGTCTACCTACCTAGGTTTATTGTCAGTGTTACATCCACATTTAGATACATTTAATATAGTGGTGCCTCACTCTGATTTTACCAAGGTTGAATGATTAGGTTCAGCTTGATAGGATGCTTTTAATTTTTCACTCCACCATGGTTAATTAGTTAACTACAAACTCCCCTGCCAGGTAAAATGGATAATCTAGTTCATCCACACAACCGCTAACATGTTTGGGTTTTTTCCATTTGGTTTAATAAGTCAGTGTTGGAGCCTGCTTTACACTACAAGTGAACAACTGACTCACTAAACTATTATGGCAGTGTTTGTTTGTTTGTTTCTGTTTTTTTTTTTTTACTTCTCATTCATATCAGTCTCTTAAAAGAATTGATTTTGAAATGCAGAAACAGGTTGTTGACATTTACATTTGAACTTCTGTAACTGATCTACATACATGTTTAACAATTCTGCATAATGCATCATTTATTTTGCTCTTTGCGGCTTGAGCAGATGCTTTAAACCAAACCGTTACACTATAAATGAATCATTTGCGACTTTAAAGGATGGGGTCATGTTCAATGTATATTATGAGAGAGATTTTTTGACCTTGGACAGATGTAACCTACTCTAGGAGACCTTTATTCACCTTCCAGATCCATATGAGGCACTTTTTTTTAAAAATATGGATGTGCTTTATTGAATTTTTGACTGCTGATAAAAAAAACAGCTGCCCTTTCCATTATAAAGCTGGAAAAGCCTAATATAATTTTTAAAATAACTTTGGATTCAACTTGCAGAAGAAAGTCATATGTTTCTAGGATGCTCTGAAGAGTGGTTACAGGGTGTCCGTGGGGTCTTAGGGTGCTTTCACCTAGACTTTTGTTTAGGAACCTGTCTAGTTTTCCCAGTTATTGCGGTTTGTTTGGCATATGTGAATCCAGCAATCACGCTCGGATCCGTGCCAATCAGTCCGAGATCGTCTGATTGAACTCTGGAGCGGATCGATTGTAGTGAGAAAGCGATACGATCCAAGTACAGCTATATCACAGTGTTTTATGGATATGTAATAGGCATATATGGAAGTTTCTGCTGTCTCCCGCAAATGCACAGACTCCTGGATGCCTGCAAACAAGTGATAGTCTCTTGGTAATCGTGCATCTCCCTCCTGGTCCTCAAATACGTTGCGCACCCTCCCCAAAATGAGGAGAGTTTACTCACGCATGACTTGTTTTTGCTCTTTTGGTCCGTTTAGAAACTTTGCAGCTTTGCAGTGTGAAAGCGAACCACACCAAGAACAAAGAGCAACAATGTAATCATTTTAATTCCTGTTTCGGAACAACTGAATGGATTCACAGGTGTGAAAGCACCCTTAAAATGTATTAATAGTTGATAAATCAATGTAGAGAAATTTAAGGCCCTTAAAAAGTCTTAAATGCTATTGTGCAGGGTATCAAATTTGATATCATTTTTGATTATGCAATGTATGGTTGTGTGCTAATGTTTGCCTGAATTAAATCTGCGAGTATCAGGATGCTGTGTAGTTTATGAAATTAATAAAATCCTGCTAGAATAACTCCATTATTTCTGCAGTTCTTTAGTCGCCAACCTGTTGAATTATTGTAGCTAGATTTAATAGATTTGAATTCAATACATGAATAATGGTTTAGTTTTGGATTAGTTTCTTACACTAATGTTTAGTAAATATACTGTAAGTTGAAATCCAAAATGGTTATGAGATCTTAAGATGTATATAAAGAGTTTTAAAAAGGTCTTAAAAGGTATTGAATTTCACTCTCTGATTCCTGTATTTATGGTATTATTTACATTTCTTGGGTGAACTAACATTTTAAAATTAGTCAGCTCGCTGAACCAGGAATTATTGCATCCGTCTAATTTGATCTTTTTTTTGTCTTGCAAGGTGATGGGCTCTCTTGCGGATAAGAAGTGTTCACAGGGTCAGAGAGTCTCCGGGATCCTGGTGAAAAAGAACTTCAGTTACCACATCCTCTCTCCTTCTGACCTCTCTAGTAAGCTGATGATTATGATTGTTTCGTTGTTCATATATGTGTGCAGGGCCTAAAACTAACATTCGCTGTAATTACAAAGTGCTTGTAATTCTAATAACCACACAACACCATTTCTGTATTCTCGGACATTGTATTTGAATTTGTAGGAAGTTACCAGTCAACTGGCCAGTAACATTGTTTCATACACTCACAAATGGTGTGTGTTTGCTTCTGTGCTGTTGTTTTTAAATATTGCAGATTACACTGATCTTGCCATGAGCACGGTGAAACAGACTCAAGCCATTCCCTTCACTGGCCCTTTTCCCTTGCTGTTGAGTCAGTTACGTCACCTGACAGGTGTGTATACCTCTGTGTGTGTTTTATATGTGGTGTTTGTTGTGTTGTGTTTACATGTCATGTTCACTATGTGTGTATTACAGGTGATGTAGAGGAGATTGAGATGTCAGAGAAGAGCACAGTGAAAGTCTTTAACAGCATCACAGTGATTCATGAGAACAACTTGGTGGTTTTGGAGGTGAGTACACTCACCTGTCATTAATACGCCAAACGTTACTATAGCAACTGAACTGACGTGCGTGTGTTTGTGTTTTCGTCCTCCAGTGGTTTGCCAATCCTCTGAATGACATGTACGCCGATGCCGTCACCACAGTGGTTCTGGAAGTGCAGTCAAACCCCAAAGCTCAGAAAGGTGCATTTTTACACCAGATTAAATGTGCAACTGAAATCGTTTATTCAATATGTCTGCTTATTTCCTCCTCTTATCTTTCATTATAGGCTATATTTCGGTCATATCTTTGTTTACTCTTTCTGTCCATTTTCATTATTCTTCCTTTCTCTATTGTTCTCTTTTTCTGTTTGTTTATTCATTCCCTCTGGTACTGATGTTAATTATTTTTTGCATTATTTTGATTCCCTTTTAGTTAATTTCTCTCTTGCTTCCTTTAGTTTTTCTTTTGTCCCTTCATTGTTGTCTTTTTCCATTTATTTTCCTTCCTTGCTTGCTTTTCTTTTTTTCCTTTCTCTTACTTCCTTTTTTGCATATCACTCCTTTTATTTCTTCCATTGTTTTTTCGTCAATCCTCTTCCCCACTTCCTTATTTGTCTACTAATGACATATTTTTGCATTTCTCCTTCATCGTATTTTCTTTCTCCCTTCCTTGCTTTTCTGTTTCCTTGTTTAGATTAGTTCAAACTTTATTGTCATTACACATGTACAAGTGCAAGGCAACGGAAATGCAGTTTAGGTCTAACCAGCAGTGCGATAGCAGCAAGTGCAGGATACAGGAATAAGTTATAAAGTGCAATTATAGAAAAACTATGGTCATATTTACTGATGGATGTACTATGAACATTATATACAGCAGGTTATATTATCTATGAACAGAGGTATGCAGATAGATATGAACATAATTACAAATGTACACTTTATTAGGTACACTTTACTAGTACCAAGTTGGGACCCCCTTTTGCCTTCAGAACTGACTTATTCCTTCATGGCACAGATACAACAAGGTACTGGAAATATTTCTCAGAGATTTTGGTCCATATTGACGTGATGGCATCACGCAGTTGCTGCAGATTTGCCGGCTGCACATCCATGATGCGAATCTCCTATTCTGCCACATCCCAAAATGCTCTATTGCAGGTATGTCAAACTCAATTCCTGGAGGGCCACAGTCCTGCACAGTTTAGTTCCAACCCTAATTAAATGCACCTGATCAAACTAATTGAGTCCTTCAGGCTTGTTTCAAACCTACAGGTAAGTGTGTTGGAGCAGGGTTGGAACTAAACTGTGCAGGGCTGCGGCCCTCCAGGAACTGAGTTTGACATCCCTGCTCTATTAGATTGGTATCTGGTGACTGTGGAGGCCATTTGAGTACAGTCAACTCATTGTCATGTTCAGTAAACCAGTCTGGGATGAATTAAGCTTTATGACATGGCATGTTATTCTGCTAGAAGTTGCCATCAGAAGATGGGTACACTGTGGTCATAAAGGGATTTGGACATGCAACATAGTCAGCAACAATGCACAGGTAGGCTGTGGCGTTGACACGATGCTCAATTGGTACTAAAGGGCCCAAAGTGTGCCAAGAAAATATCCCCCACACCATTACACCACCACCAATACCAGCATGAACCATTGATACAAGGCTGGATGGATCCATGCTTTCATGTTGTTAAAGGCAGATAGGGTAACTACCATCCTAATGCAGAGGAAATCGAGACTCAGACCAGCAACCAGATCAGCAACTTTTTTCCCAATCTTCTATTGTCCACTTTTGGTAAGCTTGTGCAAATTTTATCCTCAGTTTCTTGTTTCTAGCTGACAGAAGTGATACCTAGTGTGTTCTTCTGCTGCTGTAGCCCATCTGCCTAAAGGTTTGACGTGTTGTGCATTCAGAGATGCTCTTCTGCATGCCTCGGTTGTAATGAGTGGTTATTTGAGTTACTGTTGCCTTTCTATAAAGTTCGAACCAGTCTGGCCATTCTCCTCTGACCTCTGGCATCAACAAGACATTTGTGCCCACAGAACTGCTACTTTCAGGATATTTTCTCTTTTTCAGACCATTCTCTGTAAACTCTAGAGATGGTTGTGAGTGAAAATTCCAATAGATCAGCAGTTTCTGAAATACTCAGACCAGCCCCTCTGGCACCAACAACCATGCCACGTTTAAAGTCACTTAAATCAGCTTTCTTCCACATTCTGATGCTTGGTTTGAATGGCAGTAGATTGTTTTGACCATGTCTACATGCCTAAATGCATTGAGTTGCTGCCATGCGATTGCCTGATTAGAAATTTGCATTAACAGCAGATGGTCAGGTGTACCCAATAAAGTGGCCGGTGAGTGTATACAGTGTGTGTGTACAATTCAAGATAAATTAAGTGCACTGTAGTGCGATTAATGTGTGTAATTTTAATTGTGCAAATATTAAATAATAAAAAATAAATAATGCAGTGTTTATGGGGAGTGGCGTTATAAGGAGAGTGTGGGGTTGTGTGGGGGGCAAAAGAGTTAGTGGGAGGCAGAGTTCAAATAGGATACAGCTCTGGGGAAAACGCTGTTCTTCGATCTGCTGGTTTATGTCCGAAGAAAACCTTTTCATCCTCTCTTCTTATTTTCTATACTGTCTTATGTCCTGTTTACACCAATATTTCTGTTTTCCTTCTCTTTTTAGCTCTTCAGCCCCAAGAAAAGAAAGTGGATGTAAATGTTTTTCAGAATAGACTACTGAAAATGTTCCAGTAAGTTCAGCCTCACAGCACTCTGCTCACTGTCAACAATATTTATGATGCACTAAATTCTTTTTCTGCCACAATTCGCAGAGACATGTTTGGAGAGGAGTGTGTCGACTTTAAAGACAAGAACTGTCTCGCCGTGAATGTAGATGAGAAGACGGCCTTCATTGACCTGGAAACAAGAGTAAGCGTCAAACTATCAATTGTACATCTTGAGGTTTTACAAAAAGGGAAGTCTTGTAATTCTCATGTGTTTGTGTTCAGACGGTGGAGTATGAAGAGCCCAATCCTGAAGATGATTCTCTCAGAGAAATGCTGGAGCTCGCCGTACAGAGGCTGTATGAAGCCATAAACCCAGTGTTGTGAGATGACATCTGCCCTCTCTCAGGCTATTCACTTCCCACAAAAACTGTTGATATCAGAGTCCTTTAACTTAAACTATTAAGCCAGACTGAAGAAGACACCAGATACTGAACTGGACAAAGCACTTCAAATGAAAGTGTAATAAAAAAAGGAAAACAGTTTACGGTGTATGTTGATGCTTGTCTTTTTCCAGGTCTGTCAATTATACAATAGCCTAAACTGTGATTGTTTGGTATGTTGTTTTTTCTAAGTTGTTTTGTTTAAGTTGTAATTGGTTTAAAATCAGTGCATTTGCTTTAATAAATGAGGTCTTTGAAGTACGAATGTGCTCTATGCTTTTGATAATATCGTAACTGTTTTAATATCAAATAATACAGTTGGAATAATAATTCTCCTTGTGTGTGCTTTTTTATTTGTCAAGGGCTAGCGTTTCTGACCGAAATTTTAAGTATTAGGTTAGATGGCCATTATGCTGTCTGATACTGTGGGAACAAAGATTAAAAAAGAACTAATAAAAAAAAAACTACTAACTTATGTTAGCACTGACTGGACTGATCTAAACCAAACTCTTCAATAAACGCGCCAAAAACAAGAATTGAGTCTTACCGTCATGGTGTGATGAAAATGAAACTGCCAGCAACGTCGACTGTCCACACGTCACGATTTTATTTTTCCAAAGAAAACTCTTATAAATTGAGGCATGTCACAGACAAAGGCGTTTTTTCCTTCACGTTATTGTTAAAAAAACGTTTTTACCATGTAGGTTACCATGTTTTAGAAAAATTAGTACTATGCTGTGCTGTTTCAAACGCACCTGTCTTTAATTACGAAGCATTCCTTCAGATCCTCACGTTTACCATTTGAGCTGAAGTCTGCTGGAAAGAACCCGCCAATTTGAAGGAATCGTTTGCATGAATGATTCGGTAATTCACCACTGCAAAGCGTTACACTTTACACGGACCCACCATGATAGATCATTATCTAATTTCTATGCTAAACCAGCCAACAAACACCATGGAAAAAATATGAAAACAACCACTTATCATTTTTGTGTTACCCATGGGCTATGCAAAGGAGTAATTTCAATACACAACATTACTTTCAATAAGTCCCTGAGCTGTGAAGTAATTCGAGGTCGTTTTTCTTCCTTTTTTGTGTGTATGAGTGAAACCGCAGTTGCTCCAATAACAAATTGTGTATGTCCATGGATTGGATGTTTGGGTAATTGTGGTGAATCTCATATAAGGAGTTCTCATTAAAGCAGGAGGTCAACAAAAAGAAGAAATAGAAACGTATTTAGGAGAAACATTACTATTTCATGAAGAAAAGTCACAAATTTCAAAGTGAATTTAAGGCGATGTTTTATTTAAAAAGGAAAGTTGGCAAAATATACCAAACCAAAAACTATCAAATTATACAAACAACACACTGATACAAACACTGTCCTAATATTCAATACTTTTTCTCCTGCCATATCACATCTCTTTGGGAAATCCATGCAGTCGAGTATTACGGGCTTCTTAACATCAAAACATATTTCACAGGATTTGACACCGGAGAATACAAATTTAACATGGTTACAGGATTGGGACATCATGTGATCTATTACATAGAAATGACACTAGTAGGCCTAGGGCTGGTATTCTGCAAGATTAACACCAATACATTCGCAATAGTTACATTGATGAACAAGATTCACTGACTGTTTAACCACATATAAATGAAAGTTTATCACTTCTTTATGTTTCTTGGAAATATTACAAAACACGAAGTAAAAAAAACTCACGAGACAAAAAAACAAAACAAATACAAGGCACTTTTAAATCTGATCTCAGAGCTGTGTTCAGTACATTCTTATCGGAGCAGCTTCAAGATGTGTTTTCTTGAATACGGTCACAAACATTAAGTTGCTGTAAAGCATAACAGAAAAAACAGATTGTCTGTATTTTGACTAGTCACTATCTAAAAAAACGAATGAAATGGGTTACATTCAAGTAAAGCCCAAATTAAAGCAGAGAAATATCTGAAAATATTAAAAACACTTAAAAAAAATCTGATTGTCTTTTGCAAAATATCCACTATAAAAACACAAGATTGTTCTCATAATTTGCTGGTGAGTGTCCGAGAACAATTCTGTTAAATAACTAATTATAACACATATGTTCTATATTTAACAGGTCTCAAGATCTGTTAGCCTCTTCTCAATCCCTTTGACAAAAACAGGCCTGTAAACATTGCAATATTGGGTAGTTTTAGCTTTAAAAATGAAGCTGGTCCTGTGTAAATATGGCTGTGGAGATACAGTGTGTGGACTGAATGTGTGCTGTATATTGCGTAATTCTAACAGGATTAGCAACAATGAATTCCCATGTATTGCGAAGTCGCTGAATCATTTGTGCTTTCCGTTGCTTTATAAAGGTCCAGCGCTTTTAAACAGACAGTTCACCCAAAAATGGAAACATTTATTCACCCTAAAGTCTATTCATATGCAAGCTTTGTGAAGGAACAGACCAACATTGAAGTCATTTCACATTGATCACAAAAGCAAAATAAAACATTTCTTCAAGAATTGGTCAACATACAGTTAAGTCCATTAATATTTGGACATTGACACAATTTGGCTCTAGTCTATAGACTAACACAATGGATTTAAATGAAGAGAACAATATGTGTTTTAACTGCAGATTGTCAGCTTTAACTTCAGGGTATTTACATCCAAATCAGGTGAACGGTGTAGGAATTAGGCTGCCGTCACACTAGACTTTTCTCCCCATAGACTTCCATTCATACGCATGCAAATGCGGCAGACCGGAAACGCAAGCTCATGCGACAAGTTTTGCAGTTCGCTGCGTTGCAACGTTCAAGCTTTGTGAACTCTGACCTGCAAAATCGCCTCACGTAACTGTATGAGACCAATCAAAGATAAAAACATGAACTGTCTGGACAGAAATATAAAATATGGAGCAATCACTCACTTTTTAAAATGCCTAATCATCTTGTTTAATCCCGGCATTTTTCACAGCGCCGTACGAAAGAATTTTGCAAGCTCAAATTCTAGTGTGACTGCAGCATTAAAACAGTTTGAACTCTGGACATTTTCTTTGCTCATTGTAATTGGGATAATGAAGGAATAACACACACCTGGCCATGAAACAGCTTAGAAGCCAATTGTCCAAAAACTTTTGGACTCTTAACAAGTGGGAGGCACATACTGTAAGCAAACTGATGTAATTCCTACACTGTTCACTAAATTTGGATGTAAATAGCCTCATGTTAAAGCTGACAGTCACAGTCTGCAGTCAAAGCACTTCTTGTTTGTTTTATTTTAAATCCATTGTGTTAGTGTATAGAGTCAAGAATGTTAGAATTGTGTCGATGTCTAAATATTTATGGACCTAACTGTATTTGTATGGTCCTTTGCCTGATAAAAGAATTCAAGAAAAAATATAGGAGATTTGGTTCCATCCATCAGTTAACTGGATGGAGGTAGATCCAAAAGCAAGCAAGCATTACCAGCGGACTAAACAATTAAAGAAATATGGCTAATTCCAGTAGAGAAAACACTGTTGTTTTACTGGCAAGATTAGTTATAACCTTTTGAATAAACATTACAAAGTTAACCCCTTAGCATTCCTGTATATAAAATGGGCAGTAAACTGAAATGCTAACAGGTTAAAATGAAGAAATCCGGAAAATAGATTTAATTTAGATTTAGCCTGTTCTTCACAAAGTCCCATCATAAGACTTGGAGGACTTGACTTATTGTCAACTCAAAACTGTCAAATGAATCAGTTTTAGGATACTTCAGTTGTGCTTTTGTGTGCTTGTAAGCTCCCTTATAGAGATTACTCAACAAAGAAGGATATTGATATAGAATGACGAGGCAGTGAATAAATTAAGTTTCTATTTTTTTGTGAATTACCCAATGTAATCATACTGCATTCTGGTTATTTTCAACACTGGAGCTGTAAACGTACACTTTAATGTGTAATGCTTGTTCTGCTCAGCTTTGAACATTCCCGATCATATTCCCTTTATCATTTTGTTCACATTCCTTATTAATGGTATTCCTTTTTATGAAATCACTCTCTAAAGCCCATGGTATGCTCTGTTTTTGTGCATATGTTGGGGTGTGAGGGCAGTGCACATGAAGCAAATATGGAGTTCTCTTCTGACACATGTGCTTTGAATTATTTACGCACTTCTTCGTTTGACCACAAGGTGTCAACACAAAACCAGACCTTCGTTTCAGTCTTAAACAACAACAACAACATACAAACAAAAACAACAAAACTACTGAAAACACCAAAAACAACAGACGCCTGTGTCGGCAAGTGCATGTGTAAGGGGATTAAAAAATATCAATGTTTTTTTAAAGGATTATTCCACTTTCAGAATAGATAGTTGAATAGTATATAATTTGTTCACTCCCTTGTCATCCAAAATGATTAAGCCTTTGTTTCTTCAGTCATAAAGAAATAGTTTTATAGGTAAACTTTCCAGGAATTGTTTTCATTAAGTGGTCTTGTATGGTATGAACTGCAGTTTCACTGCGGCTATAAAGTGCTTTACATAATCTCAGACAAGGAATAAGTTTCTTATCTAACAATACAATCCATCATTTTCTTAAAAGAATGAAATTTTGTAATGTAACATACTATTTTAACCACAAAAGCTTGTCTTGGACTAGTTCTGGGATGCAAACTTTTGTGGATTGAAGACAAATGCTGGAATGTTTTCCTCAAAATCCTTTTTTTTTCATCTGAAGAAAGAAAGAAATCTTGGATGACAAGAGGCTGGAAGTTTTTATTTTAGAAGTGAACTAGTCCTTTAATCATGTCCAAAGACTAATTTGGCTCAACTTTTAAAGGGTAAAATGAACAGATATTGGACAAATATGAATCTTTATAGTGTGCATGGGCCAAAACAGAGTTTATTTATATGCCGCTGGCTGCGTCCGAAATCATATACTTCCTTACAATATAGTATATTTAAAACAGCAAGTGAGCTGAGTATTATGTCCGAATTCATAAACTGTAAAACTCAACAGTCAACTTTATCAAATTAAATGAGTGTAGTTAACTCAAAATTGACTAAAAGTTAACTCTACTCATTTGAAAAGAGTTTTGAACTCAGTGTTGAAGGTAATGAGTTCATTAATTACCTCATTACTTCAACTTAAATGGAGTAAGTTCACAGCACTCATATAGGTTAGTTTTCTTAACTCAAATGGTTTGTTGCAATTGGTTTCCTCCAACGGTTTAAGTTGACTTAACTTATTGGGTTTTACAGTACTCAGTTGGTTTGAGTTCTCTTCATTTATTGGGTTTTACTGTGCTCAAATTGCTTCATTTACTCAAATGGATTATGTTCACAGCACTCATTAGAATTAGTTTTGAACTTAAATGGTTTGTAACAATTGGTTTCCTCAAACGG
Organism: Danio rerio; assembly: GCF_052040795.2. NCBI lineage: Eukaryota > Metazoa > Chordata > Actinopteri > Cypriniformes > Danionidae > Danio > Danio rerio. The sequence continues at coordinate 33,577,429 of NC_141040.1, read as the reverse complement.
TTTGAGTTACCTTAACTTTTTGGGTTTTACAATGCAGTATTTAAAAAACAGTATGCGAGGAGCAGTGTTGGGCAACAACGCGAAACTAGTAATGCGCTACAGTAACAGCATTACTTTTGACAGTAACTAATACTGCAACGCATTACTTTTTAAATATATTAACTCTGTTACCGTTACAATATGATGCGTTTTGGAAAATTAAAAAATTTTGGCTGCAGTCTAATCTACATCTTCCTGTTTATAGTAGTGACGCATTGTGTGATTGGTGGATGCCAACCAACCATCGTAAAGAAGACGCGTCGTGTACAAGGCGCCAGACTGAACAAAAGTAAAGTGAAAGCAGAGACCAGGTGCGTGCGAGAGAGGCCAAGTGTGTGTCCAAAAGAGAGACTGAATGCAAGTTTAACAGGCAGAGTGTGTGCGAGAGAGACCAAATGCGTGCGAGGTAGCCTAATTGTGCGTGTGAGAGACCAAGAGACTCAATCGTTACTATCATTAATAAATAAAATGAATGGTTGTCTATAATAGCAGTTTTTTGGGTGCTGAGTTTCACCATATTGATTCTGAATGATAATTCAGATCACTTTCATTTATTTATTTCATAAAGGTTTTGTGTTTGTAGTATATTGTCGCTATTTTCATATTTAAGCTGTAAAGGAACATGTTTAAGGATAAAACACAAACTTTTATGACGAGTGTGTTATGATGAGTGTTTTAAAAATGACTTTTTATTTAAGTATGTTTTGTGTTTTAGTTGTGAGACTGCAAATTAAAACTGTGTATTCTCCATGCAGCACTGAAGTGACGTTATAGGGGCATTAAAAATGTTCTTTGAAAAAAGCAACTCAAAATTACTTTTAACCGTAATGCATTACTTTTTGGTGTATATAACTAAGTTACTTTTTAAATAAAGTAACTAGTAACTGTAACTATTTTTCACTATTTTTCAAACACTGGCAAGAAGTACCCAGATGACCTTCTACTTTCTAGTTATGTCTCTGAAGTGTGCATCCAATAGACGCTACGCTATGCAATGTAAGATAATTAATCAGTCAAGCGACGCAACTGACGCAGGTAGTTCACGTGATAATGACTAATGATGGATGTAGTACTCTATACTACTCACATTCATACTATATAGAAGATCATTGTGTAGTAAATTCAAATGCAGTACATACTCGTGTAGTAGGTGATTTCGGACGCAGCTTGTGTGTTTAACTGTGTGCATTTCAAAATAAAAGCCTACTTGGTGCTTCAGCATTCAGTCTCCTTGCTGTTGCTCTGTGGATGCCGGTTTACTCTGAAGGACATGGCGTTCTCTCGGTTCTCCGTCAGATCATCAAATGACCGTGACACTGAGCCGGAGGTAGGAAAGTCTTCTCCTAGGACTTGATCCAGGTGGGAATCATAGCTGGGGTCTTCTTTGATGGTGGCCATGCGTTGAGGCTCTATGTTTGGGAGTGGACACGGGGTTGGGGTTTGGATAGGGGCTGGAGCCACTTGAGAGATGGAGACGGGTGGAGTGCTGGTCTGCAGAGGACCACATGCATGGAAGCGTGGCACCACTGAGGAGCCCGCAGATGACGGAGGTTTGAAGATCCGCACCGAGGCTGATTCTAGACTGCTCAGCAACTCAGCATTCTGGGGCGATGTATAAACACAGTCAGGCGTTTGAAAAGAATGAAAAGTATGAAATGAAAGTAGCTTTGATCTGATTGGTACTTACGCTGGGGTAGAAGAGTGGCTTTGTGCTCAGCTCATACTGCTGATCAAGTTTCTTATCCTAAAAAAATAAAATAAAATAAGGAATTTGTTCATACAAAAAGTTCAAGTCTCGGCCAACAGATTTATCTCACTTTGTTTCATGTCTAAATATGTCTAAATATTATCATGTCATAATAAAAGCAAAAACACACATTCTCTCTTTGACCCCAAGTCTATGCTGGGACTGGCTGTTGCTTATTCCCTTATCATTTCTTTGCATAATAAGCATGTGAAATTGTGTCATTAGATGAATCTGAAAAATATGAATGATATTTCTGATGTGAATGTCAGTGTTTCCTTTTTTTGTTTTGCTCTTGGTATCTAAATTCTGTGTTGTCTGTTGTTGATAAAACTTCAATTGCTCTTAGACTAAATTGCGATGTGTTAATTGTTTTGTATTGTGTTTTTCTGGGATTGATTTAACTCTTTTGCTTTTGTTCCTCGTGAAAAAGGATGTTTTGTGTGTGATTATATATATTAATTTCTCTTGTTTTGCTTTGTTCTGAGCCCCTATTATGCATTTTAAAAGATATTTTTTTGGTTTTGGGGGTCTCCAACAACAGGCTGATAAAGACGACTGATTGCATATAATATGCATTTATTTTTACCTAATTATCCCATGATATGATTTGTTCAGCGATTTATTTGTTCCCAAACCCCTCCTTTGCATCAGGCTAATCTGCTGTAATTTGTCCGAGGACCCAGTCTTTATGATTGGTCGACTGGGTTCAGCGCGAGACAGAGAAATGTCCAGCGCAACAATGAAGTACTCAGAGTGCAGGGTATACGTGACAGCCCAATGCAGGAATGCAATAAAGCAATGCAGTAAAACACCAGCATATTACTCTACTCTTAACCCTAACCTCAAGTAATAGCAACGACATACAATCAGTAATAATCCCCGCAGTGTCAAAAGTTGAACTATTTTGAAAATTGACCACGCCGCATGTGTGAGAAACAGCTGCTGATGGCTATAAAACAACAAAAGGCAAAGGATTGTGAGTTCAGAAACTCATTTAAATTGTTAAAGGAAGAAGCAAGTGTCGGATTTTCAACGTGGTTTTGGACGCATTATGTGAATAGCCCCATAAAGATTTAACCTGAGAGATACAGTACAAGCACTGATCTATAATAGGTTATTGATTACAAGCCGCGCGGAGCGACTACAAGTTACTAGACACAATTAAACACATACTTGCAAACTACAGAAAACGAGGCAACCATTTTATTCACACTTACATGTTATGATCCAGAGAAAGAACAAACTGGTCCATATGAAATGCAACAGTTACTGACAAAGTCCCTGTCAATGTCTGACAAAGTCCCATACATAATAGTCTCTGCTGCTCCTTCCTTTAATAGCGAATAGCCGGCGAATCCCGCATTGCAGTGTAGGTTATTGTATCAAAAATCAGAAAAATGACAGGAACAAACACAGCACACGGTTGGCTATACTGTGATATTGTTGTAAAAATGAATTTTAACCCTTTATTCCCCACAGCCGAATCTTCAACAGTGATCGTCATCTTCATCATGATCAGTCCCATGATCCCCCATCCTCTGCTAGTGTCTAACGGGAAAGACGAGTTCACGTTTTCCTGAATCCGGTGCTACTTGTTTGTTGATGTACCATATTGACGTCAATGTGTTCAAGCAAAATATCCAAACTCAACACGACTCATTTATTTCACTCTGAGTCAACTTTTTCATTAAAGAATCAATCATTTTAATCACGGTGCACTAGTTTTAAACCTCAGCTGGATGTTATCATTCACTTAGAGCTGTGTTACACACTGCATGGAAGTGAACCCATTTTCAAAAACCCATAATAGCTTTGAATGTTTTGTTTAGCTACTACAACAAACTAAGGTGAACATGTCGATGGTGAAAACTCACCACACAATGCACCAGAATGCTGAGAGGAATCCAGAAGAGAAGTGAGAAAACCACCACTGAGCCAACAATGTTATCTGCCAGAAACTTCCCTGAAAACACACAGACACACACATCTCACATCTTCATTGGCTTTTGAGTGAGATGAAATCACTGTGTTTACAGTCAGCTTACCAAAAGTATTGATGTCCAACTTCTCAATGAAATCCCACAGCCTCTCAATAACATCCTGGACCTGTTTCATGCATTTGCCCTGAAAGAAAATAAACAAATATTTGATTCAATGAATGCAAAACTGTCTTCAACTGTCTTGAAAACTACTGCAATTGATTTGTGAATGAAGAGTGGCTTTTACAGACTCACCGCGCCATCACAAAAACCCACAGTGCAAGGTTTGCCTTTGCGCAGAAAGAGAGGGCTGCCCTTGTCACCAATATAAGGAGCGCAAACACCGTTTTTATCCTTGCAGCAAACTTTACAAGAGTTGTGCGTCTCTGAAGAATTACATACAAAAAGAGTGTGGAATAAGGCTTCATTGACGTTGAAACTCTACTTTTATGTACAGTACAGACATTATGAGCTGAACGGGAGTTTACCATTGCAAGCACAGGACTGCAGGTTCTTGACGGCCTCGCAAAAGGGGATACACTCTCCATTCAGACAGCGGCCGTTGTCCACACAGATGGTCTTATTGGGCAGATTCTCTGGTGGAGGACACTCACTGCCGTACCCTTTCACAAACACAAGAGCAACTTTGAGTAAGGATAAATGACATCAGTTAATGGCTACATCTGCCAATGGCTAGTGATAGAAAAATTTAGTGATAGAAAATTTACCAGACACAATAAAAAAAATTAGGTAGAACAAAATTAGGTAATTGAGTATTTTGTTTTGCGGCAGGGTGACACAGTGGGTAGCACTGTTGCCTCACAGCAAGAAGGTTGCTGATTTGAGCCCCTGCTGGGTCAGTTGGAATTTCTGTGTGGAGTTTGCATGTTCTCCCCATGTTCACATGGGTTTCCTTCGGGTGCTCCAAGTCCCCCCACAGTCCAAAGACATGCACTTTTGGTGAACTGAATAAGCTAAATTGTTCGTAGTGTATGTGTGTATGTCCTGCTCCTCCATGTTGGTGGTAGATGTTATGAAACACTAATATGGTGCAGCTAAAATATCTACCTCGATATAAACGAGCCTGGGAGTAAGTAAGTGTAGATTTTATCAAAAACAGAATATCTTTTAATCTCCAGAGTAAAGTAAAATATATTAATAGTACCAAAATGCATCAATTATTACATTTCTTTTTAAATCTTGAGAATAAAATAAATATAAATAATAATAAATATCAAGATAAAATTTAAATGCAAGTGGAAGAACAACAACAAAAACTCAGAAAATGTTTACTCGGCATGTAACTGAAATCAGTTAAAATTGAAACAAAAATGTTATAATGAAACAAAAAAGTATTTAAAAAAAATAAATAAATAGCATAATAGTATTTAAACATCCCTAAAACATGTTGATCAGGTTCTGCCGCCTCACCTGAGCAATTAGATCTTCCTTTGCAGGTGGCCTCCATTGGCTCCTGACAAACCTTGTTCTGCTTCTCAAACCTGCAGTCTTTGCAGCAGGGGCTGTTCCTGTCACTGATGTCAAAAAAGACAAAACTTACAGACACAAATTTATGCAAACATGAATCTGTCTTCAATTATTCACTGACCAGTTGCATTTAAAAATGATATAGATAAATGGGAGTGCATTATTTTTTTGGCTTTATTGTGTAAAATAAGTCATGCATAATCTTAATTTAGTAAATCATAAATGTAACTTTTACATCATTTGTGCCCAAAAATATTTTTCTATATTTTTGGGAATGTTCAGGATCTCTTATCATGTGGATAGTATTTTAAGTTTTTCTCTCGTTTTTTACTTATAATTAATTTGGATGGACAATCAAAAATTTTCTACTTTCTAGAGAACTATACAGCCAATCAAAAACAGGAAACAACTTCAATTTTCTGGTTTTATTTTTTGATTGGTTTTAAAGCAGTCTACAACCATTCCACTTAGTTGTGTTTCAATGTACAAATTGTAGAAAAAATATATTGAATAATAGGGATGTCTTTTTGATTGGTTGGGGTTAGGCCAAGCCTAGACACAATAGTATGAACTTGAAGTTATAGTTCACCCGAAACTAAACATTTTGTAACAATTTTCTCACTTTTTACATGTTCCAAACCTGTATAAGTTTTTGTGTTGAATTATTTTAACACAAATAATTTAATTTTAACACATTTAACTTAGAAGTTGTTTTGAAGAAAAATGAAAACCTCTAACCATTCGTTTACCATAGTAAACTAATACCATAGCATTTGTCGTTCCTACAATGAAAGTCAAAATGATTACAGATTTTCAGTTTATTTCCAAATTTAAAAATATCTTCTTTTGTGTTCAACAGAATAGGGAAAATAATAAAGGTTTTAAACCACATGAGGGTGAGTAAAGAGTGGCCAATTTTTTGAGGGTTCCTTTTTGTAATAATCATGACATAAAATGTATATCTATAAATATATTCATAGGTTTTCAGTCATTTATAGGATTAAAAGTTTACATTTAAATTCTTTTTGAGTCAGAGTTTTGAGACAAAAAGTCCAAATTATGACCATATCATATATATATATATATATATATATATATATATATATATATATATATATATATATATATATATATATATATATATATATATATATATATAAATAAATAATGAACCGCCAACTTATCCAGCATATGTTTTACACAGTGGATGCCCTTCCAGCTGGCTGCAACCCAGTACTGGGAAACACCCATACACACTCACATTCACTACAGCCAATTAAGTTAATCCAATTCACCTATAGCGTATGTCTTTGGATTGTGTAGAAAACCGGTGCACCCGATAAATATGGTGGAAAGGGGCATCCACACTTTAAATGAACAGTGCTTTTTAGTTTTTCGCTGATCAGTCTTTATCATCACATAACTGCACATTCATAATAAGTCCACATGGAGGCGCTGTACCTGCACTGTACGCCTGGTTTCAGTTTGCAGTTTGCAGTGCAGCAGAGGTCACTGTTGAGGTGGAGCAGTCCAGGGTCACACTCTTCACCTTCCTCCACCCGTGAGTTTCCGCACACATTACTGTTCCTCTCCTTGAAGCAAGTGGAGGCTTTGGCCCTCAGCCTCTTTGCTATGGACATCTTACTGCAGTTTGAAAATAACTGCAGGCCAGTTCAAAAACAGAACACTTACAGGATGATCATGTGACGTTTTGAATTGCTGAACAGACATTAGCGAAGGACGTACTTTATTGTTGGTGTGGTCCCCGCTAACCGCAATGGGGTACATCACATATTTGCCTCCCTGGTCCTCTCGGGGAGCGCAGTATGACATATCATCTGGGTCATGAACAGCGCCGAAATTGTGGCCGAGCTCGTGGGTGGTGACCAAATCTGCTTCCTGTAGTCAAAATAATTAATGAATTAAATCAGTTTAGCTTCCACACAATTTTATTATTATACATCTCGAGGTATCTCAAGGGTATTTTCTGTAATATATGGAACATTTATTTATTTATCTATCAATGAATTTATTTATTATTTCAAATGATTTAAATTGTTAAATTGCTTAGATTTTTTACTATTATATTAAACTCTTGCAATTTTACATTTTATTATAATTTTTTTATTTAAAACTGAACTTAATATTTTAAATATAAATTTGAATATTGATCTGTGCTTTTTATTCACTATATATATATATATATATATATATATATATATTTTTTTTTTTTTTTTTTTTTTTGTCTTATATTTTTATTTTAGAAAGGGTGTAACTATTGTAGTTTTTCATTAGTTTTGGGTTAATTTTATGATGATTTTATACGTTTATTTTCAGTGTTTGTTGCGTTTTTGCTATGTTATTAGTAATGCGTGTAATAGGGGTGTCACGATTTCGATTTTTAATCGAAATCGATCGAAATTTATGCTCAATTTCGATTATCGAATCAAAAAATAGAATCGTCGATGCTGCCACGCCCCCATGTCACGTCAGCTTGGCTTGCCAAGCAGGGAAAAAAACAGGCTTGTTAAAGTGCTTGTTAAACTGCAGAAGCAGGAGACCCGTCGACAGAACTTAAATCCTCTCCTCCTTCAATGAAGTCGCCGGTGTGTAAGCATTTTGGATTTCCAGTGAGTTATGTTGACAACGTTCGTGTTGTCGACAAAAAAAAAAAACACAGTTTTGCAAGCTCTGCTTTGTACGTATTACGTACGGTTCGTCCGATAGACAACACCGGCATCGCGATCCTCCGCCCGCCCCCGTTGCAAATCCGCTCGCGAAAAGTACACACTCAGGCCCTGTTTACATTGTCTTTGTTTTTAAATGGCAATTTATAACGACAACGATTTGACATCCACAGTGGCTTGTAGCATTTCTGAGCAGCCCTCCTTCCTTACTACCTCTGAAAATGCACATCACGTGACCACACAGACACAGACGCACACAGCCATGCGCTCGAGTCAGACGACTGCTTCAATCTTTCACTCACTTGTACTTAGTCATTTTAGCGAACACCTCAGATACTGGCTGGTTCCTGTTGGTTGTGCCTCTTTTTTACCGACGCCATTATAACGACACAGATCACTGCCTATTCACGAGTCCCGCAGAAAAAGTGATTGACAGGTGGTAATTATGTGTGTAACTTGCCTTTATTCATTTACTGTATGATTTGTTTATGGGTAAAACAAAGACCATGCAGGTCAGGTAGTTTAAACGGTAGGCTACAAATAATTAATTGGTCATAAATTAATTAATTATTCATAATCGAAAATCGAATCGAATCGTGCCTTCAGAATCGAAAATATAATCGAATCGAGAATTTGGAGGATCGTGACACCCTTAGCGTGTAATAGTTTACACACATTAAATTATATTATTATATTAATATCTTAATTGTGTTTTACAATATTCCTGGTCCTGCCATTGTTGTTAAAGCTAAAACCAGCATCATTTAACTACCAGAAATAAATGGTCTTAAAAGTTGGTGGTGGATACTTTTTTCCACTGTACTTAATGACAGTGACTATATTTAAATGGACATCAGTAATCAAATTATTTGCCTTAATCTGAATCCCCTCGTTAAGTGTGACATCACTCGAATCAGCTACCGGGTCCAAGCACTCTATTCAACTGAATGGGGAGACTCGTCAAATGGTAATAATAAACGTTTACTAAGTGATTTAATACTTTCGAAAATCACTAATCGCAATATATATGTCCATGCCTAATATCCAATGGCCAGAAAAGTGATTCATTTTTTTATAAATTGCTAAAATGTTGGTATTTGTGATGCAGCAAGCCCAGAGATTGTTGTGTACACTATGACTTTATATAAAATTAACTTTAATGTGTGATATGAATAAAAAGTTATCATAAGCGAATGATTTCTCAACTCAAATGAGTGGCGGCTTGGACCCAGAAACAGTATTACATACGTCAGCAACACGTCACCACTTAACAAGCGGATAAGACAATAATATGATTAAGGTCTTTGCATGAGTTGTTTTTTGAATGTTCGTTTCATTATCCCATTTTACATGTTGTGGCACATAATTCAATTAACATCATTGCGTCACCACGCTATCCACATTTTCTATAGAGTTTCATGTCATTTCGTGACAAACCGAGGTATTGGATGAGAGTATGAACTGCTGGGAGAGAGCAAAAAACACTGCATTTGCAGTGTCTATAGTCCTTCACCGACTCGGCAGGTGCAGAGAATAGTTTCAAACAGGCATATGTATATATAAACTATCAAACTACTGCACTTCAATGATGCAACTAAAATCGACAAACTCCACATGTCTTAAATCAATTTCTGTTTTGATTATGACTTTAGTCAGATTAAGGTCATCAAAAGTGACTGTGTACGTTGTAGACTCTTAATCAGAGTAATGTCTTAATCATATTAAATTCAGATTATTGGTGTCCATGTAAATGTACCCAGTGACTAGCAGATTTGTTTCAACATCTACTCGCCTTGGTAAGAATGGTTTTCCCATAATTTTTGGTGCTGGTCAGTCCAGTGTTGAGGTAAATTGCACGGTTGTCATTTCCCGATGGAGGACACTCTTAAGAGAGACACAAAAACAAAATGTCTAAGAGAGAGGAACATTCCGCCACCTTTATTTCTCCACAAATTATATTTTTACTCACTCTCAGAACAAAGACCTCCAGGAAAGCCTGGTTTGGAAGGAGCCACATAAGCCAATCCCAGTGTGCCTTCATCAAAATCCTGATAGGTGAACAGATGAGCCAAACACACCTGCGATGCATTATCAGCGATGTCAATGCTAAATTGCTGCAGAAGGAAGATAAAAAAAAGACTTATTTTTAATTAAGACCTCAATCTGAACATTATTCACTTTGAAATTATGTAGGAATGCACTTTTGTTGATAAATGCAGTGGTCAACAGAAAAAATGAAGAAAAGAAGTGGATTAAAACACCAGTTGAAAATAAGAACATGTTTCCATCATCTACTTTCGATCTGAGACTGGTGTCTTTCAAGGTTTTTTTCCTTCATTTTCGTCACTTGATGAAGTTTGTTTGTCACAACTGGCTTGCTTGGTTTGGGACTTGTGGAGCTGCGCATCGATGGATTTACTCTTCAGTGTTTAAACTTCCAGCAGTGAAATTTAAACCACACTGAACTGAACTAAACTGAACTTCAACTCTGAAAACTGGACTGACACAGTTTCAATGTCAATTTACTAAAACTTCTATGTTAAGCTGCTTTGACAATCTACATTGTAAAAGAGCTACAGAAATAAAGAAGAATTTAATTGAATCTGATCAAACAAAGCAAATATTAGCACCGTGTCTAAATACAGACAGTCTGTACTGTAACTCTGTAACTAATTCACTGTTCAATGGTTAAAAAATGTATTGCACAAGAATGCATTAAATGGATAAAGTGCAAAGACATTTACAGTTGAAGTCAGAATTATTAGCCCCCCTGAATTATTAGCCCCCGTTTATTTTATTAACCAATTTCTGTTTAACAGAGAGATTTTTTTAACACATTTCTAAACATAAGTTTTAATAACTCATTTCTAATAACTGATTTATTTTATCTTTGTCATGATGACAGTAAATAATATTTTACAGCATGAATTGTGTAATAAATGTAACATTAGAGATCATGAGACGTCTTTCAAAAATGTTGAAACAGCCTCACTGACACAAAACCTTTGAATTGTAGCTATTTAAAGACTTGAATAAACAATTTCAAGATTTACATTCAAATTATAGGTTATGTTACCCATGAACCTTATTATACCCTAAAATACTTCTCAAATACCATAAAAACAATAATATTCTTGCAAATCTAATGGTTTCAGATGTTCACTACACAAAATAAAGAGAAGACGCTTCAGTTGTTTGCTTCTACAGCTTCGGCTTCAGTGCCTCTCACCTCCAAGAGCTTCTTGACGTCCCAGACATATTTGTCCTTGACAGGAGTGCCTTTCATGTTGAAGTGAGCACCTCCAGGTTCTACTTGTGTGGGTGTCATGTTAATTATGATCTGGAAAACACAGAAAAACATTCCCTGCTCCAATCTAGCATTTTATTGACTTTTTAATCTTATTTTTTACCATGTTCTCCTCATTGCTCACCTGCTGAATCTGAACTCCATAACCTTTGTACTCATCATCCCAAGAGGTATTGCGGTAAATGTCATCCACACGATCAATCAGCTCAATCTGAAAACATCAAAGGCTAATCTGTTAGACATCGGAAACTATTTAACACTACTTTCGTCTCAGTTGTCAGTTTTTTAATCAATATATAAGATCTTATGTAGTGTTTGGTACATTGCCTATAATAAGTGATGGTGGGTCAGATTTTATTCAGCTAGATGACCAATAAATATGTTTTTTTTAACAACAATTTTTCATTTAAACATTGTCAACTTATTTAAACATTGTCAAATTATGTTTAACATAATTTAATACACTTTGAAAGAAAGAAACAACAAAAATGATAAAATGATAACAAATTCAATTGAATAATACAGCAATGACAAATTTGTCTAATTTACAGTATATACTTTCAGTGTCCATCAATTCAACTAAAGAGTCACCGTCTACACCAGAGATGCCCAGACTAGGTTGGTTCTTGTTAACATTTAATTTGGCCCACCAGACCATCTTAGAAGAGGTGTAGTTTTTCGGTAGTTTGTTTTATTGTTGAGCTGCAAACAAGCAGCCTGAATTAAATGTTTTGATTAAATATTAGGGATGTAACGGTATCAGAATTTCATGGTACGATAATACCTCGGTATGAATGGCACAGTACGGTATTTATTGAATAATTTACAGGAAAAACAAAACTAATGAAAAGACTCGAAAAAAGTGCCAAAAGTGTTTATTTACCTTAGCATTGAACATATTAATGACATACAAATTAGCCATCTATCTGTAATTTTCGAAACAGGAACTTTTAAACCAAACAAAAAACTATTAAACCATATAAAAAAAATTAAGTTTCAATTTAGTTAGTTTAGTTTAGTTGAAAACTCATCACATTCAACATTTAATCACTCACTCACTTAGATAGAGATGGGTTTTTTTAGGAAAATTATCATATAACTATAATCTGGTAAAAGCTGGGATCTCTGGGCATGTCCCCTGCAACAGAAAAAACCCTCTCATTTGGGACTGTGGTATCTGGGACTGAAAGATATGATTTAGCCAAGGTTGACAGCAGTGGGTAACGTTGTGCATTGTCTTTCAACCACTTGAGAGGACAAGCCATGAGTGAGATAGAGGTCTCTTTGCGGTACAAGTCAATGTCTGCATCAATCTAACAAGTGTGCTGTGTTCTGCAGTCCCCATGACTGTTTTTAGTCGTATTCCCGACTTATATTTCATTACAGTCTGGCAGTGCCTGCATACTGTACTTTTCTTTGTCTGTCACCTTTTCTCCTTTTTCGTATCTTTTTAGAAAGAAACCGAAATGCTTCCACACATCCGATTTAAAACCCGCTTTAGGTTTGATAATTTCCAGCTCTTTTTCTTCCCCGCTACTAGCAACACACTCCATTTCTCCATTATTGGATTTGTAGTAACAACAGACCGCAAAGGATGATGGCCAAGCCTAGGCTTATGGGAATTGTAGTTCCCGCTACCTCCCGTTCGCTTCATTTGCCTAAGCAAACTTTTGTCAGAAATATAGTTTTATTGAGTCATGCGCCTACTTTAATATTGAAAAAAATTACTATTGCGGTATGACGGTATTTACAATATTGTTACATCCCTATTAAATATTGTTAATTAATTGGATCTAAAAAAGAAATACACTATCCTTGATAGATAGAAGACATCAGCAGAAGCAGCTTTACTAGTGTATTTGGCATTGATTTCTATTGCGTTTAAAAATGAATTATGCTTTGATTGTGCAATTGCATAATTTAATATGATTAAATCTATTTATTTATTAATACATTAAGAAATTACCCATGGCAACTTTAATGTAATAAATACTCAAAAAATATTTTGCTGTTTGTTCAACCTAGTTATGTAAAATTAGCTTATTCAACATAATTACTGAGATTTTTTTTAAAGACAACTTAGTTTTTTTTTTAAGTTTAATCCACTTAAACGTGTTAACAAATTGATCTGTGTTAGAATAACCTGAATGAATTGTGTGGAACCCTGCATTTTTTACAGTGCAGTTTGGTATATTTACCTTCAGCCCACAGTCCTCAATCAAGTTTGGCATATATATACAGTTTATAATTTTTTGAAATAGGTTTAGCTTTTTTAAGACAAGGCATCCTCTTTATCCAAGAACGCACAATTACATGTTTAGCTTCCAGCAAACATAAAACTAACAGCAATCTTTCATGTTTGGTCACTTTAAAGTTCAATGAAAAAATATGCAGAAACATTATTTATACTATTATGAATGTTGAATACAGTAAATGCTGATCATACTGATACATTTTTGGAATTCTTTCAATGAATAGAAAATATAAAAGAGCCAAATGTATTTGACATAGAAATATTTTTGTAAGATTCCAAAAGAATTTACTGTCATTTTTCAATCACAATAATGTTTAAATAAACTTCTTTTTAAACTATGGATTAAACATGAATTAACAACAATTTCTTTAAATATAAAATAAAATCTAATAACCCCAAACTTATACACAGTAGTATAAACAGTTGAAGTTAGAATGATTAGCCCCCCTGAATTATTAGCCCCCTTGTTAATTTTTTCCCTAAGTTCTGTTTAGGAAAACAGAACATATTTTATCTTTGCCATGATGACAGTAAATAATATTTGACTAGATATTTTTCAAGACACTTCTATACAGCTTAAAGTGACATTTAAAGGCTTAACTAGGTTAATTAGGTTAAGTAGGCAGGTTAGGGTAATTAGACAAGTTATTGTATAATGATGGTGTGTTCTGTAGACTATCGAAAAGAAATATAGCTTAAAGAGGCTAATAATTTTGCATTAAGATGGTGTTTAAAAAATTAAAAACTGCTTTTATTCTAGCCAAAATAAAACAAATAAGACTTTCATCAGAAGAAATGATAAATTATAAATGTTATCAGACATACTGTGAAAATGTCCTTGCTCTGTTTAACATCATTTGGAAAATCTTTTAAAAAGAAAATAAAATTCAAAGGGGGGGTTGATAATACTGACTTCAACTGTATATAAACCTCAAATATTTTTAATAAGGTAGAAATCGCTTAAAACTTGTAGATTAAAATATGTCATTTGCATTTAAAAAATGGTGTTGTGTTGTTTTTTAACTACTTTTATTCATTTATTCATTTGACTTTTGCTTAGTCCCTTTATTAATCAGGGGTCGCCACAGCAGAATGAACCGCCAACTTATCCAGCACATGTTATACACAGCGCATGCCCTTTTAGCTGCAACCCATCAATGGGCAATAAGTTATAATTGTTATATTGAATTAAATTCTTATATTTTCCTTCTATTAAAAGTCTGAAAATGGGCAGCAATAATGCATAGATTGCCTTATAATATCATCTTTGACAACAGGGAATCATGGAGCCAAATAGACTTCATAGTGAACGAGGTCAATCAACTGTCTTGTCTTTATTACCAGATAGTTGAGGGTGGTGCTCTCCTCCTTGCGGCCCATGTGTTTGAAAAAGCGATAGTCGGCCACAAGCAACAGAGGGCAGGTGTTTTTACTGTGGTCCACCGTCTGCCTTCTCTCTCTCACCTGCCCTGTAGAGGAGAAACACAAAAGAGAGGATAAGATGGTGAAAATAGACAAAGGGTGAGAAGGCAAGAAGCACATGGCTGACAAAGTAGCTATATAAAACCGCGTCTAACATTGCGCTGTCTAGATTTGGATCAGATGAAAAGGAAGGTGTGAAGGCTGCTTTAAACTAGATGTGTTGTTATAAGGAGCCTTCGAATGAGGCTTCAGTATTTGGTCTTGACATGTTAAATTTGCCCTATTAGGCCATTTTACACATGGCAAGAAAACTGTTTTTATTACTTAAGAGTTCCTATATTGTTTCTATTCTGAATATCTTCAAATTCTTAAATCAAGAAGCATCTTTTAGACAAGCAAAAAATACTGTTTAGTTTCCAGAAATAATAAACCAAAATTAAGTGATTTTTTTTCTTAAAACAAGCTAAATAATCATATTTTTGCTGTGATATCAGATTATTTTGCTGAACCCATTGGCAAATCATTTTTCTTGTTTTAAGGAAAAACTCACTTAATTTTGATATTTTATTTCTGAAAACAAAACAATATTTTTGGCTTGTCTGAAATGCTTCTTGATTTGAACTAGAGACATACTAAGACCGGGAAAAAACATGATGGTGGGGAAAAAATGGGTGAAAGAAAATAATAATCCTATCATTAAGTATTTTACCATATTTCTCCCATATTTTTAATCTTGAAAGCACGTTGAAATTATTATAAATGTCTGCATTCACTTTCTTTTCATTAAAGCTGTGCGTTAATCATCGCCCTTCATATGCAACTTCTGAATCAGTGAATGCATGTATAAGCGCCAGTGTAACTAGTTACATGTAACGGAATTACGTAATTTAATTGCAAAATAAATGTAACTGTAATTTGTTACAGTTACTGAGAAAAATTGTGTAATTAAATTACAATTACTAATGAAAATGTTAAATATTATAAATAGGGTTACATCTAAAAATTCTCTTTAAAATCTGGGATATGTTGAATGATACTAATCTGTTGCTTTGCCTGCTTTTGATATGCATGATGCCTTCTGCTAAAGCCATTTATTAAAGCCATTTATTCTGCTTAACTACATTTCTCAGTAGTGAGACGGTACCGTCGCTTCTTTCTAAATCAAATAGCTTTTCAGTAGCGAAGCTATTTTTTTATTTAAATAGCGCAGTAGCGTCCATATATTGTATGTATATATATATATATATATACATATATATACATATATATATATATATATATATATATATATATATATATATATATATATATATATATATATATATAGTTTACTGTAGCAAAGGTTAAATTATACTATGGTAATTACTATTAGTTCATGATAGTTACTATTGATACTACATTATGTAGTGTAATTTGTTAATGAAGAGTTGTACATAAACATATAATATAATGCTTATTCCTAAATATTTCCCTTTACTATAAATTACTATAGTATTTGAAATGTGTAAATCCTGGTTTTATTGGATTTTTTGTTTTTGCTGTTATATACTATAATCTGTTTCCGTTTAGTACAGCATATTATTTTTGCAGTAAAAATTGAACTGAACAGTTATGCCTCATATGTTTCATTGACAGTTTTATTGATCACTAAGCTGTGATTGACTTGGATTTAAGTTGCTTAAGGCGACGCGCTTCGTATAATACTTATGCCAGATCAGCTTCTGTACACGCCATTTAAAGTGACACCCCTGTTATCAAACAAGTCAGCAGATGAATCTCTCATTTTGTTTTGTTTGGTAACAGACGCGTCACTTTAAATGGGGTGTACAGAATCTGATCTAGGATCAGTTTATGATATGGAGCATGTCCATCAGTCAGCAGATTTTTATGCAGCAGGGACAAAAAGATGCTTATATTTTTTCGTATCATTTTTCTAAATGATTAATTGAAGGATCCAGTCTCACTAAGCTACTCCTAGTCTGTTCTGATTGGTCAAATGGTCTATTGTGATTGTTGGTCTACTGCTTTACCACATGTGTTGAAAACAAAATGCCCCTTTGCCACAGTCTATTTTTGGGTTATTCTTAGATGTCTATTAGATATTCCCTGACAGCCAAAATTTAACCTTGTTTAAGTCAAGCCATCTATGTTTAGGCATCGATCAGACACTTAATAGACAAATGTAAAAAATATGTATATTAAGAAATTTACTACAAACAAGCATCTGTTTTATTACATTTCTTTTATGATTTGTGGTCATGCTCTTCAAAGAAATGTGAAAATAAATCAATAAAATCACTCAATTTAGCTAGTCCCTTATAATAACCGCAGTAATAAAACACGATAGCTGCTTATAATAACCGCTAAACAGTATTCCACAACTAATTTTAAATTCTGATAACGTTACCTGACAGAACAGGCCACCCTGTCCGAAAAGCCCAGTGGCAGGTAATTTGCTTTTTACAGCACATCTAGTATACATTTTAAAGTCCCCATAAAATCAAAACTAACCATATGATATTGTTAGCTCACATTGCTAGTTTTGTGGCTCTGTGCATTTCATTGAGAAAAAAACAATTGCTTACCCTTCTGATCTTTAACTGAAATCTGAAAATGCTCTTCCTCTTTGTGTTCAGTTAAATTTTCAGTTTACGTATATTTTAGGAATTGGGCATTGCTAACATATTTAACCATGCTGCTCCAACAGTCAGTTTTGACAACAAACAGTAATGGTGAGAAGGATGTGTCTGTTAGGTTGTAATATCTCTCCCCAAACCATTTCCCCCATCTTTCTGAATGAAAAGCCTACTTTACTACATCTATTCAGCTCGCAGTAAAAAAACAAGCCACACCTACTGTTTTCTCATTTAATATACCATTTATCCAAGAACCGCGTCACAATACGAAAAAATAAAGGTCACAGCTTCAAGCTCATTGGGACTTTAATGTTGTTTTCTTGTGGTTACATCCATGAATATGAGAACGAGAACTCTCTACATGCAGTTTCGAGCTTCTTGCAACATGATCCTTCAGTCGTAAGAGGGATGCCTGAGGGACTTGGAGGCTCATACATTTTCGAGCTGAAAATGAACAATGTTTCCAAAAGTCCAAATACAGTGCAACACAATCGAATGTGAGTGAGTAATCTGTTAGATGTTACTTTGTTTGCACCTTTTTCAATGACTACCGCTGCCACAAACATCATCTTGTGTGATGCATAAGCTAGCAACAACTTATGATTATGTGTGTGTGTGTGTGTGTGTGTGTGTGTGTGTGTGTGTGTGTGTGTGTGTGTGGTAGTGATGTCCCATTTCTTATGGGAATTTTTCATCACTACCCCTTCACACTGTTTGAATGGCTAAGGGGAAGACGTAGATAAGCACAGGCATTGGGATAAGGAGGGTTACAAAATAGAATTGGGATTGGGCCTTAGGCTGAATTTATGCAAATTTGTTACAATCCTCCACAGGTTTGTGAAGGAAGTAAAACTGGAATTATCGATGACGACTTATTTCAGGCAAATTTTATCAAAAAAAAAAAAAAACAGTTACTATATTCATCATGCAACTTGACCTTTGAATCTATGCAGACCTTCATCCACATATACTTACATTGCACACTATCTGAAAAATAATATGGGTAAAGTCAGAACATTCGTACAGCTCAAAGACCTACCTTCCTCCTCCTGATGATCTTCATCTAGTGCTCTGGATACCCGCACGCTCTCTGGCAGCACCTCACTGGCATCTGCACTAACGTAGCCACAAACTTTTGTAGCCGCCAACCTGCTCACATTCCTGATGTCTTCTGAACGATACACAAGCAGCCGACTGTCATGGGTGTTTTCTGTAAACCTCCACAGTGGCTGCAGACACCAGATAAATGAGCCAACAATGTATCTTCTATAGCTGAGGTACATAAAGTAATCAATTAGATTTGTGTTGCTAAAATACCTCAATGTTGTATTCGGCTTCATCAGTGAGAATATGAGCAGTAAAATCATTGTCACCAATATGTGCTTGTACTCTGGAATTCTCCTCTCCTAAAAATGAAAAGGACAAAAAAAAAAACATGTATTAGACAAGTATTTTAGATGTTAAAGATGTCCAGTTATGCTTTTTGACTTTTATGAGTGTTAGCCAGTGTGTAGTATGCATGTTTGGACATAAAAAGATCTACAAAATCACAAATCTTAATGTCTATACCAGTGGTTCTCAAACTTTTTTCACCAAGTACCACCTTAGAAAAAAATTGTCTCTCCAAGTACCACCTTACGGCGCTATTTTTTAACCAGTATTAAAAATAGCGTTGTGGGCCTAATTAAGCAGCTACATGTGTGCACAGTTTAAAAACGATGCAGATTAATTCCTATTATTAAGAATATGTATTATTGTCAGTCACTTTAAACATTTTAAATAGTCTGAACATTAACTGTGCTTGCAGGTAAAAAAAAAAAAAAAAAACGTTTTAGTTAAAATGTGCTTTTAAAGGTTCATAAAAAATGGCGCTGTTTTTAAAAAGTAAAAAGAAAACTGCTGTACTTAAATTTAAAGTATTCATAATAGCCTATTCATCAAAAGCTGGAAATGTTGCTTGGACCTCATAAATATAGGCTATATGTCATATTCATACACTTTTAGACAAATCTTGAAATGTTAAATGTACATATGACAGGGTTCATACAGGCACAGCCTAATGTAAATCAATTCCAGCACCTATTTTTTTTTCAAGACTGACATGCTATGTATTGAAGACCTGAAATGTATTGTCAGCAACCCATAAAACATTGCATAGGAATAGATACACATAAAAACCATTAATAATAATAATAATAATAATATTTATTAATCATATATTAATAATATAATAAACCTGCACTTAATGCTTGTGAAATCTTTTTTGTACTCAAGGAAAAATACTATTACACTGCTAAAATAACACAAATTTTAGTAAATAATACTAATATTAGGTAAAAGTACAAAGTACTCTTTTAAAAAGTACTAGTTGGTTACTTTTGAAAAATCAGATTGTCATTATGAAATCACTTTTTTTTTAAGTGTAAACCTGATTGAATGGTTTAATTGCTTAAATCTCAAAGCTACTTGTATAGGAATTTGCACTGACAAAGGAAGTATGGTCGATTTTTCCTTTCATGACAATTAATCTTTTTTCAATAGCACTGGCAAAACTACCACATAAACTTTAAGGCCATAGAGACACTTTTTGCCCAGTTTTAAACATTATTTTCAAGCTTTGAAAGGTTTAATTAAAGAATATGGTAAAATATTTAAATTTAGCCTTTTAATTACATATTTTACACTATTTTTCTTTACAATATGGCAAATATGTTTCTTAAATAGCTGTACATCACATGTAGATTTTATTTTACACTTGATCTTAATCTAAAATACAAAAAAAAAATAATAAAAGTACACTGTCAGTAAAAAAAATAAATAAATGACTTCATTTTACTTGAAGTATTTGAAATATGACAACACTACATTTATCAAAGCAGTGCTTTAAGAGCCTTATTGTTAATTTTGATAAATAAACAATACGTAACAACGAATTGTTTTGACCTGTAATGCTTTAAGACAGATCAGAATACAGCTAAATGTATAACGTTAAATCACACAAATACCTCATCCAGAAAGAAATAAGTCCCCCTTTGCTAAAAGTAAGTTTCATTTCACAACACAGCCAAATAAGAAGACCATTTGCATTGTCATCGATCATGTATCAATCTAATTCTAAATACTTGATAACTTTGAATACTTTTGACTAAATTTAGTCAAGGAATAAAAATAAATAATGTCTACTTTAATAGTGGAAAGATCGCGATTGTATTCAATCTGAGCACACAGGCGACCATGAGAGGACTTGCAGTTCATTTGAAAAAAAAAAAAGCCTATTTAGGAGCTAGCATATCTGTTTTAGCGATTTGCGTACATGAATGCGCTCTCGTGTTAAAATAAAGCACTCGCCACATTTGCAGAAATGAGTAATTGCGCAATACCTCCATTCCCGCGCCGCCATTCAGAATGTATTTAGAGGAGTGACAGGTCAGAGGCGAGTCGACTGGCTGTTGGAGAGCGAAACGTGTATGTAGATCATCAAAAAGGCAGGAAATATGTCCGCGGTTTAATTACTCTGCTAGACATCTCTATAGTGAAAACATCCGAGAAGCATTATTCCAACAAAACATTTGTTTTTAAGTTGTTTTCTCTGTCTCTGCAACACAGAAAGCCTTTGTCCCGCCCTTACGTTTCACGCGACTAGAAAAGGTCGACTGTGATTGGCTACTTTTCATGTCAGTCAAATCACCCTTCAGAATCAATTCTTAAACTTCGGAAACTGATTTTCAGCAGCTTATGTCACAAAGCACTAAAATAAACATTCTAAGCACAGCGTTGTGATCGTACGCTTCACCAAGCAGACAATGCTGATCACATCAATGTTATATTACGCATCAAAGGATTAAAAGTGTTAATTGTTTCTTTCATTATTTGGCGATTCCTCCGCGTACCACTAGGAGGAAGCCCGCGTACCACTAGTGGTACGCGTACCACAGTTTGAGAACCACTGGTCTATACCAAAGGAAGATATTTCGCTTTTAGGAAATCTCTTTTCAAGAACTACAACACAGCTTGTTTTGACTACAAGCATTGTTTTCCAGGCTTATGATGTCACAAAGTGGTCCAAATCTCACCGCCAAATTTTTGTGGTTGGGGGTGGGGAGAGGAATAACAACATTAACGTTGCCACTCTTATATGTCTTGCTATATGCGTGCGTGCAAAGGTTTTGCAGGATCCTCTTGACAAATATTCTGTGAAATATTTGATATTCCAATTTTCAAATATGTGTAAGGACATGCGTTTTGTTTAAACATCTTCATAATGACCATGGGCCGGTTGCACCAGCAGTGCGTAAGTTAAAACGTAGCCTAGTTGTGACTTAAAGGAACACCAAGTTACACATTACTAAATATTTTTGTGTTGCACCATTGAACTTAGTTCAAACGTAACACTACGTTCCAACTAAATATTTACGGCAGCCTCCCTCCATGCATAATGATAGAAAAGAGATGACTGCAAGATTAGTTTACATCGAGGAGCTTGCGATGATAATGAAAAATAATCTCTCTACACAAAATTTCAAATTTTCTTTCAAGGAGTGTTTTGTTAATTGTATCCATCAATTAAAATGAGAATTTCTTCATGACTAAGTTTTTCTTCTTGTTCTTTCATATGTAGAATATTAAAAAATAGGTAACGCTTTAGTTTAGGTCACAACTCATGCCATTAACTACTGGCTTATTACCTGCCTATTATTAAGGCAAGGCAAAGGAAGGCAAGTTTATTTATATAGCACATTTTATTCACAGTCACAATTCAAAGTGCTTTACATAAACAAGAATAAAAAAGACAAGTATAAGAAAACAAATAATAAAAATGATTATAAACAGATGAAAATGTGTTTAAAACAGGTTATCATATTGTCATAAAAACAGGTTAAGATATTAACTGTTCATTAGTAGTTATAAAGTACGATCCAATTCTACATCCCTAATCCTACCCAAAACCTAAACCCAACTACTACCTTACTAACTATTAATAAACGTTTAATTAGTAGTTTATTAAGCTTACGGGTTTATTTAATGGTTTGTTAATACTGTGAATTGTGACTTTAACTAAATTACTAAAAACTAAATAAACTAAAATGTTACCAAAAATTTAAGTTTAATGTTTTGATACCTTTATGTGTATTTTGAGTTCATTCTTGGCTCACGATGCAAGTGTGTGCGTCGTCTGGCATTAGTGACTGACTGTAATGTAATGTACTTAAACAATGTAACTTATGATTAAATTTTCATAGGAGAGTTATATATAGATATATTAGTTACAGAATTTGAAAGCAGTTTAATGATTTAAATGCTTTTTATTGGATATTACGTCATTCAATGCGACTATCTATGTTTTCCCTTAAGAACATGTCCTGCAACCGAAGTGAGAACAAATTTAGTTACAAACCAGCTAGTAGTTACTAAGCCCCTAGTGTAGACTGTACTTTCCAGTTTAAGAAAGAACTTAAACCCTACTCATTTTAGTTGATTTATGACATCTGATGGGCTATGGCATGTTAGTTTGCGCTGCAGTGGAGAAATTGGAGCTGCTGGACTTACATTTACATTTAGTCAGTTCGCAGACATTTTTGTCCAAAGCAACTTAGAATTAAGGAGACATTCAGCAAATCAACATGAAGAGGCAGTACGCACAGGAAGTGCTATTTATACAAAAGAACTGCTGGTGCTGAAAGAATTAGGTGTTAGAGTAAGGGGCAGTTTTTTGTTGTGGTTTTTTTTTGAGAGAAGAGTTTTTCTAAAGGTGGTTTGTCAAGCCCACTCTCACCTATGTGATGCACACTTTATAAATGCATAGTGGAATTTAGATTTTTTAAATAAGAATGTATCTGATGTAAATGTGCAAAACTGGTGCAGTGTTGGTTAAAGTGTCAGAAAGATTATAGGGTGTGTTTTCTACATGTGGTTTGTAAAGCCCACACACCTGTGTGAGGCACACTTCATTTAGGGATTTACATGAAAAAAGTTGCTGTTTAAAAGGGAGAACAATAAAGTAAATGTTTAAGTTACCTAAACAGTGTGTATCTGTTATGAATAACACGCATTGTCAGATTGTGTGTGAAATTATAAATTATTATAACATTCCTATCTCCAAAGATATCAGCGTGTGTTTTACAAACCATACATTTTTTTGATAGTACAAACGTATTCAAATGACAGCTGGCCAATTACAACACATTTAGTTTTTTTTTCTAAGTGGGCCTCCATCAAACCCAGAACTAATCAAGCTGTTTGTGTCAGGTTGGGGAGAAAGGTATTGCAATAATGTAAGTTATGCAAAAAATGAATGTGTGCTGTGAACTACCAAGCATGAGAGCATGCTTTAGAATAATCCAAAAAAAATCTACATGAAGAGGCAGTACACATCGGAAGAGCTAATTTTTAAAAGGAACTGCTGGTTCTCAGAAAAACAGGTGCTCATGGACAGGTTTTTTTGTTTGTTTTTGAAGAGAAGAGTGAAAAGTGTTTTTACAAGTGGTTTGTCAAAGCCACTCACCCACTCAACACTTTATAAATGCATAGTTGAATTGTTTCGTAAGAAAGTGTCTGGTACAAATTTGCAAACAGGTTAAAATGTCATAGAATTAAAAAATGAAAGAGTGTGTTTTCTACAGGTGGTTTGTAAAGCCCACTCACCTGTGTGAGGCACACTCAATTTAGGGAATTACATAAAACTAAGTTGCACTGAGCATGAGCGCATGCTCTAGAATATCCCAAAAGAAAACAAGATTTAGTTGAAGAGCATAATAGGACACTTTTAAAATATGTAATAGAGTTGCAGTTACCAATGACATGACCGGTGAAGAAGTTTTCTCTCTGGACCTCATACACCTCTTGAGCTCCATCTTCTCCGACTACCACAGCTTTGAAATCATGAGTGAAGAGCTCTGTGTTGGTTGTCAGGTACAATTTGAAATGCCTGTGAAACATTTAGGAGGGTTTATTAAATGTGCAGTAATCATGGTGTTGACAGTGTGTCCTGATAAATCATGGATGATGAGTATTCACCTCTGTAATGCAGTGAATCCGAGAAGTCTCTCCGCGTGTGTTTGGGACTGCACATCTCTCTTGCGAACTGAATGCTGTTGAAGGCTGGACAGTTGAAGAACATCAAAGTCTGACAGCAATGAGCTGAGATGGTCTGAAAGAAGTCATGGGAAGCAACTTTATGGGCTACATATTACTGAATGATGAATTTGGTTTCAAAGAAAATTAAGACATTTTCAAGTATTAGAGCTTTTGAAATTTCACAATTCTGCACAATCGACATCTCACAATTCTAACTTTATCCCTCAGAAATATTTATGGTTAACAATTTATACTTCATCAGATGTCTGAGTTTTTTTTTTTTATAATTCTGAATTAATTTAGGCGACGCAGTCGTGCAGTAGGTAGTGCTGTCACCTCACAGTAAGAAGGTCGCTGGTTCGAGCCTCGGCTGGGTCAGTTGGCGTTTCTGTGTGGAGTTTGCATGTTCCCCCTGCATTCGCGTGGGTTTCCTCCGGGTGCTCCGGTTTCCCCCACAGTCCAAAGACATGCGGTACAGGCTAATATTGACCGTAGTGTATGAGTGTGAATGATTGTGTGTGGATGTTTCCCAGAGATAAGTTGCGGCTGGTAGGGTATCCGCTGCATAAAAACACGCTCGATAAGTTGGCAGTTTATTCAGCTGTGGCGACCCAGGATTAATAAAAGGACTAAGCCGAAAAGAAAATGAATGAATGAATGAATTCATTAAATAATTTAAATGTACTTTATTTACTAATTTATATGTTGCAATTTTGGGTGACACAGTGGCTGAGTGGATAGCAATGTCGCCTCACAGCAAGAAGGTCGCTGGTTAGAGTCCCGGCTGGGTCAGTTGGCATTTTTGTGTAGAGTTTGCATTTTCTCCCCATGTTCGCATGGCTTCCCCCCACAGTCCAAAGACATGCACTATGTGTGAATTGGATGAGCAAAATTGTCCGTACTGTATGTGTGTGAATGAGTGCGTATGGATGTTTCCCAGTGATGGTTGCAGCTGGAAGGGCATCTGCTGTGTAAAACATATGCTAGATAAGTTGGCGGTTCATTCCGCTGTGGCGACCCTTGATAAATAAAGGAACTAATCCAAAGGAAAATGAATGAATGAATGAATGAACTTACATTTAAAAAATTAAAGTCGGAATTTTAAGTTAAAAAGTCAGAAATATGCCAAGCTTCTTTTTAAGCCGTTTTCACTAACACAAAGGAAAATAGGCTTACCATATCTGCAGAATGTTATACTAAATATTTACTTATTTTTCTTAAATTACTGTAAATGGTTTTACTTAAAACCGCTAATTACATATAGTACATCAACAACTTAGCAGGAACGCCAAGGTCACCGATTCAGTAAATAAGCCAGAGCACTGGTGAAGAACACATCGCATGCAATGTCATTAATTTGGGTAACAGCTTTTCAACAAAATGTTTGCCTTAAGACATTACATTCAATGATATGAACCAGGAAATTGAAAATACAGCAAGGTATTTGGTAGTTATAAAGACGTCACAAAAAACACTCAACCTTTCGATTCAAACGTGTCCGCAATGTTTTCAAAGTGTTCCCATTCCCAAAAAAAAAAAACTCACCGTACTCGTCGTCTCGGACATCCCTAATGGGTCTCCTTGAACCTTCCGTCAAAAACAAAGACGCCAGAAAGAAAAGGAGTCGTTTCATGGCGAGGACGTTAAAGCAGCATACGGTACTTCACACAACAGCAGCAGCCGCATTTAATCCCGCGGATTATCAATCTGCCCGAGATCAACATCTGGACACGGCCAAACTAATGTACACATCTGTCTGGATCAAACAAACACACAACGACAAAACACACAAAACTGAGGAAGAACAAACCCGCGCTCACTTCCAGACGCCCGTCTACATGGCGCTTGATGTTATAAAGAAAGAAAAAGATTGACTCAAAAGCAAATCAATCCAACATCTGAGAAAAAGTGAAACACCCGGAAGTGTTTAATGTGGGATGGATGATCTGATTCACCGCGCGCCAGGAAATCCCCAATAAAGTTTATCTGGAGATCGTGTGAAGGCGTTTTCAAAACACTGATATGAAGAGAAGTCGACTTTAAATTAAGTAACGTTACGCAGCGTTTTAAATGGGTTTTAGACAGGGTCTCCGCAGTAGGAGTTACGTAAGAGGATAAACTCTCGGTCTGTGGTTTAAAGCCTCACTGAGCTGCCTATCTAGTCAGCATTTGCTAGGCGTCACGGACGAGTGAGTGATGTGGAGAGGCAGTGCGCTCACTAAGTTGAGAACACACTCGGTCTCGTCTAGACTATTTTTAAATTCTTACCTCAAACCATGTGAAATTCACCACAGCGTCGGGACACATTTGGAGAACAGTATGAGGGCAACTGTAAATGAGCGTCATGGATGTGACATTTGCAGTAAAACCTTAACACAAATTCACAGAGTATTTGTTAACATTATATTAAAACAGATGTATATATTTTGCAAAACTACCAATCACAGAGTTATTAGATCAGATAAACCTCAAGCTGTACATTTTTTTTTATATTTTAAATGAGGTAAGTAAACATGCGTTATAGATCATGTGTGACCAAAGTTAGCGAGTTTACAGTATAAATCCAGGGAATTAAACTGAACAACCCAAAGGAAATAATGCTCATCAAAAGTATAAAAGATGGCTCTCTGTAGAACAAACATCATTGATTTTATTTGACATTTTTGCATTTATGAGGGAAACTCTTCGTTATATGTGACATCTTTTAAAAACTTTGACAAACATTTTTGAGTATTTTTCAAGCATTGTTAAATACAAGCCTAAACAAAACAACTTAGAAAGGGGTTTCATTGGTTTCTTGGCAACGTTGACATTTGCATAGAATTGCTCAAATCTTTTCTTTAGCTATTATTGCTAACTGCATTCATTTTTTATACAATCACTGAACTTGAGTAGGCATGGGCCGGATTCTAATATCACAGTTTCACAGTATTGTGATTACTGCTCTAAAATATATTCTTTTAAAATGTCACTTGTAAACTTTTCCCTTTGGAAAAAAAAAAAAAAAAAAATATATATATATATATATATATATATATATATATATATATATATATATATATATATATATATATTTGGAGAAACATTTTAAATACTTTGAAGCAGTAAACATGTCAGGCTAAATAATGTAAGTGAATCATTGACCTCTGCTGTCTTCATTAAATTCTTTACAATTTAAAACAGCATCTTTGTTGATCTTTTCTACTGTATACTGTTGTCCTAAAAACAAAAACTAAAAACGTAAATAAAAAAAATCTTACATATATACCATAGAAACGGTATAGGAGAAAATGGGTGGTTTCAAAATCTTTCCAAACCGCTGTATACCTTGAAAACAGTTATTGTCCCATGCCTACTTGAAACTATCCTTGGGTCAGAGAAACAAACAAACAAAAAAAGGAATTGCGTAATGAATTTCCTCGAAGTACTCAGTTTCTTTTACTAAATCCAAATGAGATTTATGTGTCTTTTAAATATGCAAGTGTACTAGCAAAACCTGACAGGTTATTTTTAGAAATGCACATTTATTTTTTTTCACTTCCTGGAAAATGTATAACATTTCTGTAAAGTGATGCTAACAAAATAAAGGGGACAAAAATAAACTTTATAATACAGTGGGAAATGCATATAACCAATAATAATGTATAGAACTACTTGAGATGTTAAAGGGCACATATTTTATCCTTTTTTTAAGATTTAAGATGAGTCTTTTGTGTCTCCAGAATGTGTCTGTAAAGTTTTAGCTCATAACACCCATCAGATTATTTATTATACCATTCAGAATATTTTCTGCACTGAACACGATGTAGCTGTTTTTGTTGCCTGTGCGTTTAATGCTAGTTCTCCCCACCCACCGTTCCCAAGTGCCTATCAGAGTGTTTTTCGTCTGCATCAAATAAACAGCACAGTGACAGACATGAAGAAAGCAGATCTCATGTAACGTTTGTGAGAAATACTACAGTAAGAACTTTCCCAATGATTATTTAATGTATTTGTTATGGATTTAGTTCAGCAACGATGTCACACAATGTCGTTACAAAGTTCACGCACATGCATAAACATAAACAGCTTCTCACTATTTTTGCATGGTAAATGTGACAGGATACACGTTAATATCCATTGCTGTATGGATACCTGTAGAATAAACCTGATTTAACATCCACAAACCGTGATTGAAGCTTTTTTTTATAATCGTACTGACATGCGGCTGTGGTGATGAAGTAGACGGTAAAAATTACTGTAATTCATTACAAACATGCACGGTTTTAAAAACATTTTAAACTTGTAAAACTCATTCTTGATCACATTTAATGATGACTGATGATCACAGAGAGCTGAACAGATCTTTTAATCCCAGTTGCTTTGCACAAGTCCTGTCTTGTTGATAAGATTATGAGTTACTAAGGAGACATATTAATATGCGGCTGTCAATCAACTTGGCAGGTGGAAAAACCACACTCTTACATCACGTTGTGGTGGGCCTCAAACAATGAGGGATTTGGATCATATTTTAACATCAGGAAATAGGGAAGAAAAAAAAAGACTTATTGTCTCTATATCACCCTAATATGACTGTAGACACACTATACCTACTGCGCACAGTTCTGTCCAAACAACTTACAAAAGTTGATCATATGTGCCCTTTAAATGGGAAGACAATAAAAATAGGCACCAATCTGCATACTGTCAGCGAAAACAAACACATTTGCCATTAAAAACAAATCTTAACTACAGGAATGCAGCCAAGACAAAACCCAGCATCTCACAAATATTGTACAAAAATTTCAGGACACATGCGAGTGGTTTATAAAATGGTCATTTTAATTCAGGTTACATTGCTGTTATGCAGGGCTTGTACATTTTCACAAGGCTTTTTTAGGGGGGGAGGGGAGGACTACAGTCAATGATTAGCAAAAACACAACAGTGGTCCAAATAACTATCGACATCACTTGACAAATCAAACATTTTCTCAACATGTGCATAAACCTGCAATGAAAAAAGTACATAACCAAACTGTGGAACATGTATGCAGTATTTGTTCCCATTCCAGTGTATATTGAAAAATGGGCATGCATGACTTTTTTTTTTTTGTTTAATCTATTTATATATATTTTTCTTTTTCACTCATCACAAGCCAAATCACATTAAAGTGAAAACCATAACCAGGCAGGAGTGTTTAGTGACCTTCGAGATGAAGGGAGACGCAATTCAGATGGCCGATGAAAAGTGCATACTTGGCTAGCTGACTTGGTACATCAGAAAACAGCCTTCCTGCTATCAATACTAAAGCACAGGCCCATTGTAAGCCACCACTAAGAAAGTCAACAAGACGTTTATCTCATTCAAGTGCATGTTGATCTTCCTAGTGAGAAGTATAATGAAACATGATATAGCAGGACAAGAACTAGCCATGCTTGAGGCAAAAATCGCTTTGCATTTTGTGACCAACACTACCAATGCTTCATTTCACCAGAATATACACACTAGTCGCTTCGTGTCACAATTAAAGACAATTGATTTTATGTGAGGCTAATACTCTTCTACAGCAGACACTGCACATAAAGAAGGACAAAAAACACAAAACTGAGGAATGGAGATGTTACTTTAACTTAATATTTTCTACTTTCATTACAACCACAAGCCAGGAGGTGGAGAACGGAGAAAGAAAATGGACTGATTTGGATTCCCACACTCACGGCTCATTGGTAATGATCATGGGCTTATATGGCTGGAGTAATCATGAGTGAAATGATAAAGGAATGAAGAAGTGTAAAAAGTTGTTTTTTCTTTTTCTGTTTTTTTTTTTTTAATCTGTGGGTGTTTAGTTCTCTCCTCCGTCTCCTCCTTCACCCTCATCTGCAGCGTTGTCAGAGGTCCATAACTATTAAAGAAAGGGGAGAAAAGGTGTGCTTGAGTACTCAATATCTCCATTTGGAATCATCAGCATAAATGACTGCAATACAAGTTAAAGGTGCAGTATGCAAGTTTGACACCCAGTGGTTGAACTAGGCATTACATTCCTGGATCAAAACGCAGGCGCCAGTTTCCAGACTGATGGCCAACTGGAGCGGGTGACAATCGAGCACAACAGTGTTTAAACGGTGTTCTAAATAAAAGCAACAGCACATGATAGATAAATATTCTCCATATTAAAAGAGGTTTGTTTGAACGAACACCTTTAATTAATATTTTAGAAACGGCTTCTATCTCTTGCTGCTGAACAACAGGATAAACGGACAATGATTACCTCAGGTACACCTCATGTGCTGTATTGTGTTAAATGGTAAAAATGTGAATTTGAAAGCCATTTTACATGATATTTATTGCCGCACTACTGAAAGCAGCAGCAGATCGTGAAAATAGATTAAACTGTTTTAAACTGAACTTCAGAACTGTGAACCATCACATAGTGATTCAGCATGTACATTTAATGATGTTAAAGAGGATTAATATGTATTACCATTTTGTGAGTGAGTGTATATTCTGAATATACTTCTGAATGGCTGTATTTAAATTTCTGTCATGTTTCATCTGGTGCAAACAGCCAAATTGAGGTGGCATTTCAGTCACAGGCGCATGCTTTAAGAGTCCTTCTGAATGCATAAAGGAATGAAATACGCAATCTTCTAACAAGGCAACCCTGAGTGCTGAAATTTCATTGGCTAAACTAGCATTAGGGGGGTTAAAGAGACCAAAACAAAGACAGATGATTCAGCATGGAACGGCCATTTTCAAAGCAGAATATCTGACTTTAGCATCGGTTTTCAGGTAAACAAGAATGTTTCCTTAGCATGTTTCTCAAATATCTGCAAACATATTATATTATGGTATCTTTATGCTTTAGAAGAGTCAAAAACTTTGCACCTTTAACATTTTGCAGTATCTGAGATTTATAACTTACTGTGAGGTTGTCCCGAAGCAGTTGCATGATAAGTGTACTGTCTTTGTATGAGTCTTCATTCAGTGTATCCAGCTCTGCAATAGCTTCATCAAACGCCTGTAAAACACAAGGCCACAAATAGGTTAAGGTATGTGCTCAAAACACAATCAAGCAGCTGGTATGCGAACTGTGCGCCTGATGAAATTCAAAGCTTGAAGAAGAAACAAAAAAATGTAAAACTTCTGAAGGACAAGTGGGTAAAATTCCACTGGAAATTCCCCTTCATTGAGTTAAAGGGCTAATTAAAGGTGAAGGGAGTCACTTCCAGTGCTCAAAAGCACATAACAGAATGTAAATAATTTGGAGAGTAAATTCTCTTGCTAAACAGGTAGTCCCATCCCAAACTTAAATTACTGGACGAGCTAGAAGTTGATTTGTAAGAAATAAATTTTTTTACAAACTTGCCCTTTAATACTTTTTGTACACTTTGTACAATTATGGTCTCTCCCAGTTAAACAATCATCAAAATTAACTCAATTGTATGGTTGTGGCTCCTAAATAATGTTCCTACAAACTGTGAGAAGAGCTCAAACATGTTGATCGTCATCGTCTTTAGACTGAAGTCAGAAATGTAGGATGACCATCTCACTAGATGTTTGCTGCCATCACCAGTCTCAAAGTCCCTTTAAGGCATAGGTCTCAAACTCAATACCAGGAGGGCCGCAGCTCTGCACAGTTTTGTTCCAACCCTAATCAAACACACCTGATTCAATTGATCACGGTGTTCAATAGTCATGAACACCTCAGTTAGTTCGATCAGCTGTGGGAAACGTCAAATTCTCTAAAACTGCTTGCCAAGCTGATGATTTAAGTTCTTATTAAGAATCACCAATAAAATTAAAACCGTCTCTTTAGTTTCATCTTTTAACGTCCAAGCCCCTGCCCCAGAGAATCTTCAGTCTATAGCGATCACCAGTTGGCGACAGTACAAGGCAGCGGGGCTTTATTTGCTATATAGACCATTACACTTTTTCCCCATTCAAAACTATATGAGGAACACTCTTGTGTATTCTATAGTCTTTGCCCGTCTACTGACTTGTCAAAGAAAAAGGTGAACAAATACTACAGAGGTGAAAAAAGAAGACAACAACATAATCTCAATTAGGATATTAATCTAGTGGAGTTGCTGCAGCAGTTTTAGCATGTACAACTTGCCCTCGAATTCAGGGGTGCCCAAGCAATGTCCTGCATAGTTCAGCTCCAACCCCAATTAGACACACCTGAACCAGCTGATCCAGTTCTTACTAGGTGTACCTGAAACTTGAAAGCTCCTCAAAGAAATTTCAAAGGTGTGTTGAAGCAAGTTGAAGCTAAGCTCAGCAAGACACCGGGCCTCCAGGACACAGATTGGGCAGCTCTGCTTTAAGTTTATCATCTGCTGTGTTGGTTCACCTCTAGCTAGCATATGAAAATGACATTGCTGGGGGGCTGCCAGCTGTTATTAACAGAAATGCTGTTGTTAATGTGTGTTGAAATATGTTTAGTCATAATTTGATAATTAAATAAGGAAAAATAAATAAATTAGGTTGAATCAGGTGTGTTTGAGTAAGTAGACATGCAAAACAGGAACATGGTTGCGATCAACTGTGATAGAAGAGAAGTGACTGCTGGTGCAGGTGTTAAGACACTCATGCTTGTGTGGGTTATGGGTGCTTATCCACAGGCCCCCCACAAAATTAAATTGGTATATATAACGTAGAAGCAACAAGGATTGGGTTATTATAAAGGTCCTCTCACTCAGGAAATGGCAAGGGATGTAAATCACTGCATGTGGGTGACTGTTTATTAAGTACATGAAAGTGTTGTCCAATTGAGGGTGAAGTGCATGTTGCAATTTCAAGTCGGACATCGCCATGTAGTTGCATGTATTGTATTTGTTCAAATCTGACACAAATGTAGCATAGGAGCAGCGCAAAATCACTTTTCCAGATTAGAGTAAAACTAGCAAAGTTTAATAAATCTAAACATTGGCATCTCTGATATTTACCCAATTTAATTAAACTAGATCCAATTCAAAGCGTTACCCTTTAATCAATCTCATGTGATTAAGCTCAATCTTACAATACATTATCATTTGAAAATATGCTGCTTACACAAATTTAATTGCAATAAACCAGCATGTAAAAATGAATCACATTATCACCACTTTGGCCAAAGTGTGCTTGTGCTCGGATGTACACAGAAGATGTTTGATGTTCACATAACATCAGTGAACTTTGTGACGTTACTCTGAAGTTTTCCTCATACTTTGATTGGCTAACCTCTGCAAACGATTCACTGCACTTTCTCTGCTCTTCATCTTAATTCAAAGAAAGCAAATACCATGTTCATCACAGCATAAATGTTTTGCATGTCCTGCCATGTATAAGCTTCCCTTAGAACAGCGTTTCTTAACCATGTTACTGGCAGACCACCAACACTATGTTTTGGATGTCTCTTTTGTCTGTCAGACCCATTACAGGTCTTTCAGTCTCTGCTTATGAGCTGATGATCACAATCAAGTGTGTTTGGTTAAGAAGACATGAAAACGTACAGAAGCTGGTGGTCCTCCAAGAACGTGGTTGAGAAACACTGCTTGCTTGTACTGCTTGTATTGAACAAAGCTTTGTTGATACCACCTTACAAAATGATCACACTGCTCATAAAAGAGGTTACTGTTAACTTTCATATTTCCAGACACAGCAAACAGTTGAGTCATGTGTTCATTAAACAAATGGCCTCTCCACCTATGACACCTGCAGGACAGCTGATGTAAAATAAAAACCTAGCTTTATAGGTCAATACAATCAGAAACTAAATATATGCTCAGAAAACTCTGGGATTAACTCAGGGAATCCTGGTCTACATATATGTTGTATCAAGATTAAATTAGAAAACATCTTGATTATTAAAATTTACAACCCTTTAAAAAAAAATAAAAATAAAAAAAAAAATAAAAAAAAATACAGAAATTATTTATTTAATTCAGAACTCCGCTAGTACAATGACAAAGACAGAAATGCTTAACAATGCTTAAAGCCTACCTGTTTTGCCAGAGAACAAGCCTGTTCCGGAGAGTTAAGGATCTCATAGTAGAAGACAGAGAAGTTGAGAGCCAGTCCCAGACGAATAGGGTGTGTGGGCTGCATATCTTTCTTACTGATCTCAAAAGCATCCTGGTAGGCACCCTGAGAGTTGGTAATCGTGTCTGTAGAAACATACCAAAAATAAATAAAATATACGAGACTTAATACTAGTGGTTGTGGCAATGAATTGGTTGTTCTGGACAGCAATTCTATGAGAGAAAGAACAAGAAAAGTTCTAGGAATGAAATAATCATTCAATACATTTTCCAATTGGCATTTGTTTAGTAGTTCTTAACTACTTTGACTCCAAGTTTGAGACAACTTAAATATATATGTGTGAGTGTGTATGTATATATATAATATATATATGTGTGTGTGTGTGTGTGTGTGTGTATATGTGTATATATATATATATATATATATATATATATATATATATATATATATATATATATATATATATATATATATATATATATATATATAAATATATAAATATATATATATATATTTTTTTTTTTCAGCGCTAAAATCCCTTTCGGTGCATCCCTATTTATATTTTTGGATAAATTACTTTAATACCATTGCAAGATGTTATGTAATTCATCTTTTTCTTCTGCCTTCTACACATTAGAACTTTATGGGCAATTTAAAAGGATAACTTAAACATTAAATTTACAAGAGAGAAAATCCTCACTCTCATGTTGTCCCAAAAATAAAAGGAAAAATGAGAAGAGCTAACAAATTGAGCAAGACAATAAAAAGTCATCGAGGTCTAGAAAAGACGGCCAAAATTATGAAATAAGCTTCATAGGATATTTGGGGAATATTTTCAGATTTTTTTTTTTTTTTTTTTTTTTTAATGATTCTGTATGACCACTTATGGCTACATAGCCTGCCCGAAGAGAAATAAAAGCTGTAGAAGAAGGTCTCTGATAAGGACGAGCAGCTGACTCAAGGAAGGTGCAGAAGATGCCCACAGGCAACTAAATACTCAGCACAGAACCCAAACTCATTCAGCCTGATTTTAAAGTGCAAAGACCCAATTTAGCCTAAAGCAAAAGCACAAGATCCAGTTCAGATATGGTCTCCCAAACACAGACTAAATTTGACTCTCATCCAAGATAGGAACAATGGTGCTTAAATAAGAGGTCTTTGAGGGGGGAAAAAATGCATAAACTGCATAAATTTACAGCCTTTCTGTTCTAGTTGATTTGCAATGGGAAACTCACCCATCTTGTCATCTGCTGCGGCAACCTCTGCGAGATATCTGTAGTAGTCACCCTTCATCTTTAAATAAAAGACTTTGCTCTCAGAGTTTGTCGAGTTCTTGATCAAATATTTGCCCAGCAATGTCTAAAAGAGGGGAGAGAGATGAAATGTAAGCAAAGACTGTTACAACTGAAGCAATAATTCAAGAGGAAATTTGCTTAAGTATAATGGCACTTTAAGCACAAAATAAACAGTTTAGGTACCATGCAATAAAACTGCATAAATAGAAGAATACATTTTTTTTGGATCTAAAACATTCATTCTCGTACAATTCTGAATGGACAACTAAAAGTAAGTCCTGACAAAATGTCTGTTTAAAATATCATGTTAAAAAAAAAAGATTGACTGGATGACTTAAAGACTTCAATTGGTTTATTAATGAATCAATCAGCATTCACCCCTATGAGAGTGGACACACTATACCTACACACAGTTCTGCCCAAACAGCTTACAAAATATCACTTTCATCATAGGTGCCCTTTGAGATTCTTATGTATGACAGAGACTATGTATTAGTTAGCTGCCAGTAGAAAGATGTTAATTGTACCCTTCTGATAAGATGCTTGCTAGAGCGCAAGACATCCTTGAAGTAGATAATCATTCCCTCATTACACGCATGTTCTTAATTGCTTGCTTATCAGAACCGTTGGAGATTTTACTGGGTATTATATGCCCATGTTGAGAATTTCCACATTTATTTAGGTTGTAAATATTTTTTTCTTTAGTAAACTATTCTTTATTGAATTGTCACCGTTTCTTGGTCTTTCCCCATCCCACCGGGTCCTTGTGTTCAACTGTTAATCACCTAACAACATTTACACTAGGAAAGCAATGTGCACAGACTTTCAGCTACCTTTGGAAGTGGTAGAAATTGGACAAACTCAACCCATTTAAAGCTCTACTTACACTGGTATTTAGCATAATTCACTTTTGCATCAGACTGCAAAGGTGACAGGTGCAAACTGGACCAATGATTCAATGACAAATACATTCCAGCCACTTGTTGCCCCATAATGCAAGTGTACTTGTCAAAGGCTTTATGGACATAGGTAGATTGTTGTCAATAGGATCACATGCATGTTTAAAAGCAAACGGCTCTAATATGCACAAAGTCTGTTGTGTTTTACAGTGTAACAGAACTGTTTTTGCTACAGACAGATGATCGTGCACTGACATCAAGCATCTTCTGCAGTTTACCACAACCTGGGCGTTGGTGGTTCAGTGGTGTTGTTAGTTAGACCATGCAAACAAAACTGAAATAAACAGAACGGTGCAGACTTCCTCTACAACAGCCCAGCACCCTCTCTGTTCTGCTTGTCATTTTAAATCATCTGAGCCAGCTATGCACCTTTTCTCTATTGTAAATGAAATCAAATAAATTAAAGAGACTAAATCAAAATTAAAAAGGAAAAAAAATGAAAGTAGAAGACAAACAGGAGTAGGAATAAAAGACCAACGTCATTGCATTTAATCTAAAAAGAAGACAGTCACAATACTCTGGCCCCACATGACCCTGTAAAGCAGCAACCACATCACATGTGCTTCCTAATGCCTGATTTAAACAGCAGGCCTAAGCACTGCAACACCCCTCATGACAATATACACACACACACGCGGATGTGTCAGAATATAAAATCCACTATCACCACAGAGGCAATAAAAATAAAACACTGTTCACAGTGAAGACCTGTACCGTTTTCTGGACTTTGCCAAGCACAATAATGTGTAAATGTGTGACTTGAATAATACATGTGCATAGGTGAGATAAAGAATACTTTGAAACTCCAAGCAGATAATAAAACAAACACTCAGATACAGCTACTGTAAGATGAAGATTAAAGTTCATGTTTTAATTGTAAATATATTTTAGAAAGTAATAATTACTATAAGTGCATATATAAATAACCATATAGCAGCACTTGCTTTACCATTTTGATTATGAATTATTTTGATCGCTTCTTCTTTCTGTGTGGCTTGTGAAAGGTATATAAAATTGCTTAAAAATAAATAAAGATCCTTTCATTACTTTTAATTTTAATTTTCATTTAGTGAACCACTTAATAAACTAAAAAATAAATAAAAGACATAGCTCTATCATTGACGACACTCATTCAACATGCTCAATTGGTCAAAAAGCTGCGATTGTCCTCGACTAGTGTCAATGGTGCAAATCAACCAGCAAAACTAAAGCTGATTTAGAACATTAGTGTATGCTTCATGCCGAAGCATTATCAAGCTAGCAGTTCATTCCAGAAGTTAAGTATGAATGGGAAAGTCCTGCAGGGACCCTAAGGAGCTTTATGAGGATAGAAATAGAGCCTAATGCACTGTCATTTTCAAATCTCCTAATGCAAGTTGAAGTTGTTTAAACACCATTGTTCGCCACAACTAAAGGTTAAAAAAGGACATTATAACCTCACTTTAACATTAATCCGTTTCAAATGCAAGCAGCAAAGCTCTAACGTCTATGAAAGCACAGATCACTTTCATGTTTACCATGTAGTAACTCAGCTGCCACAGCCAAATAAAAAGGATTTTTTTTTTTCATGAGAGCAAAGAGTAAAAACATCA
Organism: Danio rerio; assembly: GCF_052040795.2. NCBI lineage: Eukaryota > Metazoa > Chordata > Actinopteri > Cypriniformes > Danionidae > Danio > Danio rerio. The sequence continues at coordinate 33,538,947 of NC_141040.1, read as the reverse complement.
GTCAAAATCCTATAGTAATCACAATTTGGTGATTACTAAAGTGTGGATAGTAAAGTACTTGAAGTTGGGTCATCTATTTATTTTAAGCCTAATAAAAAATAAAGAACATGATTTTAATAGTGCGTTGATGTTTTATGCAACTTTACATACAGTAGTCAACCTTTCATCAAAGTTGTCCAAAAACCATTGAACAACACCCTTTCTAGTCTTCTGAAAAAAGACACATTTGCAGACACATGGTGTAGTTACAGAATATTCCAGCAGGGGCAAACTGGGCCATGCTTACCCAATGACACTTACTATTCAGACAATAAGGGGCTTCAAACTGTCATGCCCTTTGAAACTACACTCTAACGAAAAATCCTCAGTGTGTCAGCGGCCCCTGACATTCCTGTCTTCATGCATTCTCCTCTCTTTGTCTGCCAGGAAAGCAGCTCTTTTAATGCTCTTCCTCCTGTTCTCTTTAACAAAGAGATGGAGAGAAAACTGTGGCCGTCATGGTGCATGTCTATTTCCTGCACCTTGTGTGACGTACAGCCTACAGTATGCATGCAAACATTTACTCCACATTACAGGATGGGCCCCTCGTGTTAAAGGACACCCCTCCATGCAGAAGGATTAGCGGAACTCAATCCTCAAATAATTGTCACTACTAGAAAACAGAGCACACAAACACTAACTGTACAGCAATGCATCACCACAGAAAATGTCTTTAGTTTTATTTGCCGAGGGCAGTTGTTTCAAACTACAAATATTCTTTTTGCTGCATGTTACAACAGAAACTCCTTTATTTAAATTTGTGAGAGAGACAAGGAATGGAAACTGAATTAATGAGCAAATTATAACTAATATATACACAAGTTATCATTTGCTCATCAATTCAGTTCCCATTCCTTGTGTGTTTGTGTGTGTGTATTACACTGAAATATTTCAGCTGATTTACCTTAAAAAGTTAAAGTGATAATTTACCCAAAAATGTCAATTTACTCACACTCTTTATTACAAATCTATCAAACCTGTATGATAGTTCCACAGTAGACAAAAAATAATAATACTATGGAAAACATTGGTTATAGGCGTTCAGCTTTCTTCAAAATGTCTTCATTTGTGATCAACAGAATGAAGTCAGGCAGGTTTGGAACAGGAAAAAAAGATTTGTCATTTTTGATGACAAAATGATGAAAATTTTTTTTGACAATTTTTAGTTTTGGGTGGATTATCCATTTAATCAGAAAGTCAGAGGCTACACTAGAGAACAACCATTACCTGCCAGAGTGCCAGAGTTTTATTTTCTACCATGGCTGACATTTGTCAGTAAATTTGGTTTGATGCTTGTTAATTCCAACTTGCAGAGTTTCTGATCTTGTAGTATAGTCAAACCTTCTGTATTATTCCTTTACCACAATATCAAAACTTGATTTAAACTTTAAACTTGATCAGCTGAGTGAAATGTACATTTTTTTAATGTATTAACTCCATCATTGTCCAATTTAACATTTAAAGGACCATGAAACCCCCGTTTCAGCAGAGTGTTTTCAAACCTCTACTTTGGAAAAAGTAAAAAAAAAACTGGGCGTGTCCAGGTGTTTAGGGGGGGGGGGGGGGGGTGTCGGAGGAGGGAAAGAGGAAAGGTCCGTAAGAATTGGCATAAAAATGGGGGTGTCGGTGTGGGCACGCATTGATTTTCACAGAGGCAAAACAAACACACAGATGCAGAGGAAAAAGACAGTGACTGTGTTTACATGGACATCAGTAATCAAATTATTTGCCAAATTATTAAATGCTGGACTTAATCTGCAGTTTGGCTCTTTCATTCAGGAATTTCCTTCATGCCCCTTGTTGCACATGAGATATTTGATTCGATAAGAGCTGCTGGAAGCATGCCATTTTCATGCAATGTTTGATGCCGCACAGCGAATGAGAGAAAATAAACTTTGCATTCATCAGTAACTTAAATGAACTCGGCAGGTAGCGTCAGAAAGCTGTGTGCGTTATTCCTGTCACAAAATGCAGCAAAAATAATAACCGACGGAAATAGTTTGATTGTGGTGCTTGCATTAAAACACTCAGAAAACTGCATTTACAGCAGATTTTTCAGTTCATAAAACTGAAGTGATGTTAATGTACGATAAATTTTATTTACTTAGAAATCATTTGACCAAGGTCCATCTTTAAACACTGAAAGAGTACTGCTGACGATACGAACTAACTTTGCCTCTGAATAAACAAACAAAGACCACTGATCGCTCACTTACCAAACCTGTAGAGACAGGACAATCAACACCAACTGGAGCTGCGTCTTTATTAAAAGGAGACAAGCAGCAAATCCGGATTTCACCATTTCCAGATGAGAAAAGCTCTCGGGTAAAAATGTTACTTAGACACACATTTCTGCCGCTGTAATTTCTGTCATTTGAAAGGGAGCGGGCGCGCGGTCTAGCAATATCGCATATTCGCGAGGATGCTCTGTGTCAGTTAGTGAGAGAGAGAGAGAGAGAGAGAGAGAGAGAGAGAGAGAGAGAGAGAGAGAGAGAGAGAGAGAGAGAGAGAGAGAGAGAGAGAGAGAGAGAGAGAGAGAGAGAGAGAGAGAGAGAGAGAGAGAGAGAGAGAGAGAGAGAGAGAGAGAGAGAGAGAGAGAGAGAGAGAGAGAGAGAGAGAGAGAGAGAGAGAGAGCGAGCGCGCGTAGTGCTGTGCGTCGCTTGGTGCTGTGTCGCTCTTTCTCTCTCTCTGTGTGTGTGTGCGAATGAGAGAGAACGTCCTCCACAGATTTCTAATACGAACAAGACAAACAGGTAAATGTGAACCTAAGATTGCATATACGGTAGAGATGCGCGGATGGGCTATTATTTCATCCGCAACCGCATGACAAAATTCATCATCCGTCCGCCATCCATCCGCAGTAACATTTTTGATCAATTTTTAAAACCGCACCCGCCCGCCATCTGCTGATTGAGCTCTTTATTTGAATGGCTTATTCCTTTTTTTTATTAAATGAATGTTTCTTTATTGATCATTATAGAATAGAGAATGACTTTAATGTAGACATGCAGTTAATCCAAACGTGCAAGTCATTAATTGACGACGCTTTGAAGTGACGCTAAAGATACGAGGACGTGTCTTTTCACTTGATTCGATTCCTCGGTCCTTCAGTCTTTTCCTTGCGTCTTTCCCTCGTAACGTTATCCCGGTGGGGTGGAAACACGAGGAAATAAAGCAAGGAAAGGAAACGAGGATGCACAAATAAGAAATGAAAAGCACCCGAGCTCTCAGAATATCAGCAGTGAACTCCGTCTCCAATCGGCGCACAGGGACAAAAATAAATAAATAGCCTGAATTAAACGCACTGTACTGTACAACTTTTTTTTTTATTGTAGCCTAATAGAAAACGCATTGACACATCATTTCAACATGCTGCTGTTTAGTCTACTACTAAATGCCTATTTCACTTAATTTTTTAGTAAATAGATAGAATAAGTCATTTACATTATAGCCTAATAATGTTTACATTTGTAGTTGTCCATAGCAACCCCAAAAACGTACCTGCTTGCCTTGCACATCTAATTAATGGGCACAGTTTTTCGACTATTTTTTATTTTTTGCTGTGGATGTTATTGAGCTTGTAGAAATCGGAAACAACACAGTTCTGCGACACAGATGATCCTTTATTGATATCTCTATCAGACAATACCTATTTTATATGCCAAAAGAAACAACAGGCAGTAAAAAAATATTAACATAAATATCTTAATGTAGGCATAGGCTATAGTCGCATGCTTTGGCAAACAGTTGAAAATTTTTTAATAAAAACATCATATCGTGCCTAAGCCTTGTAGGCTCAGTCACCCCCACAATTAGAAATTAAATTAGAAAAATAGATATGCCATCCCTCTTTGAGCGAACCTGACCAAGCTAAAGTGCATGTATGACAAGTGCCCCAATAACCCATGGACTTAGGATCATCCCCATTCCCCTCAAACTTGAAGCATAACGAAATACTACGCCATTAAATTTGCGACAAAGAAATTCTGGCAAAATAACCTTAGCCTCGGAACGTAAAAGCGAGGCAAACATGTCTAGAATAGAATAGGCTAAACCAATATGAACGTAAAGTTATCAGCTGACCGAACTCAAAAGTTTATATTGAACATATTTGTAGCCTAAATAACATAGGCTAATTGGTTTAATATGCCTGACCTTAGGTCTAGTTTGATTTTTTCTTGGCACAATGCAGGAATAAAATAGCATCTACAGTGTCAGGATTCAGACGGGAGCGCCTGCATAGCCACTGCGCCCTGCTGCACTGAAGGAGCGCTCGCTCGCAGCACTTGTTGCTGAAATGCATAGAATTCTCTTGGAAAGGTTCTGTAATCGTGGGAATGCCTGTCCTTATTTCTCCCAAAAGGAAAGTAGGTTTTCCTCTGCTGATCCGTCTATACGGAAGTTTGTAGAGGAATACTTCTGTACACTTCATCCAGAATTAATGTATCCGATTCCACCTCCCATTCTGTGAAGTCAGTCGTAGGCTTTTTCGTTGGTGCGCCAGCTATGAATATAAAACAGTACAACCGCCCGCCACCCGCCCGAATTTAATTAAAATATTATTTTTTCGTAACGTCATCCGCCCGATCCGCGGTTTATCCGCGGAGTCCGCGGCTACAACCGCCAACCGCGCATCTCTAATATACGGTATTCAGTTTCTGAATTGTTTAGGCACAAGCCAACAGTTTGGTGACGCTGCCTGAGCCTTACGTGATAGCAACTTAGGTTTAAGAACTCGCTCGACAGGGCTCAGAAAGAGAGCAGAATATTTATATTTGCTATAAATGCTCATGTTGTTTTGCGTATGTACTTGAGTTTTTAAAGATAGTTCATATATCTGACAGTTTGTAATAAAGGACAAATTGTATTACAAATAATTTATATTTATATATATATATATATATATATATTTATACATTTTAATCCAAAAATTGTTGTGCTGTGAAGTAAAATATCAAATAGTGTATAGAAAGCATCTTCAATGCATCGAATAGATGGCATGAAAATCGTAACCGAACTGAGAGACCAGTGTAGGTTCACACCTCTAGAGAGATATAAGAGACTTTATTTTCGGAAGCATTACATCGCTTTGTAAATGTTTATTATTACCATTGGTCGAGTCTCCCTATACAGTTTGATAGTACTTTAACCCGGAAACCGCTTCGCGTCACACTTAACAAGTGGACAAACTCAAATAGAACTAATAATAAAACTCTTATACATAACAAATGTCTATCTAATATCCTCATCATCTGTTGACTCTGTGTCAGTAAACTGCAGAGTCTGCGCAATCATATCCACAATAACCCATCAGCTGTTGATTTCTGACCTGTTATTATCCTTGCATTATTTGTTATCAGGAGTAAAAAGCATATTTATTTACACTTCTTAAATATTCACTAAAATGTTGCATTCTTAAGCGAGGAGAGCGTCTGGATGTTTGTTGTTATATTGCTGCAAAGATATGGCCGAATTGATTTGTAGATAGTTTATGAGCAAAACATGAGCTTCACTGTGGAATAACTGAAGGCTTCAAATTTTTCAAAGTTTAAAGTTTTCATTGAAATCTTCCGTTCTACATTGAAATCTTTAATCATGTCTCCCCAACTATAAATTTCTCAAGTAGGTAAAAGCAAGGGAATCAAAACTCTGGTGTATACCAAATCACAACACCTTATGAAAAGTCTGATTACGCTAAAACCAAAATCCTGTCATTATTTTGTCACTCAGTCTTTCCAACTCTGCATGACTAACTTTTATCTGAGGAGCACAAAAGAGTTTCACAAAAGTACAAAGTCATAAAGGTAGGAAATAACAAGAGTAAACGACTACCAAACATTTCATTTTTATTTTAGAGTGAACTATCATTTCAAATCAGTTCCTCAGTTAATGCAACCTCCGGTCTTGACGCTGTCATATACCGCATCTTCTTTTCATAACCTGACATGACTAGTCTCATCTATGCTACGTTTGATAAGCACATCAAACAGATGACTGTGCTACCAGGGGACCAACGGTGGGAATCCAATAGTGATGACACTGACTCTCGCTGTCACTGTCTGTGGGAGGAGAAAGAAAGATGCTGTACTTCTGCCTGCAATACATATTGATTGTGAGAAGCTGAAGGCTGGGCTGTTGCTCTCTGCACCACTGCTCGGAGGGATCAATTCCCTAATAGTTCCACAAGAGCCTCTTACACCAAGAGTGCTGTGATGAGGTGCCAAGCTATAAACTGGAACAATGCATTTGCCCATTTTCGCCTCTGAGTGCCACAGCTCTGTTACGCACTCGCTTTGAGATGAATCCTAGTCTTACTGATGCAACAAGGTAGAGGAGTACATAACTATTGGGTTTAATGCCTGCCTGTCATATACTGTGAGTGAAGACACTCCTAACAGTAACAGATCTATGCTGGTGCTCAAAAAACAGCACTCATTCAACACTGCTAAACCTTAAAAGCTTCATACATGCATACATTCAGATATATAATCCTCTATTTGTACTACTAATGCACATAGGTCAACCGTGACAGTCAGTATAGGAGCAGAATATATTACAGCTGGTATGGAGTACAGCAAGTGTATAGTAGAAATGGAGCATGGTCACAGAGCATAGTAAGTATATCAGCATTATGGATTATAGATGAAACTGGGAAAGCACAAAACAAAAATGGGAGATTAGAAGCAGTAATCAGCACTGATAGCTAGAATAAACTACAATGCTTTACACTAGACTGCATGTATTGTATTGCATGACATAGCATGTAGTCTGTAGAATCATTATGTAAACGTGTAGATTATAGACGGTAGCTTAGTATTAAAGTGCACTCAAAAATCATTTGTTCTTCCTCCTCTTGTTCCAAAAATGTTTGAGATTGTTTCTTCTGTGGAACCAAAAGGAGGATGCAGATGAATGTTGGAGTGGGAAAAAAAGCCAGTGACTTTCATAATAATTTAATTTCTACTATGGATGTCAATGGCTGCTATTTTCCAACATTCTTCAGAGTATCTTCTTTGTGTGCAACAGAATAAAGAAATTCATTGAAGTTTAAAATTACTTCAGCGTGATTAAATTGTGAAAAAAAATTAAGTAAACTACTACTTTAAAGGTGCCCAGAAGGCTAATTAGTCACTCATTCCCTGTGGTAAATATAAATAAACATTAAGCACTGCAAAATCTGCAATTTCCTGATATGGGTGTTTATAATTTTGTTGTAGAGCAAAATGTTTAAGTATCAAAGATTATATAATCACAAAACCTACATGAATCACAAAAATCCTTTTAGTAAAGCCTGAGAGGAAAACCTCAAAGCAATTAGATGCAAATTTGTAAAAGTCGACTGATAATCAGCTTTATTGGTATTTTTCAAATAAGGCATTTTCCAATTAATTAGGTATTGTTTTTCCCATATTTCGACATATATGTGGTGTGGGTTAAATAAAATATTCAAAATAAAATAAATAATGTACATTTTTTTAGATGTTAGTTTCAGTCTGTTAGTTGTAAGGATATCTATAAGCCAGTGTGCTCTATAAAAGTGAAAACTTGCATATAGAACATTTAAAGCTGATATAAACAAAAATATTTGAGGATTAAAAAAAAATTATCCTCAAATCTAGACCAATCAAATTCTCTAGTTTCTGACATGCCCCATTCCCTTTAAGACACTTCTCGTTTGGTTTTCATTTGATGCACTTGATCTCAACTACTCTCACTAGCAGAGCTGTGATAAAAACGAAATGCTACTGGCTGTTTTTTTTTTTAAAGGGGAGGTGCTACTCTGTCCCACCCTCTCCATTTTTTTTAGATTGTCAAACATAAAAAATAATAATAATAAAATACATTTTAAAACACTTCTAAAGACCTTTAAAAAATTGTTGTTGGGGTCTATTTTGGTAACAGCCAACAATACAGCAATACATTGTACGTGTGAAATTTATCCTTTTTTAATGGCAAAATTGTTAGGATGTTAAGTAAAGATCACATTTCATTAAGACATTCTGTACATTTCTCAATGTACTTTAAACAGTTAAAAACAAAATTATTAAATTTTTTTGAAATTTTACATTTTCTAAATATTCCCCAAATGAGGTTTAATAGAGCAAGGAAATTTTTACAGCATGCCTGATATTATTTTTTCGTCCGGAGAAAGTCTTATTTTATTTTGGCTATTATAAAAGCAGTTTTTATTAAAAAAAAAACAAAAATAAAAAAAAAAACATTAGGGTTAAAATTATTAGCCCCTTTAAGCAATTTTTTTGTTGGTTTACAGAACAAACCACTGTTATATAAAAACTTGCCTAATTACCCTAACCTGCCTAGTTAACCTAACTAAGCATTTAAATGTCACTTTAAGCTGTAGAGAAGTGTCTTGAAAAATATTCATTCAAACATTATTTACTGTCATCATGGCAAAGATAAAATAAATCCGTTATAAGACATGAGTTATTAAAACTATTCTGATTAGAAATGTGTTGAAAAAAATCTCTTCGTAAAAGAGAAATTGGGAAGAAAAAAAAATCAACAGGGGGCTAATAATTCTGACTTCAACTGTATATAAAAACAGTTTTTTATTAGTTATATGCAGGGCCAGATGGAATCTGTGGACGTTTTTTGTATTTCTGCTGAGAATTTTGGTAAAAATCTGCGGATTTCTGCTGAATTATTTTGGGACTATCCAGCGGAGTATCATAACTAAAACCTTAACATACGAAATAAAAAGTAATAAATTACTGAATAAAAACTGAATAAATTCAGATTTACACATTTACTCAAATAAATAGACAGAATTCATGATGGGCTAAAAATCTGCAGAAATCTGCGGAAAATCTGCGTGCGCAGATTCCGTGTGGGCCTAGTTTTATGCATTGCAAGAAACTTCATTTCTTCAATTATAGAAGGCGATATCATTGTGACATGCATCATAGCCTTGGAAAAATAAAATAACGGTTGCACAGTATAGTGATAACTGCTCTATTTATATATATATATATATATATATATATATATATATATATATATATATATATATATATTCTTTTTAAATGTCTGGGTAAAAAAAAAGTATCTCTTTGACACTAATGACCCGTCCAGGGTCACATTTTATCCAACGTAGATTGCAAACCTATTGAGTCAACATACATCGACAATGCAAAAGTCAGTATTGAGAATAGTTTGGATATGGCCACTTTAGCCAGTATGCCCAACATTTTACAGTGGACAATGACTTAATGCATGGAGTCAGTAGTTAGTACACAGTCAATTTTGAGTACAAGCATTATAGAGTACATCCTTACCAACACCTCGTTGCAAATGTCGCGTAGTTCGCCCTCCACCTTCTCCCTGTACTCCTTCACCATCTGAAGCTTCTTGTCGTTGCCCTCGGTTTTCTGTTCAATGCTAGAGATGACCCTCCAGGCCGACCTCCGGGCCCCGACCACGTTCTTGTAGGCGACGGAGAGCAGGTTCCTCTCCTCGTTGGAGAGCTCTTCTCCCTGCTCCGTCACCTGCTTCATACACGCGGCCATGTCATCGTAGCGCTCCGCCTGCTCCGCCAGCTTGGCTTTCTGAATCAGCTCCAACTTATCCATGATTTAAGCGCACGATGCGGTCGTTTAAACTCCGGGAAATGACGAGTCCGGCAAAGAGGGGAGGGAGAGAAAAAACAGTGTGTAAAGGGAGCAGAGGAGAAGCGGGGCTGGCCGAAGCACCGAGGATGAAGTGACCCAAGAGCACCTGAGGATAAAAAAATGAAACCTCAGGATTACACTGAAGCGAGAATCGTGACAGGACTTTGCGTTTGCTTTAAATTTCTGGTCAATCAATACACATTTAGTTTAACATGCGAATTTAAAATCATGTGAAGAGGTTTAAAGGCATATGAGGAGACAGACGTAACACGTTAACCCACAGAACGTAGTTAAATCTAAAAATAAAAGATGTAACAGTTTAAAATCACAATTATAAACGCTCAGATTTCTCAACGCAAGTTCCGTTACGTTACTCACGCTTGTCTAATCTATTACTATTCATAAACCATCCGACATGGCTAACCTGCTACTAACGCGACCCGACGTGAAAGTGCACGTTTATATATTAGTTACTTAACACTATTAATAAATAAACACTGCAAATAAATATAAGAATCTTCACATGGACTTTTATAATAGTGCATAGTTCACCTGATAGCGCGTGTAATTGATTTGGTTAGCTTGTGACAGCTAGCGACTAGACTCCTGACAGGGCTTTTGCCTTTTACATAGTAACGGCTGGCAGGGAACGCTAAGATCAAGCAGTGCATTATTCGTGATAAATAAGAAGTAAGGAATCACACATGACGAATGAAAAATAGATAATAAAATTTCCCACCTTGAGGAGCGTTACCAATCAGCTACTCCGCGAAAGCTATATCCGCTTTGGGTTGGAGGGAGAAAAGATTCGCTTTCACCTCAACCGATCTTGAAAGGGGGCGTGGTACTATAAACGCATGGCCAATTAGATCTTAGATTTGGCATGCTTTCTTACGTCAATCAAAGTACATTAGCCAATAGTTGTTAAAACAGGGAGATAGAGGCGGGGTTATAAAATGACCGCTCTGAGACCACGGGGTTTACGCCAATTAGAGCAAGTGAGAGGACGGCTCATCAGGATGGTTTCGGCCCCCAGATTTCGGTGCACTACTCAGCGGGCGTGGTTGGACCTGGAAAATTAATGATGTCCAAATATTTGATGTAGGTACAACATGTTGGTACAACATTATAAATAGTTTATATCCACTTTTAATCTTACTGATTAGAGATATGCAAACGTCCCACCTTCCCATGTTTGTGCAGGGAGCTAATGTTAGTGTGTTTTACCTGTTATGACACATTTAAATGTTGCCCTCAGTGTTAAATATGAACATACGAAATTGCCATAAACACACAAACGTTACATGCATATATGGAAATCAAGTTCATTTAACTGCAATCCTCTTTTATTAACATGCTCTTGCTCTCATATATTAGTTAATTCACTCTTTAGCCCATTTAGGATGTAGGAAACTTTTTAGTCAGTAAAAAATGATAGAAGATGTCTTTAGCTGAAGTGCTTATCACTGAGTCACTGTGTTCCCTTGTCATAAATCGCCCAAACTGAACATTATTTACAACATTATTTTATATATATTTATAATTACAGGCTAGTGTTTTGTGTAAATATGTAACAAAGATTGAATTAAAGTTTAATTTGCTCTTGCTCTCTCTTTCTCTCTGTGCAAAACTTTAAATGGCTCATAGAGAGACCAACTGTCCCATTATTTAATCAATATAATCATGCATTATAAATGTTCTCTGCAATGATGTACTAATATACAGAGAACATCAAAGGCAAACATTACGGTGCACATACTGTAATACATGCAATGACTAAATCATTGAACACAGAATAGCTGCAAAGTAGATAGTATTCAAAGATATATGTAAATATATATATATATATATATATATATATATATATATATATATATATATATATATATATATATATATATATATATATATATATATATATATGGATATAAATATTTATATTCATGCCAACAGTAATAATGCTGTGAAATAATACAGTCTTTTTCTGTTTCTAACATTAAATACATCTAAGCAAAGAAAATAATCAAACATGAGTTTTAAGTTGAAGGAATAATAAACTGAGGATTGGACTGAAAATAGTGCACCTTTTGCTCCAGGTCACACTCGGCTCCGGTCTGACTCCACAATAGGTCACATGGCTTGCTCTGAAACAGGAAAAACTGCAGATCAGTTACCGGGAATGATCTCTTGCCCTGTAATCCCATCCTTTTGTTATGCCCCAAGGACCCAAGGCAGTATTGTGTTTTTATCTCTGAATGAGGCCTTTCTGATTTGTGACATGGCATTCCTCAGCTCTGTTGTGCAATGTATAAATACTTTACATTTTTACTGATCAACTTTCACTGGATCCTCCACCACATAAGGTGATAGAGACAGCTAACAGGCCTGCGTTGCCCTCTGCTTAAATCTTACCCCACTTTACAGGGCTGTCTTCTACTTGATACCTCCACTTACTCCACTTTATATTCTTCTATCAGGCTTAAATGATATGGGGATATTACCGTGATAAAGAGCAGTATTACTTCCAGAGTCTACTTGGCTTATCTAACACTCAGATGGAGGCAGAGAGCTGTGGAGAATGTGTGAGTGTCGGCATATGATGAGCGCTGGGCATTTATGTGCAGTTTCTGAACTGCTGCTCACTCTCTGGCCTCAGGGCTGTGAAACATTCATAGGGAGCGGAAAGAGAACAGGGAACGTCATTCAGATAACAGAGAAGTGTACTTGATCGTGGTTATATGCTTTTCTGGGTCCAAGGTATAGAAAATTTTTTACTAATAACACTTTTTAATTGGATATAATAAAATTAAGAGAGTAAAAGAAAATGTTAATTATAAAATAAGGAGAAGTATAATGTGTGGGATTTATATATATATATGAAGTTTTTAATATTTCACACTGAATTGAGTAACTGCTTAGTACCTAATTCCATGCATCAAAGGGATAGTTCACCCAAAAAAGAAAAAAATACTCACTATTCATTAATAGTACACTGTAAAAAAATTCCAGATTTTCACAACATGTTACTGTAATTTTTCACAGTAAATTACATTCATGGTTTACACTACATTCATTCTTCCATGACGGGGCGCCACGTCAAAATTAATCCTGCCACGGCTACATTACAGCTTTTCATTCAAAACATTCAGTACTGTTTTTTTAAATAGCGGGTGATAATCACACCAAAACGTATTAAAAGGTAAGTAAATTATAACAGAGCAAACTTTTCTGTAACCGTAGTAGAGCTGTGCGTCATTTCTTTAACCCTTTAAGGTTACGTGCTGACTGACTGACTGACTGACGGATGTGTGAGGCCAGCAAACACGAAGTATAGCCGTTTCACTTTACTTCAGGATGCATTAATACCGCTCTGTAGGTCAATTGGAGACATTCATAAATATTCCTAGCAAATCTAATAAATGTTGGAGACATACTTGTTAAATAAACTCACTAAATCGCTGTTCAGCAGTGTTTATTTGAGAGCGCACAAGAAGATCTGCGCTTGAGCAGCGTATATTTGAGGGATATTTGAGGGAGCGTGTATTTGAGGGAGCGTGCAAGAAGTTTTGTGCACGAGCAGAGGAAATCGGTGTGCAAGCAAGAGATCCACATGCTGTAGGCTATTACATAAATGCGATCTCGACATTTGTCATTGAAATATTGCCACAGGTAGTTGGTAGATCTGTGTAAAAAAAGGCCTGCCGCCACAGCTGGAAAAATCCAAGAAGAAACACTGACATTAGTATCACTTTATAGGATTTAACTGTACATATTCACAGTAATGTGTTGTATTTATGATATAAATACAACACATTAAGATATATATATATATGATATATCTTTTGCATGTTAGTTATAGAAATTCAAACTCTTTTTATTTCATTCAACATAGACATTAATACAAATTAACTTCTATGCTATTGACATGTTTTTGATATTTAGAAATAACAGAATGTTATTGCAGCCCCAAAAACAGTTTGGTTACATCTTCAAAAATAACTCATCCTGTTTTGAAACAACATGAATGCCATAGTATATATATTTTTTTTTTGCGTGCACTGCAACTTAATTTTATTTTATAAGGTTAACATGGAAATATGAAATACTTTTTAATGAACATAATTTGTGCTTAGTCAAAAACATAATAAACTGGGACAAAAGTAATTGATTCATAAAACCAAACACTGTTAAATGTCCAAAATGATTTCAAAGTCAGGGTAAATGTCAGAATGACAAGCCGAGGAAAGCCTGCTTCACAGTAAAATATTGTTAATTCTACAAAATCACAGTAAATTACGGTGAACTAGCTCACAGTAATTTGATGTGAATTTACGTAGTGTTTTTCTGTGAAAGTAATACAATTATTAGCCAGTAATTTACAGTGGATATAAGGTGAAAAAAAACTTTTTTACAGTATAACCATTGACTTCTATAGTAGGAAAAACTTTAGAAGTGATTGGTTACAGGTTTCCTGCCTTTCAAAATATATATTTTTTCTAATCTACTTAGAACAATCTAATTAATATCTAATGTGTATTCATTTGGTTTGAAACGAGGAAAGGGTGTGTAAATGATCACATTATTTACATTTCTGGGTGAACTATCCCTGTAAATCATCTTAAAATCATTATTTTAAGGAGGTTGTTAGTTTCTTTCATCATCCTTTCTCTGCACTCACAACTGCCAAAAACTTGTAATCGTAAAATATTATGACCTTCAATAAAACCAAAAAAGGTTTTCATGAGCACAAAACTGCGTATTTCTGGAATATTAAATTACTCTCGGCGAGGTAGTGGCGCAGTGTCGCCTCACAGCAAGAAGGTCGCTGGGTCGCTGGTTCGAACCTCGGCTCAGTTGGCGTTTCTGTGTGGAGTTTGCATGTTCTCCCTGCCTTCCCGTGGGTTTCCTCCGGGTGTTCCGGTTTCCCCCACAGTCCAAAGACATGCAGTACAGGTGAATTGGGTAGGCTAAATTGTCCGTAGTGTATGAGTGTGGTGTGTGTGTGTGAATGTGTGTGTGGATGTTTTCCAGAGGTGGGTTGAGGCTGGAAGGGCATCCGCTGCATAAAAATTTGCAGGTTAAGTTGGTGGTTCATTCCGCTGTGGCGACCCCGGATTAATAAAGGGACTAAGCCGACAAGAAAATGAATGAGTGAATAAATTACTCTCTCCCTCTTTTTTAATATTTCCTTTCAAAAAACGACCGTGTGCCACATGATCAGATTATCCATATTTATAGAATGGTCATATCTGTAAATGTCTCATAAATTAATTTGGGATCCATACTTTTGAATTTGGAAACAAAAGTTTTTTTGTTTTAAAAATTAATAACCTTTTAAACTTTTGTGAGCATTTAAGTTTATTCATTCATTCATTTTCTTTTCAGCTTAGTCCCTTTATTAATCTGGGGTCGCCACAGCGGAATGAACCACCAACTTATCCAGCATATGTTGTTTTATGCAACGGATGCCCTTCCAACTGCAACCCAAAAGGAAACTGCAACATGCAAACTCCACACAAAAATGCCAACTGACCTAGCTGAGGCTCGAACCAGCAACCTTTTTGTTGTGAGGCGATTGTGCTACCCACTGTGCCACCATGACGCCCAGCCAAAAACTTGTAATTATAAAACTGTACAACCTTCAAAAAGTTAATTTTTAATATTTCCTTTCTAAAAGCGACTGTGTGTCTGATGGTTAGGCCAGAATGTCCACATTTACAGAATGGTCATACCTGTAAATGTCACATAAATTTGTGATCCAAGCTTTTGAATTTGGGACTTAAAGCAATTTTTACCTGTTTTTAACCAAGTTTATTTTTTAAAATAATAACATTTTTAACTTTTGTAAGCATATGTACATAGTTAGCTCTCGAGATTAGCTAATCATTAATTAATGAATGTAATGTAACATAAATTTCATGATGTTGACAACAAAAGATCAGATGTATTTTTGTCTTGATGGGTTTCGATAAGAATAATTCTATTCAAATGTATTTTATAAACACTTTATGTCAAAACTATTCTAAAGTAATCAAAATACGTTACATAAACAACACTCGAAAAACTGTTTTTTGCTTGTTCAAACTACTCATTTAAAATGTGCTGAAACAACACAATTCTTGAGATTTCATTGAGACAACTTACATTTTTAATGTTTAATCTACTTAAATTTGTACAAACTTGCTTCATGTTGCCCTGACACAAATCCATTGTGTGAAACTCAGCATTTTTTACAGTGATGAATCTAAATTGCCACTGACTACATCATTTTCATTTTTTTATTTTATTTTTTTTGTGATCACTACAAAAGACTGCATTCGACTCAGCACTGTGCACCACAAAATACTCATCATACCATATGTAGCGAACTTCATAGTGAGCAAGATAAAGCCGTTTAGTGAAATGCATATTGCATGGCTCACACCCTCTCCATCTCTCCTCCACCTCCTCCTCCTCCCGTCTGCTGTCATGCAGCTCAAGAACTGGATCAGTCAGGCTGTCGGCTCACACTTTCTGCTCAGATGAGCACTATTACGTAATGGGCTCTTTTTCTGTGAATAAGAAGAAAAACGTCCCAGGGCGTTGTCTCGTCTTCTGAAAACCTGCCCGGAAACAAAGCTAAGGCAGACGTGTTATCATGGCCACATATTTATGTAGCGCTCTTTGAATCCAAAAACATGCATGCTCCAGAAAAACAAAGACTCATCAGAAAAATCCTTCCCAGTGTGACTTGAGAAGAAATGAAGAGTAACACTCATTGGGGTATTGCACAGACTTCTGACTCAAATCTGCCTGGGCATGACTGTCCTCCGTGAACCTGTGAATCAGCACAAATGAATCAGAGGCTTTGATGAAATCACATCTCTGGGGACTTTTATCTTGTCATTCCTTTCTGCCTCTCTCGATTACTTTTCTGCCATTCATCATTTGTATTCGAAATTGCCTTTAATTTGGGGTTATGCTGTGTGATTCACTGCCGAATTAAAATTGTGATGTATTTTGGCATCAGTATTGGCATTTTTTTTTTGCTTGTGAATTTCACACAAATTCTGTAAATATTAACACAGTGAAGCTGTAAGTTAAACAATTAATTGCTTACACACCCCTTGAAAACAAAACTGCAAAAATTATAGGTAAAGTCAGAAATATTAACCCCCTAAATTATTAGCCCCCTGTTTTTTTCCCCCAATTTCTGTTTAATGGAGAAAATATTTTTTCAACACATTTCTAAACATAATAGTTTTACTCATAACTCATAACCCATCTCTAATAACGGATTTATTTTATCTTTGTTATGATGACAGTAAATAATATTCGACTAGATATTTTTCAAGACACTTCTATACAGCTTAAAGTGACGTGTAAAGGCTTAACTAGGTTAATTGAGTTAACTAGGCAGGTTAGGGTAATTAGTCAATTATTGTATAAAGATAGTCTGTGCTGTAGACCATTGAGAAAAATATATATATATAGCTTAAAGGGGCTAATACTTTTGACCTTAAAATGTTTATTTTAAAGAATGTAAAACTGCTTTTATTCTTGCCGAAAATAACATAAAAAAAAATCTCTAGAAGAAAAAATATTATCAGACATACTGTGAAAATGTCCTTGTTGTGTTAAACATCATTTGGGAATTATAAAAAAAAAGAGAAAAAAATCTATGGGGGGCTAATAGTTCAGACTTCATCTGTATATATATATATATATATATATATATATATATATATATATATATATATATATATATATATATATATATATATATATATATATATATATATATACAAACACACACACACACACACTCACACAATACACTTGTAAAGACATTCTAGCACACCCCAAAACCAACATTTCATGAAAGAGAATAATTGAACAGCTTTAGGTTTGATATGTCAGACATCACTGTTTTCAGATCTAAGTGCTCTATAAAATAGCACAAAAAAAAGAGAACAAGAAACGGTATAAATATACATTCATCGTCTGCTGAAATATGGTAAAATCTTGCTTCTAAAATTAATCTCAATTATCTCAGATGACCAGACCATGATTCATCTTTTATGAATAATTAAAATGTTGTCCAGAACACAACGCGTTCAAAACCTGTGTTGCTTAAAGGGGTAGTTCACCCAAAAATAACAATTTCACCATTTTACAGTCAAATTATTAAAACCTTTAGGAATTTATTTGATCTGTTAAAAAACAAAATATTCTGAAATAAAAAAAAAAAATCACCCCTAAAAGTTTATCACAATTGTATGGGAATTTTAATCTCAGTATTTATTGAAGTCAGAGGCAATGTTGCGGCATCTCAAAGTAATAGATTTTTATTGTGTGCTGACTGTTCTATGTCAGATATTTAAGCATGTTTGAAGCATCAAATGAGGCATCTAATGCTGGATTCACATCAAATGCAGGGTAACGTGTCACTCTTTCTAGTTTACTCACAGGATGTTTTTCTCCTCAAGCTAATTTTATGCTTGAATTGAATTATTAGAATTTGCTTGAAAGTTGCAATTGCGGCATTTCTGAAATTTGCATAAATTTGTTTGTATTTGCATGTTGGCTTTGACTGTGTAATACTGGTATGCATACTTAGTTTTGCTTTTGGCTTAAACTCAGCATTAGGTTTGCTTTTGTTGTAAACCCAACGTTAGGATAGAATACACACCACACACAACAGAAATCTGTTGTTAGCACTTTTTCGTGACATTATTAAAATCAAACTTTTAACAAGGCAGCTATAAGTCCATCACTCTCTCTTTCCCTAATAGCTGCATCAGCATATGAATATATGAATTTCTCAAGTTCTAAAAATATGTTCCAGAATCTGCAAAGATTGACTTTTATTGAAGTGCATAAAAATATAGTCCTATTTCATCTAATTCTTCACTTCTCAAAGTCATCACTTCTTTAGCTTAACTGCGTCCGAACTGAGTTAAAATAATAGAGTGATGGGCTTTAAACATGACTCGGCACTTTCTGTTATCAAAAAATGGCATAACCACATTATGTTTCTGAGGTCCTCTAAGGGGAGGAGATGAATGAAAAGACTATGTACCACATCATTTGATGTATAATGCCTGTGCACCAGTTATCGCCCTCATTTCTGGCTCTGTCAATATGACGTTGGCCGTCAAAGTTCATTTGTCACTTTACAGAAGCTGCTAAAGTATTTATCGCTGATGCTAAATATGGCTGCAGCAGTAGTTGTTCCTGGGCTTAATCTCACGTCTCTGTATCCATAGAGGCTAATCGGAAACTTTGAAACAAGTTGAAGCCAATCATATTTATATAATAGACAGAAGTCCAAAACTCCTGTTATAACTCTAAAACAGTTCTATTGTTCATCTTTACTCATGCTGTTTTTGCACTTGGTTGGTTAAGTGTACTCAGTGCATAATTCAATAATGGCTACCCTGGATTAATAAAGGGACTAAGCCGACAAGAGAATTGCATTTTCTGTTATTTATATGGATTTTTTTGGGCTATTACACTTCAATAATACATATAAACCTAATTTTAAAAGCCTAATTTAATGCAGGTTTTGTTTAAATTTTATTGTAAATAGTTATAAAATATATGACTCCTCTTTAACATAATCAAATCAAGGACATAGTGGCAGATCGTAAACTTTAATTATTTTTATTCATTTATATAAATTATTCCTACACACAAGAATGATGACCAAATTCACAATTATTATTCAGTCAGCTCCTAAATTAGCAATATAATGTTGAGAAGCCTACACAGAGACTTGTTTAAGAAAAGTAGATAATTGAAAAGCGTATATTTAAAAAAAACTTTAAACTGCTGTCATTGCAATTCTGAAAATAGTTTCTGAAAGCTGCTATTTTTAGTTTCCTGAATTAGCTGTAAATCTCAAATCATCAGGGACCTTTCATGACAAACAAGAACCACATTTCTGTTTATATTGGTGCTTTTTTGGTTAAAGAGAAACTGACTGTCTATAGTATTTCAAATGCTTCTGTGTTATATAAGTGCAATTTATAATCACAAGCTTAATGTATAACATAGCAGACAAATGCTTTACCGCTTCCAGTATCCGGTCATTTGAGCCAAATGCAAGGCTTACTTTGCTGTGGTTTCTGTCCAGTACAGCACACAAATACAAGCACACAATTGCCTTCTTTTGGCTTCATTAACACACAGTCAAACATTCCATTGGTTTAGTTCTTGGGCACACAAGCATACATTTGCAGCAGTTTCATTGAGTGCAATAAGGGTTTCTTTTTCCAGATCCTGATAGCACATGGAGCTGTAGTTTGGCAGAGATCCAGCGGGCCTTGAGTCCAAGAGAGAGTGAAAGGGAGAGCCCACATATGGAGCCTGTAGACCACTCGCCCTCAAAGCCTGCCTCTGCTTGAAGGGTGATGAAATATTCATTGAGTGTGCTTAAACACGCAGTGCACATTTCCTTCATTTTAAAAGTGGCACAGAAGTGGGACCTCTCATTATGTTGGCCATAATTCAATCAGGTTTTCATCTTGCAGTAATCAAATTTCACACTGTACAGCATTGCCCGAGTGGAAACCCCTCCTAGAAATTAGATAAACACCACAGTACTTTAACTTCCCAATGCCAGCCGGTCTTATTACTCTCATTGGGACTAACTTACTCGAGGCCACTACCCAGCATTCAATTTTTGGGTTTAAAATAAGTCTAATAGATGTCTAATAGACATTTAAACATGATGTCTTGGCTAAAACAAGGCTAAATTTGGGCTGTGAAAAGATGTTTAATAATGACCTTATTTTGCAATGCATGAGCGGAAGTGCTCTTATTTTTGTAATTGTTTTAAAATCTTTCAGTTGCTTATGGGAGAAATGAATAATAAACGGCAGGAAACGGTCAAAATACTTGCTCTGCAAACAAGCGTGTTCATGGCTATGCATGAAAAGTAGAATAATATAATAATAAAATGTCAGTTTGCAACTTCGAGAAGCATGACGAGCTGTTTTTAACAGGATCAGGAAAAATTAAAGTGAATGAGACCGGAAGCCTTGATGCCAAACAAATTCAATGGCTGCTCCTGTTCAAACATCAAGAATAAGGTCAATAGCCCAAAACTAGACTAGTCATCAGATACTCAGAAATGATTGACTTAGTCTGTCTAATCCGTGTATTTGAAAACTTTGGGCTAGACATCTATTAGATTTTCACAGACAGCCCAAATTTAGCCTGGTTAAAGCTAAGATGTCTATGTTTAGATATCTATTAGATGTCTATCATATGCAAAATTGCTTTGTTGGGTTCTGTCAACACAAATTCTTTTAATTCATTTATAATGCATACAATTAACACTGGCAGCTATTTGAGAACATCTTTTTTGTAGAGTGCATCATTAATACATGCACTGTTTTTAATTTGTAGTATCTCTTTTATTTTTACTGTGTTTTTTACTGTATTTTTTACTATTGTATTGTGCTTTGTTGTTTTTTATTGTTTTGTAAGCGCATTGGGTTTTTAAAAAGTACGTTATAAATATAATGTATGAATATTATTATGCAGAGAACAGCAAATTATTTCAGTTGCCCATCGGGTTTTGTGTTTAGATTATGTCTAGATGTCCAAATATAGACGTTTTGAGTAAAACATGGCTACATTTGGGCTGTACCTAATGTCTATCAATAGTCAAAAAATAGACTAGTCGTCAAATATTATATGTAGGCAGCCATTCATTACTGTCTTTAATAAATTATCATTTAATTACTGAATTAACGTCTATTCAGTTTTCACTGACAGGTCTTTCAACACACACACACACACACACACACACACACACACACACACACACACACACACACACACACACACACACACACACACACACACACACACAAACTGCTTGCCGACACCTTTTGTTATATACTGTACTTCAAATCCTGCATTGTTATAATGTATTATGAAACATCTATACAGTGCACTTATTTAACTAACTACTAGACCACAGGACCACTAGGCAACTAAAAAACAGTTTACAAATATGTTTTAAATATGTATATCTGTATTAGGGTGTCACTGTGGCGTAGTGGGTTGCACAATCGCCTTGCAGCAACAAGGTCACAAGTTCGAGCCTCGGCTGTGTCAGTAGGCCTTTCTGTGTGGAGTTTGCAAGTTCTTCCCGTGTTTGCCTGGGTTTCCTCCGGGTGCTCCGGTTTCCCTCACAAGTCCATAGACGTGCTACAGGTGAATTGGGTAAGCTAAAATTGTTTGTAGTGTATGTGTGTGAATGAGAGTGTATGTATGTTTCCCAGTGATGGGTTGCAGCTGGAAGAGCATCCGCTGTGTAAAGCATATGCTTAATAAGTTTGCGGTTCATTCCGCTGTGGTGACCCCAGATCAAATAAAGGGACTAGGCCGAAAAGAAAATGAATGGATGTCAGTATTAAAAATAAAAGCAGAATCTACACCACAGCTGTTACAGCCTAAATATTAAACACACATAACTGAAAAATGTCATCTCTCTAATAAACAAATAAAAACAGATTGATCCCTTGAATATTTCTGCCTCAAATATGTTCCCAAAGTGAATTTCAATTTCCCTAAAAATAAAAAAAAAATCACTATAGCAAGTTTAATATTTATAGTCATTTATTCATAATAAACGGTTCAAGAAACATTTGTTTGCAGTTTGGATCCCGCTATTCCTAGCTTTTACTTAGCATGTCAGAGTCCAAATGTGTAATTGCTTTGAGGAGTCTGTTTAGGCTTCTTCAGAGGGGCCTGAAGAGTTGAACATGAATAATTCATGACACTTTAATTCATTTTTGCTAACACATTTGGCATAAACCAGAAAACTCCCACATTAGCTCATTATCCAGTGATTGCCTGAATAAAAACAAATACTTTATTCAGGAATTAATCAACGTGGTTTGATCTACAGCAGCATTAGCTCACACTGTTTTTTGCAGTCTAAATATATCACTTTTTAACTTTAAAGAAGTAACAATGGTACATTTACAATAAATAATCTGCTCTATAAACACATAAAATGAGTTACGAAGCAAAACTTTAAAAAAGGCTTAACCTTGAGTGAGCAAGAGAGAGATGGTGGAAGGACAGCGCCTAGAGCAAAAAAAACTAGTGAGACATGCAGCCTCAGTCTGGTCATGAGATTTCATCACTCTAAAAATACATCCTCTCAAAAGCCCAAAGAGCTTTTCTGTGCTCTCTCCATGTGTGTGTGTGTGTGTGTGTGTGTGTGTTTTGAATAATGAAGTGTGAGAGCTGGCAGAGCATGCACAGTGTACAGATTCTCCTCAGAACAAACCAAGGATTTGCCTCATCATTTGACTCCGCCCCTTTATGAAAAGATGAAGTATCTTTGGAAAATTAGACTATTTCATTTGTTATGTCAGTTGTCATGATAAATATATATAAAAAAACAACGAACGGTATTGCAATGTTACCAAGGAAAATGTACGCCTCACATATTATCCTCGCTTTGATTTTAGCACTTCCACTTTTTGCTGTTATTGATATTTATCTTCATGTCACATGAGGATTTAAATCGATTAAAGAAACACTTTGTCCCATCCCCTCTCAAATTACGCACACTTTCACACATGTAAACACAAATGTTCTGTATTTAACAAGGGAAGGGTGCGATGTGTGTGATCTAGGAATAAAGACTGCATAATTCATGTGTGTGGGCAGGTGTCACAGCAACTCCAGAAATGACTGTGACTAAAAGCCACAAAACTTTACATTAACACTGATGACAAATAAGATCAAGTGATCCTTTGTTCTGACCCTCACCCACTGATTCTATTAATTTATGATAATACCTAGCAATAATGGTGTTTTTCTGTAGCTATAATGCATGATACCTTGAGGAAGCAGAATTATTAAACAAACAATGCAGACTGGAGTGATATATGGCTATTGAAATTGAACTGTAATTTTGCAGTATGTACTATTTGTCTGTTCTCCTGAGGTTATTGAACTGAAGTGTTTGCCTTTATAATCCCTTTGATGTGTGAAAGTGCTCTTCAAGTAAATGGGTCAACAGTCATGCCAATAATTTCCTCTGTGAAGAAAGAGGTGTAAAGCACTGTCGTAACCAAACCCTTTAGTCTAGAGATAACACACCTGTCTGTCTCAATGCAGAATAACCAGATGCTTCTCTCAAGCTGACACGTTAAAACAGGCTTACAAGCATTAAGAGTCATCAGAGAATATAACATTTACATTTAGTCATTTAGCAGATGCTTTTATCCAAAGCGACCTACAAATGAGGACAAGGAAGCAATTTACACAACTATAAGAGCAACAATGAATAAGTGCTAGACAAGTTTCAGGTATGTAAAGTCTAAGAAGGAGAGCATTAGTAATGGACATTTTTTATTTTATTTTTTTATTTTTTTGAGTACAGTTAGTGGTATAGCCAGAGAGACGATTGCAGATCAGGAAGTGAAGTGGAGACTAAATAGTTGAGCTTTTAGTCGTTTCTTATATAAAAAGAAACCTGTGATGTTGAATGAGAATTATTATTCATGGCAAGATGTGATAACAAAACCCAATATAAGATTTTTGTAAAATGATTGACTGCAAAATGATTGTAATTTTAAATGTAAAATACTGTAAAAATATAAACTCACCGGCCACTTTATTAGGTACACATGTCCAACTGCTTGTTAATTTAAATGTCTAATCAGCCAATCACATTGCAGCAACTCTTTGCATTTTGGCATGCAGACATGGTCGAGACGATCTGCTGCAGTTCAAACCGAGCGTCAGAATGGGGAAGAAAGGTGATTTAAGTGACTTTAAACGCGGCAGGGTTGTTGGTGCTAGATGGGCTGGTCTGAGTATTTCAGAAACTGCTGATCTAATGGGATTTTCATGCACAATAATCTACAGCAGGGGTGTCCAAACTCAGTCCTGGAGGAGCGGTGTCTTGCATATTTTAGTTCAAACTGCAATTAAACACACCTGAACCAGCTAATCAAGCTCTTTCTAGGTATATTAGAAACTTCCAGGCAGGTGTGTTGGAGGAAGTTGGAGCTAAATTATGCAGGACACCGGCCCTCCAGGACAGAGTTTGGACACCCTTCAACTACAAAGAATGGTCCGAAAAAGAGAAAATATTCAGTGAGCAGCAGTTCTGTAGGCACAAATGCCTCGTTCATGCCAGAGGTCAAAGGAGAATGGCCAGACTGGTTCGAACTGATAGAAAGGCAACAGTAACTCAAATAACTGCTCGTTACAACCAAGGTATGCAGAAGAGCATCTCTGAACACAACATGTCAAAAACCTTGAGGCAGATGGGCTACAGCAGCTGAAGACCACACCGGGTTCCACTCCTGTCAGCTAAGAACAGGAAATTGAGGCTATAATTCGCACAGGCTCACCAAAATTGAACAAAATTGCACCTTTTGGATGTGGCGGAACTGGAGATTCTCATCATGGATGTGCAGCTGACAAATTTGCAGCAACTGCGTGATGCTATCAAGTCAATATGGACCAAAATCTCTGAGGAATATTTCCATTAACTTGTTGAAGGTAAAAGTTGTTCCAACCCAGTACTAGTAAGGTGTACCTAATCAAGTGGCCACTGAGTGTATATGTCTGCACAAAAATAAGTTAATTGGTTACCATAAACAGGGCATTCACTTTAGTTTCTACAAGGACAAGGAAAGAAACTAAAACACACCAAACATTTCACATTTTATTTACAGTAAAATACTGTTAAATCATATTTTCTTTTAATACTTGGCAATAAATGGAATTTCGTTTAATTTATTTTTGGTTTTTAATCCATAAACTGCTTTGATTCTTCGACTGTGTGTGTTTGTTACCTTCAGGGGCGGACTGGCCATCTGGCAATTCTGGCAAATGCCAGAAGGGCCGGACCATTTTTTAAATGTGGGCCGGTCAGCTATTTTTTTATTTATTTTTTTAAATGTATTGTTTTTACATGCAGGCAGCTTTTATCTCTTGTTAGATGTGAGCATTATGATGATGATGATTATTATAGTAGTAATAATAATAATAAATGTTAAGCATTGGCCCAATCGGCAATGACCGACTGGTTTCAAGATGGGCCGACCCAATTAGAGGTTATGCGGACATAATCAAAATCTGGCAAGAATGTCAAACAAAAGGTAAATGCAACACAAGCTAATTGTCAGAGATGGACCATAAAAAAGGAAAGGCGGTGCCGAAAAGCTCACAGAAAGCAAAAAAAATGTCTCTAAAATCAAACAAAATAGTCTCAAAAGGGGGCAGCGCAGGGGCGCAAGAAGGTTGCTATTTCGAGCCGCGGTTGGGTGAGTTGATGTTTCTGTTTAAAGTTTGCATGTTCATGTGGATTTCCTCCTGGTTTCCCTCACATGTGCTCTAGGTGAATTGGGTAGGCCTAATTGTCCGTAGTGCATGTATGTGAATGTGTGTGTATAGGGGTTTCAAAGTGAGTACAAAGTGAGTTGCAACTTGGAGGGCATCTGCTGCGTAAAACATATGCTGGGTAAGTTGGCGGTTTTTCTGCTGTGGCGATCCCTGATTAATAAAGGGACAAAGCCGAAAAGATAACAAATGAATGAAATGATTGCATAGATAAATTTGTTATAAATAGGTTATTTTTGTTCCAGTCACATGCATAAAATGTTTAAATATCTATCACATATGGTACTGCTTATATTATTTCACCATCTGTACACCAATATAAGTAGTGGATATGCGTGTTCGTGCATGGGGCTGTGTCGGTGTGGTAATGTGGGCTGGTGTGGCTACAGTGCCAGGGCTGATTTTTAGTCCCAGTCCGCCCCTGGTTACCTTCACAACATTTATTTATTTATAGAACCAGATGGTCTATTGGATTTGCCAGTCTATTTTGTACAATTGTTGTAAATATGTTTATATTTTAACTTTTAACTTTATTTTAAAAAGAAAAGGATGATGCGGGGCCGCAGTGGTTAGCATGTTCGCCTCACAGCAAGAAGGTTGCTGGTTCCAGCCTTGGCTGGGTCAGTTGGCATTTCTTTGTGGAGTTTGCATGCATATTCTCCCCATGTTTGTGTGAGTTTCCTCCAGGTGCTCTGGTTTCCCTAGACATTAATTTCACACACATACACTACAGACAATTTAGCTTACCCAGTTCACCTTTAGCGCATGTCTTTAGACTTTGGACCGGAGGAAACCTACGCAAACATGGATAGAACCCAGCTGAGGCTCGAACCAGCGACCTTCTTGCTGTGAGGCGAACATGTTACCTACTGCACCACCACATCCACACAACAGGTTAAATGTTAAAGTAAAAAAAAATAAGAAAAGTATTGTTGTCTGTTTTCAACTTCACCATAGTCTAATAATATGATTAAGTCATAGAGTATTAAAATATATGTTAGTTAGAGAACATTATGCAAACAACACTGTCAAATTGTGAATGTCAGTAAGGCTGTTAAGTCGAAGCAACATTGACAGAGTTGTGTGAGAAAGACACCCACAACATATCATTGAGCCACACAACAGGTGGTCGTTTGCTCATAAAGACAGGAGTTATATTAGGCTGTAAAACAACCGCTCTTCCACACCTCACTCTCTTTCTTTCTGTATATATAAACTGTTCTGAGTCGCATCATGAACGAATGCATGGAAAAAGTATGATAGAAATGTAGATAATGAAAGAAAGAAATGTAATAATTGTAGAGATTCCATGGCAAAATCAAATACTGGTAAATATATTATAATGAAAAAATTGTGATATAAACTAAAAAAACCTTCAAAAATAACGTTAATACTTTTATTTACTGAAAATCAAAAGTTTCAATTAAGCAATTTCTAACGATACAAGATTGAGCTGCTATTAATAGAAAATGTTCCACAATTATTCCTACAATTATCCTACAACTATTTTCAACAGGAATCTGCTTAAAGTACGTTATGCCTTAATTAACATTTTAAAATGTTTTCAAATTAAATGGTATTGTCCAAATATAGGTAGCGTTTTGAATGCTCATTAGTGAAGAAAGATAATGCAGTCATATAAAGTAGTTATGGCACCAGTGGAAAATGAAAACCAGTTGAACCTTGTCACTCTGAAGGAGACAAAACTAAACAAAGCTTTGGAAAAAAAAGTCCACTTCTTTGTTTTAAAATTGTTGGCACATCTCATGTACGCAGGAAATGTAATAGCTCTTATCTTTTCAGTTAGAGATATACAGATAACTATGCAATTAGGTGACTGTAGCAACACTTTATGAATGAGGCGTGAAATTATCTTCCCTTGGGGACATATTAGTAAAACCTGGCAGCCAATTTCATCCATTATATTTCAAAATTGCTGTGAACTGTTTTTTATAAGACGTGACAAAACTAGAGATGCTTTAATGCGATGCTTTGCACAAACAAACTTATGATAATACCACAGAAGCTTTGACCCACATGTGGTCTAACAGCACACTGACAGTGTGTGAAAGGTCACAGCCTTGCATGCTGATTTTTGCTCACATTTGTACTTTTGTATAAAGTTTGTGCTGTGTCCGCCAGCTAAGACCAGTTAAAAAGAAAGCATGAAGCTAGTTTGTTCTAAACTGAATGTATTTATGTACCATAATTGACCTGTTTCGATTCCCTGCTAGCTTTGACGTAACTAGCTTTTTACTCAAAGCAAACTATGGATTCCGCCCTCCTCCCTCCTTTTTTGCAAACAAACAGCAAAGTGGCTAACAATGTTGTTTTTTGATAAATGAAGTGTGCTGCAGTCTGCTCGGGAATCAGATGTAACTTTAGAGGCTCACAGGTGTCCTTACACAGAAGCCCAGCTTTAGAAGTGGAACAACGCTAAATTATTTTGTTTTATATATGAAAGAAATATCTCGAGAGGAATGGGCAATAACTTGCTAGTGTGCAAAACATTTTTCGCAAAAACATACTTTACAACTTCAGCTGAGAGGGGTCTGGATGCAGACCTGGTGCAGTGCAATCTGAGCTGCATCCAATGCTTTTTAATGCACTCACCTAACCCCACCACTCACATGACATCACTAGCTCCATTGAGTGCATTGTGTCATTGCATCACTGTGAGATGCAGTCTTAGCTTGCATCATTAAGGCTGCATCCAGATACTTTTGGGACTAGCATCAAAATAGCATTTAAAGGATAGCTGTACCTACAATTTGTCTGAATGATGTAACAATTTTTTATAAATAATTCTTGTTTGTTTTATTTGATTTTAGATTGCAAATACCAGCTTCAGTTCAGGTGTATTTAAAATCAGATGATCATCCTCTCTCGTGTGCAGAGCTGTGTTTGTGGTATTCACATTAACCAGCTCAGAGATTGTGAAACTGAGCATTATATTTATAGATGTTTGTTTGAATGCATTTTAAACTGATAATGGTAGGCTGCAATGTCAATAAATCATAAACTATAACAGAACACAATTCCAGGCTGAATATTTTAGAAAGTTTGAAGCTAAAAGATAGAAACTAAAGATGACATTGGATCCAACAATAGAGTGGTTTTATGTAGTCATTATAGCTTGTTCTGTAATTAACCCTTTAACTGCCTGCTCTACTAAACGGTTGACCAGTATTGGTCAATCTTCACAGCATTGTTGGTTAACAAAAAAAAAAAAAAACTTAATCCTGTTGCACTACTACACTCATGTTAAATAAGAATCTGAAATATTTTATTTTATGGCATTCAAAAAATAAAGATTATTTATTATTTAAAAAATGTTTTATTTTGAATGTTAATTTAAATTAATTGGTCTTACACTGCATATTTTCAGATTTTTCATAGTATATGTTTAAATTCCATTACTTTCGCCATAAACTGACATATTAACCTCTACCAAACGGTTGATATTTTAGAAATTATGGCATGTGTTGAAAAAAAAAATACATTGAGTGTGTTAACTAGCAACATTAGGAGTTAAGAAATGCAATCCAAATTTTTGTTGTTGTTGGTGGAGCAGTTGAGGAGTTAAAAACAGGCTGATGTTTACTCAGAATTTATGAATATTTAACCTAAATCACAGCAGCATTCAACTATGAAGGTTGTAGCTGTCAAACACATGCATAAGTTTAAAACCTGTTGAACTACAATCTTGTTTTTCAATAATATACAAACCGTGTTTCCCAGTGTACAATTTGCCACCCGTTTAAACAGTGTGTTCTGATATGAGGGGTCAAAACAGGACAGAAAAAAAACTTTAAATTTTAGAAAGTATTTGGATTTCAGAGAATAAAGATAAATAATTAAAGGATAAATAGTTTGGTTTCATATAAATTTATACGCAAAGTTGTGAAATAGTTCCTTAAATGGGCTTAAGACAGCCTTGCTAATGCAACATATGTGCATTGTAATATGAATCATAGATTTCTGAACACACGTGCAGGCAAAAGTGAGCTTGTGTAGCTAAATTGTCTGGATTAATGAAGTTGCGTAGACTAGGCCTTTGTCTTGGGCTTAAAAACTACCTCGTGGTTTTACTATATACTTCCCACACACCTCTTTTGTTCTTTTCTATCTTCAAAAGATACAACGCATGATTAATAAAAGGCTCTGCAATTACTGTAAAAGGAGTATTGGAATGTGGGAGATGTGAAATATGATGGATTTATTTTTAGCTGGTTGTAAGGAGTCAGTCTTTCTCCACTCACACACACACACACACACTCAATCGCTCATTGTAGAAGAGTCCACTGTTAGTTGCTATAGAGACGTGTCCCGTTATCCCACGCTTGCTATTGTACTGTGAACGTCCCTTTAGCAGATGGGGGAGCCACAGAGACCAGATCTGCAGATGAGTATGAACCAATCACAAGATCAGACCTCACATGTGTCCCCTGCACCTTTAATGTAAAAATGTTATCTGTTAAAGGGATAGTTCACCCCGAAACAAAACCACGCCTTAATTTACTCACCCTAAATTTTTTCAAAACCAGTACGAATTTCTTTTTATTTCTCTTTTCTTATTTCATGATAATAGATCAACTAATTCACTAATAATTCCATGCATTATAAGAACTTATGTGAGCAGAAAATAGCTGCACTATCATTAGATTCTCAAGCAATCAGGTTGGATGGGAAATTACTGTGTACAGCCATTTTCAGATCTCTCCAGAGATGTTCAATAGGATTTAGGTCTGGGCTCTGGCTGGGCCTCTTAAGGACATTCACCGAGTTGTTGTGATGCCACCCCATAAAAATTTTGGTGGTATGCTTTGATGCTTTGGGTCACCCAACCACTAGTTTTAAAAATGTAATCTACATTTATTTGGAAAAATAACGCGATTTTGGATTTGTTCACATTTGACCCAATGTTTGTTATAACAACACAGCAAACACATGTCTTCGGGGAATTTCTATAACAATAAGGATTTTTACACTTCATAAAAGTTGTCCTTGTCCTTAGGCGTCATGGTGGTGCAGTGGGTAGCATGATTGCCTCACAGCAAGAAGGTCACTGGTTTGAGCCTTGGCTGGTTCAGTTGGCATTTCTGTGTGGAGTTTGCATGTTCTCCCTATGTACGCGTGGGTTTCCTCCAGGTGTTTCACTTTCCCCAACAAGTCCAAAGACATGCACTATATGTGAATTGGGTAAGTTAAATGTCTGTAGTGTAATGAGTGTGTATGGATGTTTCCCAGTGATGGGTTGCAGCTGGAACGCCATTCGCATGCGTAAAACATATGCCGAACAAGTTGGCGGTTCAAACCGCTGTGGCGACCCCAGATTAATAATGGACTGAGCCAAAAAGAAAATGAATGAATGAACACAATTCTTAAAACTGTCCATTCTAAGACCAAACCTATACTTCTAAACAAAACACACACTTGCTATTTACTCGCAATTTAAATCTTAATCATTAAATTCTTCCTCATTCGCTAAGTATTTGTCTCTCCTACTTAGGGTGACCAAACCCTTAATACATTTATACAAACAAAGCTGCTTTAAAAACGGTCTGTCCCTCGAGCATCCGCCTGTTGTTTGTAGCTTTAGCCTGCTAGCGCCGCTGGTCAGCTAAAGCTACCGACCTCTTTAACCATACACTTTTGACTTACTGGCTTTGCTCTTTACCCCGTAAAATGTCGCTTCCGTCTCTGTCCTTGTGTGCAGGAGAAGCATCGATGGAGGCGTTGGAGCTGGAGCTGGAAGAAGTGGAGTCCCAGATCCGCGCGCTGGTGGTAAGACGGTCGCGGCTACGGGAACGGCTTCTAGCCGTACCTAATGCTAAGGCCGTCTCATCACCTAAGGTACGTGGAAATTACAACAACATCATTCCCTCTACCTCAACCCCGCGTCCTTCTCTGTCCAGGCCCAGCGCACCCGGGGCGCGGCTCAGCCAGGCGTCGTTCACGCCGACACCCGGCTACCACGGCGCCTGGGTGCAGCCGCGCAAGGTGCTTCCCAGATCCCGGGGCAGAACGTCTCCGCCTGTGTTCGAGATCTCCACGGAGAACCGCTTCTCCCCTCTCCGCGAGTCGGGTCCCGATGTGGCCATCATCGGTGACTCGATCGTTCGTCACGTCCGTGCCGCCTCCTCAAAAGGTAATAAAGTACGTACTTTCTGCTTTCCTGGTGCCCGTGTGAAAAATATTTCTACACAGATTCCAACCATCCTGGGCGCTGCCGAGAGCCCTGGTGCCGTTGTCCTCCACGTGGGGACAAACGACACCGGGCTCCGGCAGTCGGAGATCCTGAAGAAGGACTTCAGGAGCCTGATCGAGACGGTTCGACGCACCTCGCCCGCCACGCAGATCATCGTTTCTGGGCCGCTTCCTACCTACCGCCGAGGAAATGAAAGGTTCAGTAGACTTTTAGCTTTGAATGAATGGCTAATAACATGGTGTAAAGAACAGAAATTGCTCTTTGCTAATAACTGGAATCTTTTCTGGGAGCGTCCTAGGCTCTTCCGTCCTGACGGCCTGCACCCCAGTCGAGCCGGAGCTGAACTCCTGTCGGACAACATCTCCAGACTACTTCGCACCATCTGACTAGCAGGTAAAAATTCACAAAATTCACACTATAGCCACCTAGACTCTTGTTCACCCCACTTAAACATCAGTAACGCATATCTGGCGAATCCTATAGAGACTGTGTCTGTTCCTCGTATTATTAGATTAAGAAATAAACGTACTGTGTGCTCCAGGAAAAATCTAGTAAGAATCAAACCAGAAAAACCAGTAGAAAGTGAAAATACAAATTTCGTAAAACTTGGTCTCCTAAACATCAGGTCACTTGCACCTAAAGCACTTATCATTAATGAAATAATAACAGAAAACAATCTTAATGCACTCTGTCTCACTGAAACCTGGCTGAAACAAAATGACTATATTAGCTTAAATGAAGCAACTCCTCCAGGATTCTTATATAAACATGAGGCTCGTCAAACTGGTCGTGGTGGTGGAGTTGCATCAATCTTTAGTGATTTCCTTAATATTAAACAGAGAAACGGACTTATGTTTAGCTCCTTTGAAGTATTATCGCTTAATGTTCAGCTTCCAGATACTATACAAAAACCTATGTTATCTCTCGCTTTAATCACCATATATAGACCCCCAGGACCCTATGTCAAATTTCTAAAAGAATTTTCTGATTTTATTTCTGACTTACTAGTCAAAACTGATAAAATGCTAATTGTAGGTGACTTTAACATCCACATAGATGACGCTAATGATACATTAGGGCTCGCGTTTATGGATTTAATACACTCACTTGGGATAAAGCAAAACGTTGTGGGTCCAACCCATCGCTTAAAGCATACATTAGATCTAATTCTGTCTTATGGAATCGAGGTTATTGACGTAGACATTATACCACAAAGTGATGATATTACAGATCACTACCTCTTACTATATAAGCTATGTTTACCTGAAATCAGCAAACCCGCTCCAATACTCCGCCCTAGTAGAACTATTGTTCCGTCAACTAAAGATGAATTTATAAATAACTTACCTGATCTCTCTCTATTTCGTAATGCACCCGCAAACTCAAATGATCTTGATGTAGTAACCAGCAGTATGGATGCCATCTTTACTAGCACACTAAATACTGTGGCACCCATAAAATTAAAAAAGGCTAGAGAGATTAAAACTATACCATGGTATAATAGTCATACTCGTGCGCTCAAAACAGCAACCCGCGCCCTGGAACGTAAATGGAAAAAAACTAATTTAGAGGTCTTTAGAATTGCGTACAAAGACAGTATGTCCAGCTATAGGAGGGCTCTAAAATCTGCCAGGACCGAGCACCTGCGCAAACTGATAGAAAATAATCATACCAATCCTAGATTTTTATTTAACACCATCTCTAAATTAGCAAATAATCGGTCATCCTTGGAACAAACTACTCCACCGCAAATTAGTAGTGATGACTTCATGAATTTTTTCAGTAATAAAATAAAAGGCTTTAGACAGAAAATAGGAGATGCCAAACTTTCTGCACCGGCTTATACTCCAAATCCTGTAAATATTTCATTAAATCATAATAATAACCTACACTGCTTCAAAATCATAGAACATGAAGAGTTAGTGAAAATTATAAATAGCTCTAAACCAGCTACGTGTATGCTGGACTCAATTCCAACAAAATTACTGAAAGAGCTGCTACCTGCTATAGGAGAACCTCTTCTTAACATTATCAACTCTTCTTTATCTATAGGCCATGTTCCAAACTCTTACAAGCTAGCTGTTATTAAGCCTATTATTAAGAAACCGCAACTAGACACCAACAACTTAGCTAACTATAGGCCTATTTCAAATCTTCCATTTATGTCTAAAATACTAGAAAAAGTTGTTTCCACTCAATTATGCTCTTTTCTGCAGACGAACAATATTTTTGAAGTGTTTCAGTCAGGTTTCAGGGCTCACCACAGTACAGAAACCGCCTTAGTGAAAATAACCAACGATTTACTCTTAGCTGCTGACCGAGGGTGCGTCTCGCTATTAGTTTTACTCGATCTTAGTGCGGCATTTGATACCATTGACCACAATATCCTCATAAATCGCTTAAAGTCTACAGGTGTCCAGGGACAGGCTCTACAATGGTTTAAGTCATACTTAACTGACCGCTACCAGTTTGTAAATCTTAATGGACAGCCTTCACAAATCTGCCCAGTAAAGTATGGGGTGCCTCAAGGATCAGTTTTAGGCCCTTTACTGTTTACAATTTACATGCTACCTATGGGAGACATTATTAGAAGACATGGGATCAGCTTTCACTGCTATGCAGATGATACTCAATTATATATTTCCACTAAACCTGACGAGACGTCTGAACTTTCTAAACTAACTGAGTGTATCAAAGACATCAAAGACTGGATGACCAACAATTTTCTTCTCTTAAACTCAGACAAAACAGAATTATTACTTATTGGGCCTAAATCTTGCACACAGCAGATCTCGCAACTCAATTTACAATTAGAAGGATACAAAGTTAGCTTTAGCTCTACTATAAAAGATCTGGGTGTCATATTAGACAGCAATCTAACTTTTAAAAACCATATATCCCATGTCACAAAAACTGCCTTCTTTCATCTGAGAAATATCGCTAAATTACGAAATATGCTATCCATCTCAGATGCAGAAAAGCTAGTCCATGCTTTTATGACTTCGAGACTGGATTACTGTAATGCTCTATTTGCTGGCTGCCCAGCATCCTCTATTAACAAACTTCAATTAGTGCAAAATGCAGCAGCCAGAGTTCTGACCAGGTCTAGAAAATATGATCATATAACCCCAATTTTATCCTCCTTACACTGGCTGCCTGTTAAATTTCGTATTGAATTTAAAATATTACTTCTCACCTATAAAGCTCTAAATAATCTAGCTCCTGTTTATCTAACCAACCTTCTGTCTCGCTACGAACCAACTCGCTCCTTAAGATCTCAAAGTTCAGGGCTTCTGGTAGTACCTAGAATAGCAAAATCAAGTAAAGGAGGTCGAGCCTTCTCTTTCATGGCTCCTACACTCTGGAATAGCCTTCCTGGTAATGTCCGAGGCTCAGACACACTCTCCCAGTTCAAAACTAGATTAAAGACCTATCTGTTTAGTAAAGCATACACTCAGTGCATCACCTAGCAGGTTCCACACTGGCTTCTACATCTTGCTTATATACACTATGAACAGCAGCTACGCTAATTATTCTCTTTATTCTCTATTTTCACCTGGGGATACTCATCCCGAGGTCCTCAGATTAGGCGGAGTCACTGATTGGATCCAAGACCAGCGACGTGATGATCCCAAGGATTCCATATCCGGGACCAGGCCATATCCTGAGCTGCTGCTGCGCTGATGGTCGTGGGGAGTGGAGAACATGAGTCTGATTCCAGCGACGCTCCAGGGACAGACGAGTCTTCATTGAGGCCATCTTCCAGCATAAACCACGGCGAATGAAGTTCTGCACAAGACTTTTGGCCAGCGGAGAAATTAAAATGGTCGTGCCCAACTGAGTCTGGTTCTCTCAAGGTTTTTTTTCTTCACTCCCATCAGGTGAAGTTTTTTTTCCCTCTCCGCTGTCGCCACTGCCTCGCATGGTTCAGGATTGGTAGAGCTACGCATCGTTGAATTTGCTCTTCAGTGTTTGAACTCTCAGTAATGATTAAATCACACTGAACAGAGCTAAACTGAACTGAACTGAACTTAAACACTAAAACCTGAACCACACTGTTCCAATTACTATGACCATTTATGTGAAGCTGCTTTGACACAATCTACATTGTAAAAGCGCTATACAAATAAAGCTGAATTGAATTGAATTGAACATTCAATGAATGCATTTAACTCAGCACATGTCATTGTTTTAGATGGTCAGTAGGTTCTGTCACAAAATATTTGTGATAATATATGTGATATATGATGCCAATGCATGTTTGACTTGGTTCTAAATGTTACCGTAAATTTAGAAATCGTTTCACAGCAAGCATATTGATGAACAAGTCCAATAATCGTAGAAAGTGAATCACTCTCCTCAGAAGCTCAAGGAGTCAGCGGGATTTCAAAGGTCATCCCGGGGTACTGGAAATGGCTCATTCCTTTCTGCTGAGCGCAGTGTATTATAATGGTGCTGGTGGAGCAATGTCAGTCAGTCAATTACTGGTCTAACTCTGATGCCCAAAAAAGTAGAAAAGTCTTGAGTCTTTTATTTGTAGAGAAGCTCTGAAAAATAGCCATCTGGATGGCTTAAGCATTGAAAACAAGCATCAGAGCAGTTCATTGATCCAAGGGATCTAATAAGTATATTGAGCTTTAGTGTTCCAGGGATGTTAAGCTTACTGTCTATGTCATGTAAGCAAACGTATATAGAAAAATGTGCCATAAGTATTTCAAAAAGGGGAACTATGTGGAGCTTTTATCACTATGACGCTGACAGGCTGAGTAAACAGCAGGTCTGCTGACAGGACAGTGACTAATGATGGATGAGGTCATTTATTCCACAGAGATGGGAGGAACTACAGTCTGCTGTCTGTGTGAACAAGTGTAGCCTCGCCCTTAGATGGACTGAAGATTACCTGCGAGTATACACACTCCACTTGTTTATCCTATACCCTAGGGTGCTATATTAAATGTGGATTCACAGAAATATATGCAGCCTATCTGTGTGTAAATAAAGACTCTTAAGGGAATAACAAATATAGGCCCAGACACGTTTGACTTGGAAGTAGAATTTTCCGGATTGATAATAATAATAATAATAATTAATAAATAAAGCAAGTGTGAACCTGATCATTAGATAATCTGCAGCATTAAGAAGATTATGTTCACAGCATGAATCTAAAATTAAAAACATAAAGTTCAAGTACTTTTTGTTGCCTGGAATAAAATACTTAATAAGTGGAATATTAAACATGTATTTTTTTTATTTCAGTCTGACCCAACCCAAATGTTACAACATTAAAGTTGTAGTGCCTGCAAGCACAGGACGTCAACATGATGTCATATTGACGTTGTACCTGTTGTTTCCATTTTGTTTGGAAATAAAAATCGTGTTGGCGTCAGAACCCAACATCAGGCCGACGTCAATGTCATACGTCTAACCTAAAATCAACCTAATATCAACGTCTAATCATGTTACACCTTGACATTGCGTGGGCGTTACCAATATGACATCTATCAGCAGGATTATGGTCACTTTTCAACACAACCTAAAAGCAACCAAATATCAACGTAATTTGACGTCGTTATTGGACATCAAAATAACGTTGTCCTTAGACACTGACTAGACATTGAATTTTGGTCACCTGACGTCATGACCTAAATCTAACCTAGTGTTAAGGTCTTATGATGTTGTGTGCCTGCTGGGGTAGTTCATCCAAAAGTGAAAATCTCCTCACCATTTACTCATCCTCAGTTTGTTCCAATCCTTTATGAGTTTCTTTGTTTTTGTTGGATCCAAACTAAGATATTTTGAAAAACGCTGGAAACCAGTAGCCTATGGGAGTCATTTTTTCTTTTTTGTTGTCCAAGATTATACTGTCTATCTCCCCTTGTGTTGAAAATAAACTCAAATAAGTTTAGAACAAGTAAATAAATGATGACAGAATTTTCGTTTCTAGGCAAACTATCCCTATAACAGTTATAACTCTGAAATTGACGTGTGTCACCGACTCGGTCCCAGTCGTTCCCCTCGCTGGCCAACAGAGGTCATCATCACCGGACTATTAACATTACATCATCCTCTCAGACACTGATTGCAACACACCTGCTGCACATTACACTGATCACCCGCCCACACACTCATATAAGCAGCCCAAACACTCACTCCAGTGCGAAGTTTTGTTCTGCCTGGCTGACATTTCTGAGTGTACCTTATCCTTGCCTGATCTCCTCGTTTTA
The DNA here is from genome assembly GCF_052040795.2 of Danio rerio. Lineage (NCBI taxonomy): Eukaryota > Metazoa > Chordata > Actinopteri > Cypriniformes > Danionidae > Danio > Danio rerio. The sequence continues at coordinate 33,500,473 of NC_141040.1, read as the reverse complement.
ACCTGGACTGTCCCTTGCCTTGCCTTGCCTTGCCTTGCCTTGCCTTGCCTTGCCTTGCCTGCCACCTGCCTCGAACCCTGCATTGTACATCAACTTTGACCCACGCTTCCTGCCTCTGACCCATGCCTGCTATCACGATCCTTGATTGCCAGCCTATCGACCTTATATTACTGCATTTGATGTGAGTTCGCACACTAGTGCATACTGTGTGCTTGTTATTAAACTGTGTTAAATAAATATACTGCAAATGGATCCCTCTGTGTCAGACTCCTTGTTACAACGTGTATGTTGTGATTCAACACAAACTTAAAGCTAGGAAAATTCAAATTGACTTATAAAATATTTGAGACCTAATACATTAACATAAAATTAGACCGTTATGGTCAACAACACAACATCAGAATTTAGGCCTTTGCATTTTAACCCAAGATACTTCATAAACCAGGTTAATTCGAAACATCTGATTATGATCCAGAGATCACAAACATCTGACTCTTTGTGGATAGATAATACTAGATGTTATGACAAGCTCTTTGAGACTCCACACACACACACACTCTCTTCTTTTATGCATGAGCTTCCCCCTTCATCCTCTCGGGCTGGCACTACGTGGTGTGGTTGTCATAGTAACCGACAAGACGCAGACCTGAGGTGGGCAACAATAAGATTTTCCATGTGTGAGAGTGAAGACGCCACTGCCACCATCTCTCCATTTCAAATGCTTTAGCTGATGCTGGAAAAAAAAACAATAAAATCAAATATGGATTGGGTTACTGATGATTTATTTTTTAGGTGTGCATAATACAAAACATATTGAACAGCAATGTATTTGTCAAAGGCATTTGTCAACATAGTGATCATCAGAATTAGAATCAGAATCGGTTTTATTGCAAAGTGTGCTTCACACACTCAATGACTTTGTTTTGGCTACAGAAGCTTCCAGTGTACATAAAGTGACAACACAAAATAAATATTTAAAAAGACGATAAACATTAAACAGAGATGCAGTTTGTCAAAAAATCAGAATGTTGAATTGTATGTACAGATTTGTTATAGTGACTTGAGTCTTTAGAGTAAGAATATTATGCTCATTGACCTGTCATTTCTTCACCATCACTACCATTACTGCATTATTTTGACAGTGAATTTATGGAACCACTTTGAGACTGAATTGATCAAAACATTTCAGTCATAAATGACTCACTTGACTGAATCAGTTCAGTACAGTTAACAGTATGAGTTTAAACTGATCAGAGAGGTGTCAATGTAAATAAAATTAATTAATTCAGGGAATTAATTAATCAGTAAATGAATCCAAGAGTCAATCAATCAAGAATTGGGCTTTAAATGCTTGTCCAAACTAAATTGAGAGCATTTAAGTGAAGTCTTAGTAGCTTGTAGCAATTATTGTTTCAAGATCGAACTGAATAATTCAGAAACATAGAGGTGAATTGGGCAACCTGGTCTGAAACATTGTACCTGACTTGAATTGACTGAGCGGAGCCTCCATATCTGACTGATTCTGTGGGTGCATACATGACTGTTAGATCACATATAACTCATTGATTGATAGCAAATAGTGTTTCTTATAGACGAATCACCATGTTTGTAAATATTCAAGTTGCGTGCGCAGCAAGGTGACAGAAAAAAACAGGGAGTGTTTACTAGCATTACTGCGAGGGAATGACATCCGATGCGGTACAGAGTTTGTTGTTGTCTTACAATTAAGTTATATTGATTACATATTATATATATTATTTACATAAGGCTTTCAGCGTATTATAACAGCTCATCACCCAGATTCTGCAAAATTAACAATAAAAAGTGAGCGGCATTCATCTGACAAGTCCAGATTTGACAGGTGGATATTGGATAAGACGAAATGGCCAGGCATCCAGCCCCAAACAAACAACTATCTCATTGAAACACCAAGTGATTTTACAAGAGAGAAGTTAAAGGCGTACAAGTCTTTGGATGCCAACAATGTTGTTCTATGTGGTCATTTGCAAGAAATAATGTTCCATGACTACCAGATTCAAAACTTTGTAGTACTAAAAACCAAGGTTCTGCTTAGCCAAACACAAGGAAAATAGACGGAACTGTACGGCTTGGGTAATTAATCATTAACAAGCAAAAAGACTGCATTCTGAAAGTAGACGGCACCTGTATGGCAGGGTATGTGAACTTACACTTTCACGTTTCATTCTCAGCATTCAGAGTCTGCAATTTAATTAACCATATTTAACTGTTTTTGCTAAAATCATTGCTGCTATCAGAAATGAGTAATGTGTATAATTCAGCATGAACTTACCTGATATAAAATGAGAACTGCAGAGTCAAGCATTTCTAATTGCATTGTCACTTCATTCAGCTTCCTTTTAGCCAAAGATCTCTGCGGTTGGCATTAAAAGCAGTGTGGTGTACGGTAAAAGTTAAGTTTTCTATATTTGGACTCGAATTTGGCATCCTACCCCACAACAGTACATGTTTGCTATTGTCTCTTTTTGCAACCGGGAAACTGTGTGACGTCATGTGTGACGTAGTTTGGTAATTCGTCTATACTATGGGGGCTGTTAAATGATGGATTTTGATTGGCTGAAGAACATTCTAAAGCATGGATTTCGAACACCTCGATTATTTGAATCAGCTGTGTTTGATTAGGGTTGGAGCGAAGCTGCGGTCACACTGCACTTTTCTCCCCTTAGACTTCCATTCATACGCACGCAAATGCATCAGACCAGAAACACAAGCTTGTGCGACAAGTTTCGCAGTTCGCTGCGTTAGAAAGTTCAAGCTTGGTGAACTCTGACCTGCGAAATCACATCACTTGACTGCATGAGACCAATCAAGGATCAAAACATGACCTCTCTGGACAGACATTTTAAATATGGACCAATGACTCACTTTTTTAAATGTCTAGTAATCTTGTTTAGTCCCGCCACTTTTCGCAGCATCATACTACAGAATTTCACATGCTTGAACTCTAGTGTGACCGCAGCTTAAAACTGTGCGGCCCTCCAAGAATTGAGTTTGAGACCCATGTTCTAAGGTGTGGAGTTATTTTAAGGCAAACTCTGTCCTGGAGGGCCGATGTCCTGGAGATTTTAGCTTCAACTTACCTCAACACACCTGCAAGGATGTTTCTAGAAAGCCTAGTAAGAGCTTGGTGAGCCAGCCCAGATGTGTCTAAACTTTGTAGGACACTGGCCGTCCAGGACTGAATTTGGGCACCCCTGTAATAAGGGAATTGCATGGATAAATTAGATCCAGGCAGGATTTGACCACATTACAGTTCAGTTCAGTTACTTCAACGATACAACAGTCAAAAACAAAAAATCAAAAGGCTTTTAAAGAGATGTCAAAGAAGCTAGTCCTAAACTAATCCACAGGATGATTCCCCATTTTATTATCATCAATGATTCCTTAAGTAAAGCCTAATTAGGTTTAAATAACAAAGAAATGTCTGAGAATTTATCAAACTTTTCTAAACTTGTTCACTTCTCTCAATCGATTGATTGACTCCACGGTCATCAACGTGTGTTGAGCGTTTTTATATATTATTTAATTTTATGGTTTAATCACAGATAAGGTCTCTCTTCTCAGTCTTGAGCAGCTCAAGGAAAGTGCCTGTTTCCTTTTAGCCAACTTCAGGTGCCGTGAACAGCAGGAAGCAGCAGAGTCGTGATGGGAAAGGCAGAGAGTGCATGTAATATTTATATACCAGATAAGCAAGTGAGCTAGACTCTGTATAATTTTCCCTTTTCACCCACAGCCTCCCACAATCTCTATCCACGCTATGCGGCGTCTGTGGAGGACAAGTGGGGATGTAAAACGTGCCACACTGTAGGGAGAGCAATCCGCTGTTTCAGTGTGAAGAATAAAACCCACACCTGCAGTTACTGACTGTTCCTGATTTCCATTGCCAACAATGCTGTGTTTTGCATAGAGAACACGAGGAAACGCATGGGAGGCAGTAAACCATGAAATTGGCCCAGTGGTGAAAGAAGCAGCTTTTCTTCAAAGAGGTGGGGAGGAGGAAAGGAAGCATTGTTGATGGGCACAATTTATTTTATTTTTGTTACATTGCACATTTAAGCCACAATTGCATTAACTGGAACTTTATATATTTATAGTTTAAATGTTAAATATGAGGCATCTTAAATTTGCTAGGGTTTTTAACAACAAACAATAGAAAGGTCATGATGACCAAACGAGAATATGAACACTATTTTGTATTTGCCTACTATTTGTTATAATTTATTAAAGAATAACAATAGAAATTCTGACTCAAGCAGGCTGATTGTAATCCAGGTAATGAGTAGCCTACCACCATTTACTGTCAGTTTTATCTAGCTATGGATTTTTGCGCCATCTACTGTCCATTGACTGTGACACATCTTTGTTTTGCAGGAGAGACATGCATTTACAATAAAACAAGTAAAATAAATGTATAATTTCTATATAAAAATAATTATGAATCGCAATTTATGTATCCAAGATAAGTTAATAGAGAATTCATGATAGAGTCAATACTTTATTATTATTATTATTATTATTATTATTACTTATCTGTCAAGCCTAAAAATAATTTAGTTACATTCCAGACAATATAAATGATTAACAACATAATATAGAGCAAATACATAAAATAATTATATGGGATAATATAATTCCTACAATGTGGCAATGTGCAAATTGGGGGCTATGCCTTGTTATCTAAACTTGAAGTATGAATTATTATTATTATTATTATTATTTTGATTCACATATATTTATACAATATAATTACATTTCATTAATAAAATAGATGTTTAAAATTATACGTGTAAATGAGTTGAGTTATACTGTAAACGAAGAAAAAAATAAACATCAAAATTGTAATTAACATGCACATATACATATTACACAATATAGTAAAATGAAATAGCCCTACCAAAGGGTTCTAGATCAGTGGGCCAGGGCCTACTGTAAAATTTTACGCTGAACAAACGAGTGACTTTTATTATGAAAAACGTATAGTCGGCCATGTTGAAAGCGAGTATGCTCACGCTGAAAACAGAAAACAAAAATTGTCTCATGTTTTGAAGTTCAGCTTACGTTTACACCATGGACGAACAAATTACTGTAAGTATCTCTAGTGTGTATTTTGTCAGTCTGCAGTGTTATGTGGAAATTCGTTATACTCTGTGAGCTGCGGTGCTGTTTCTCCAGGGTGGATATAGTGAGCCATGCGGACAGTGCGCTGCTGTGGACTGGGGAGTGTCAGACGAGGGTCAGTTCTTCTGTAAGAGCTGCCACAATGTCATCGAGGTGGGTTAATAGATATTTTAATATATAGTACATTAATACATAGACAGAAATCACTTTTTTTTTACATATGTATAGTTCTTCCAATTCCTATGAGCTTGTTTAAATGCATGGACAGGTATGAAGTTGTCGTATGTATTATAATTTACTCACTTTTCTGCTGATTTTCATTATGCTGCTGACTTTAATAGTTATATTAACATTTAATTTAATGATTGGTTAATTAATTTAAAAAAAATCATTAAACAAAAAGCTAATTAAAGCAGGAGTTGGGTAAATAAATATTACTAATTATTATCATACTCCCCCGGTTGATTGATTTATTTTTATTGAAAGCAGACATAAATGAAAACTTTTCATTTTATGAAAACTAAAATAGTATTTTAGTCACGTAAAGCTTATGCAGGTTTTATGAATGGGTTACATGCACAGAAGTGTTGTTCAGCCGAATCTTCAGGCAAACGATTGATGTGACTAATTTCAATTGCATAAGGGACCTTTTACAGCATCGATAATGTAGATTTTTATTTAGTTTAACAAAAAAAAAAAAACATCAGTAAATAGCGCTTTTCTGCCCAGCCTGCTCTACTGAGCTGAAGTTAGTTTTATAATCACATTGGTTCATTGTTTAACACTAGCCCCTTTCACACATACAGACCTTTCCGGAAAATTGGCGGCAATTTTCCGGCAGGTCCTTTTTGAAAATACCGGTAAATTCGTTCTGGCTATTTTCCGGAAAGAGAAGTTGTAACATTACCGGCAATTTGCCGGAATGCTGCGCTGTGTGAATGCAGAAGGAAGATTCCCGTAATAAGCGCGTGCACGTCTAGAACGTGCTGACGTGAGACGTCTGCTTTAGCCAATCACAACAGTCAGACGCATTTACGTCCGCGGGGTTTGTGAGAATAAAAGCCTTTGAATATTTTTCCAGACACATTTAGCTGCTAGAAGTTAGTCAGATCACGTTTATATGTTCTTCTTAATGCCAACTGTGTAAATAATCATCGATGAGATGCTTATGATAAGCCGTTGTTTGTTTACCTTCAAGCTTTGCGTGTGCCTGTGAAACAGCCTGTGAGCGCCTGCACACGCAGATATTTTGAACATCTCGACATGCGAAAGTGATCCTGCGAAAGTTGTTCACAATATTGATCATTCACAGAGTTTGTAATTTAGTCAAATGTTTATAAATACAAGCGCAGCCGTTTAAAGCTCATTTGTGGTGAATGATGTCAGAATTTACCGGTATTTTGGAATGGATGTGTGAATGCTCTTTTCCGGAAAATTTCCGTAACGTCCTCACCTGTGTGAACAGCGCTTTTTTGAATATACCGGTAAAGTCGTTCCGGAAATTTTCCGGATATTTACCGGTATCACTGTGTGAAAGGGGCTACTCACAATCTGTGAAGTGCTCCTATATTGTTTACCATGCTACGCTGAATATTCAGCCTGAAATAGCATGTAAATATGGCTTAGTAATAAGTGTAATTCCTGCATGCCACCGGCCAACCACTAAGCATACAGTAGTCGCTGTAGGACAAATCGTGTGAAAGAGTGAGACCAGCGATCCTTGCATGCATTAAATATTGTACATCATGACAAGTTTTGCTTGCTACAGAACTGAAAATGTGCTAGATATATAATACAGTATGTCGTTCGGAATTGTAGTTTTATAAGTACTATAAAGTTTTCTAACTGGCAAATGACACAATCTAGTGATTGTCTGCTGTCAACTTTAAGCTGCGCGTTCATGATTTCAGGAGTCCTGGCTTGGGATGGCTGGGGTTTTCTAAGATATGCTAACGGATAGCATTTTGGCAGATTACCTCCTGCACCTTTAAACTGACAAACAAAACAAAAACGTTTGGTGTAAGACTTGCTGAAGAAGCTTTATGGCTCATTTCAGGAGAACAAAACCAATTTTTAAAAAAAAACAGCATCTGAAAACGTGTAATATAATAGAAATCTGCAGGCACAAATTTATAGTGCTATAAAAGAAACACTTTATGATGACTGTTTTGTCTACAGTGTCTCATCTTAATGGCATGATGTTATAAGCTTTACACACCTAAAGCATGTTGCTTGTTTTAACATCTTCTAGAAAATAAGGGAGGTAGAGGATGTTACCAGCCTTCATCATAAGCATGGCAGGATCTCAATAGTCAGGAAACCCAAGAAGAAAAAACATGGTCAGTCCAGCTTTACTTACTGTTTTTATTCTTGTTGATCATTTCTAACAGGATATTGTGCTAAAATGAAAAATTGAACCTGACGCCTCTTATGTCTGTTTTCAGATTCTGAAAGGGAGTGGTTGGTCTGTGAGGGATTTCAGTTCATCCTCAAACACCAGGCCAAGGCTTTGGTCAGTCTAGGTGTTTGTATGAAGTTTGAGGTTAGTGCTCTTTGTTTACTGAATCAAGTTAAGTAGTTTGCACAGTATTCTTATGTTGTTAGATTTTATATTTGGTACATTGATCTCTTATGTAATTATGTAATTTTCTGTATAATTTGTTTTACTTTATTGTAGAGGTGTTTTTTTTGTGGGTGCAAGTGTAAAATATAATGTATAAACAGTGCGACTTGTAGGATCATTTTACAGGTTAAACCCAAAAAGGACCCGTTTGTGAGCCAGAGTCAAAGATTCAAATAAATAAAGATTACTGAAGATAGTTTGCAGTTTCATTGGGAAGGGTCTGGCTGCAGACCTCCACTTTTTAGTCTTGTATTTTCTGCCTTGCACTCTTAGGCAACCACACTTCCTCTGCAAGTAACGTTATTTACAATTGACACCTGCACTCTCCTGTCATGTCACTTGCAATCGACACTAATAAACAGGAAGTAAGCCTCTTACAGACTATGTTTTTAATGAATGATATAGCTGAATAATTAATGATAAAAATGTGATTTGAAGATTTAAAAAGAGGGTGGAGGGATTAATTTGATTACACACATCACTGAGCTGAAATGTTTGTGACTTTGTTTTCCAATAGAATGTAAAATAAAGAACGTCAAAACACAAAATTTAATGAGTGCGGATCACTGGCTACTTCTTAGTTTACTGAATCACTTTATGGATGACAAAAAAAAGAATCTCCTAATTAAGGTTGGGAATTGGAGATTCATTTAGATTCTAGTATTGGATACTTGGATTAGAAATCGGATACTTGTTATAAAGTCAAACATTTAATTTAATGAGTGCGGGTCACTGGCTACTTCTTAGATAACTGAATCAAAAGAGTAGCTACATTTGGTAAAGAATGTCGGCAAAGTTAAATGTCATTATTATTGTAAAATCAAAGTCGATATGCATAATTGGAATAGGAATTGATCAAGTTCAAATCTTAGCCAACCCTACTCCTAATGCAATGCAATGTCATGTTTTGTTTTGACAGACAGAAGTTCTGTGGAATTTCTGGAAGAGGTACCTGCAGAACACAAGGCAAGCTTTTACTGAAAATCCAGTGTCCACTGCGAGGTTTGAAGTGGTACGTTTTGTGTTGAATTTTAAAATTGAAATTGTTTTGAAGACCTGTGAAGAAGATGTTGACAAATCTTTATTAAAAAAAGCAAATAATAATCAAAAGCCATTGTTTAGTCATTGTTTTGCTTTTTAAAATTAGTTTTCATGTTAATGCTATTTTATTTTTACATTTTCTCTTAACTTCAGTTTAATTATAGTTCATTTCCTTTACTATTTTTCTCAATTTTAGTGTCGTTTTATGAACACATTTCTCTTTAGTTTTATTGCTTTTAGTTTCAGTTTTAGTAATTTAGTTTAACAGAGTTCACAGACCAGGTCCAGTGTTCAGAGTAAAGTTTAGTGTTTGCAGAGCTTACATTAACTCTTGTTCACTCCTATTAGTTATAGAAAATAAATTAAATCATAGTTTGAACTTTGAACAGGCACTGAAGACAAAAGCACACAAATGCGTCTCAAACAACAAAAGCTAAAATTATGAAGAAAAAAGAACTTCATATAGTTAAATATGCCTTGTTTACATTTTTTTTGGCAAATTAAGCAAAGTTAAAAGGCTTTTTACTTGCTCCAAGATTATTGGTTTCCCTCTGCGGAGTCTAGCAGAGTTACATGAACAGCAAAGAAAGTGTGGGAGATGATTCTCATCTTCTGAAGCCTTTTTTTTTTCTGTTGCCCTCTGGAAGAAGGTTTAAAAGCATCAAATGCTCTGTTAACAGATATAAATTCACCTAATTCACATTTATTCTTGAGTCAATCAGGCTTTACAACCTTTTATATTAGCAAGTTTTACATTTTTAATATGTAAGTCCTTCCTATGTTTTTCAGCACTATTTATGAAGACATTAAGCAGCATGCTGGATTGTGTTTTTTAATATTGTTTGAAAGTGATTTGTTTCTTTATGTGTTTGTTGTATCATGAAATGCTACTCTACTACCCTAATTTAATTGGCCCTGTTGGGATTTTTAAAGTTGTAAAACTGTTAAACTTGAACATTTTTTATGTTTATATAGAAAATATATTTTTGTCAATAATCATGAGCTTAACTGATGATTATTGGTTGGTTTGTATTAAGATTTTCTGGTATAAGATAAGATAAGATAAGCTGGTATAATAGCATCTACAGTTACTTCTATAATCAGCTGAAGGTCAGATTTTCTGTTACAGGGTAAGTGTTTTTTCATTTTAAATACAATAATTTTGCTATTATTTCAGTTAGTTTTTCAGTCACTGATGCTTTTAGTTTCAGAATTTAATTTTTGTGGGAACTTTTTTTTTTAATAAATCCACATAGGTTTTTGCAAGAAATTAGTCTAAAATCAGTGACATCTTGTGTAAGGAAATTGGTTCTTTGTTTTCAGACAGTAACTCCATTTTTCATGCACTTTTATCTTTATATAGTTTTCCAGGCCTTTTATACTGGGGCCCTAAAATTTAATTGGGCACATTGCACCTTTTATTTTTCTAATTTATTTCTACAACAATTTGATATTAATTTCAGATAAAAAAAAAATTAAATCTGCCAGGCACCACGGAGTTTAAATGTTTTCCCTGTGTTTGTGTGGGTTTCCTCCAGGTGCTCCGGTTTCCCCCACTGTCCAGGAACATGTGCTTTAGGTCAATTGAATAAACTAAATTGTCTGTAGTGTGTGTGTGTAAATGCAAGAGTGTTTAAGGGTATTTCCCAGTCTTGGGTTTTGGCTGGAAAGGCTTTCGCTGCGTAAAACATATGCTGGATAAGTTGGCGGTTCATTCAGCTGTTGGCAACCCCTGATTTATAAAGCTACTAAGCTGAAAAGAAAATGAATGAATGAATAATAAATCTGCTTTCTTGTAGTTTATGAAGTCCCAGAGTGGCTCAGAGTCTGACACCCAGAGCCACCAGTCATGCTACAGTGAGGCTTCTTCAGACACAGAGATGTCTGTCTCAGGTATGAATGTAAATCACTTTCTGGCAGATAGCACATTTTCACCTTATTTGAAGTGTTGGTTGATCTTTATTTTCTTTTTTTGCTACAGGTATATCTGTTGATGGAAGATCCGCTGTAAGTTCGGAGTCCCTACATTCTATACCCCAAAAAGGGAGGAGAGGAAGAGTTTCCAATCTTATGTCCATGCCACGCACACTGGCCATGTGCTATTTGGCTCTGCTGTGGGTTCGAGAGGCCATCACTCTGACTGACCTGCTAAGGTTTGGAGGATGCACAAGCATTTTAATTTGTAACTTAATTGTTTTATAATGTCACATTTTTGATTCAATTCAAGTTTATTTGTATAACGGATCAAATCAGCTTTACAAAAGGTGCACATTAATGCATAACAATCAAATTCGCCACAACTGTATTAGTTACTAATAACTTTAAATAAATAGAAACAATTCGTTTTTAACAGTTAAAATTAGTATATATAAACATAGTTAACCTGCAGTTATATAGCATATAGGTGATGTCCATGTGTAAATTCTCAATGAAGTGTGATAAAGGACACAGGATTTTACCCATTGGGAATTAAGTATTAATATTAATATACACAATATGAGATTTAATACAAAAAGTAGTGTTGCATGTTTCAGAGTGAAAGCTGTGTTCTGTTTATCGTGATTGCTTACAATTCAGTCCGAAATGTCCGTATGCATTTTTTGTATTCAGATGCAAAAAATTTGTCACTTACACAAACCTTGCACACTGAGTCTGATGCATATTAATTCATTTATTCATCACAAAAAATGCAAAACGTTTTGCAGTCAGTTCAAGCAGTGATAAATTGTTCTCTCTTTTCTCCAAAGTAGAAAAAGAAAGAGGAATAGGCTACATATTGTGTTCATCCAATACTAACCTACATAGAGAGGAAGGAGAGTTCTCCTCCTTATCAAAGAGCAGCGCTACGATTATCCTGAAATGCAAAGTTTATGTCAGGAAATCAGTGGAATTTTAATTCATTGCTTGTGATACTTCACACTTGTGATACTTTACAAATTCCCGTACGTAAACAAATCCTGAACAGAGAATGGCAGTACCTACAGGCATTATAATAAATGGTGGTCGGGTTGCAGACGAAGGATGAAAGTGAAGAGTGGAGTATGTTGTGGACGAAAGTGTAGAGGGTTGTCGGTAAAATGAGGTGCCCGATCAGATTTCAGAGGTGCCGTGTTAATGCACAATTTAAGCTCTGTATATGGACCTTAAAAGGTCATGATCCTCATTCATTGAGTAATTGTGTTATATTTTTATTTCACATTCTTCAGGAAATATAACCATTCAAAATAAATTTCCAGAAGAATGTGAAGTAAAAAATATAACACAATTACTTAATGAATGTGGTTCATGACCCTTTGACTTATTGTGTTTATAAGATTGACGCACCAAAACTTACCAACACAGAAGCACAGTGCATACTTCAGTATTGAACTTAATAGCTACCTTTTGACTTTGGAGCAATGCAAAATGACATTGAGACTTCTAAAACATAACAGACCCAGTGACGTTTTATCTATTTATTTGCAACCACAGTTTTTTTTTTCATGTAGCATCCTGGTTAAAAGATGATTAAGTCTTTCACTGATGGTTCACGCAAGGGCGTAGGTTTGCGCTTGCTATTATTTGCTATTTAATATATATATATATATATATATATATATATATATATATATATATATATATATATATATATATATATATATATATATTGCTATTTATTATTTAACTGCTATTAAAATGTATTATTAAGTAATCCTCTCTTCTTACAATTTATTAAGTTAAATGAAATGGTCATGCGTGTAGCCAAGGGGGGTCAGGTAGTTTGAAAGACCAAAAGTTGGATTATTATTATTATGTTTAAATTTTTCTTATTATTTAAATGCACAGATTTTCACTGAGGAAGGTTGAATGCGCCGGCCAGTTTGTTATTTGCCTATAGGCTTCAGTTTTTCATTTAAATCAAGTTTTAACAGATTTCCCAAAGAAAATTATGATAAAAAATTGTATTTTAAATATAAGTATATTTACATATTTGAAGAGTCTAGATGCAAAAACCTCTAAATGCCATTTAATATTTACTTCTAAAATTATAATTTTTTTCCAACTCCTGTGTGTGGATTTTACTTTTATAGTGACAAATACTTTCTTTTCATTGCCTTTAAAGTAAAATAACTCAACATAAATATACAAGGCTGAGAAAAATGCTCATTTTACATGGCATTTAGAGGTTTTGGCATCTGTAATGTACTTCATTACTTTATTCTAAGAATGTAAAGTCTTTTTTTATTATTTATAAAACTGTAATAAAACGTACAGTTTGAATGTGTGAATAAAGCAATTTGACAAAATGGTAGAAAATAGTTTTTGGTACATCAAAAAGTGTAGTTGTAATAACTATCCAACACGATTATCTAGCAAAAATTAGTTCTTAATATGTCACTAAAATGTCATATTTATACCTCAATTAAACAGAAAATCAGGTGAATAACTGCAAAAAGGTTCAGTTTTTCAGAAAACAAATAACCCCTTTCAATAAGCTGGCTACAGGCCTGAAAGTGTCATGTTAAAATAATGTTTATTAACTGATAAAGAGATAGTTTAATAAAGACTTTCGTTCATTTTTCGTACAAATTAAACATGTCTCGTAGTATTATTAAAAGATGGAGCACAGGCTGTAGTTTTTCTGACAAATTGTTTCAACCAAAATTGGAGATGTTACTCTAAGAGATTAGGAGAACTGGCAGGGTCATATACGTTTACAGGTGTTTATTCTGCAGTTAGTTTTCAGGGAATATTGTTTACAGAGTAACGTTAGTCTGTTTTAACGTTAGACTGAACGTAAAAGCGGTGAAAACACTACCATAACGGCATTATCATGATGGACTCATTCAGTAGCGAACTTGAGTTTATGTGACTTACACTTTTCGTTGGAAAAAGCTCTTTATATCCACCTCTTCTTGCTACCTCCATCCTCTCTTGTGCGAGGCACACACCTCACACATCGGGAAATTCCCCCCGCGCAGTTGTTTTGGCGCAGTTTGTATCTGAAACCATGATCTGAAAGCAGCCACTCACATGACAGCAGGGAAAGGCACAGCCAATCACAATGTTCATATGTGTTTGGGGGCGGTGCGACTCGAGGAGAGAACGTGATTTAACCCTTTCGGCATGTCAGGGTTTATACTGACAGCGCAATGTTTTTAAGTGAATTAAATTATTGGTGGGGACATTTCGGTAGTTTGTGGATATTGGTGGGGACACGTCAACCGTCCACCCTAAATCTACGCCCCTGGGTTCACGATTCATTTATTGGCCCAATTCCATAGAACCATTACACAACCTTGCATCATGAATGCATCACTGTAAGAACTATAGAGAAAACAAAAAAACAAACTATCAAACACAAATGAATCACGAAAATTAAAAGACTAAGCCAACATCAAAAATCAAACATTAATCTTAAACAAATTAAATAAATCAAATTACCTTATTTTCCCTTAAGCCAAGAGCTAAAACTCATAAATGGGGAATCCGTGAATTAGCCGTTTACCCGTGCCTTTTTGCGGTGTTTAATAAACAATAAATAACAAGAAAGACATCTGATTTTGCAATCATCTGTTTCTTGCAGGATGGTCGCAGAAGGCCATATTCCTTACTTGCACCTTCACGAAACATTTCCAGCAGAGATGAGAATGTTCGGGAAAGATGTCCAAATCTTTCGGGTTCTGGTGAGGAACATATAAACAGTTCTCACTTCACCACTCATGAATCATTGTGTTTCATTCTATACCAACTTCTCTTCTTTAGTTCTTTCCATCTTATGCGTTCATCAAAAAAGAAGCTTTAGTTCTGGCAAAGATCATGAAGTTGCCGTCCTTCCCAACAATTTCTCAGGATTGTCTTTTCCACCCAGTTCCACTCACTGTCCGCTATCTGCTAGAGGCAAACCTTCCAGGTGAGTGTTTTTTTTTCACTGTAGTGGAGACGTTGTGGTAAATTATGAAAATGGATTTCAAACAAATCTATCCAACCCATATAATCCTCTTTTTTTGTGTGTGTTTGATACACTCCTGACTCTGCATGTTCATTTTAGATGCTCTTCATGTTTGGGTCCAGAAGGTTATAACTGGAGCTGGTATGGATAGCGATTCCTTTCTGACGTTTGACCCCACTGATAAGAAGCCTCATCTCTTGAGTTATGATGTTCAAGCAGTAGCTGTCATTATTGTGGCCATGAAGCTCCTTTTCAAGTTGGATGATCATGTGGAATGGTTTGTCACTTCTTTATTTTCTGTAAAGCTCCACAGTTAATTTGGATTTAAAGCAATCTTATTCCCACACGACACTAACTATTTTTTCATTCAAAAATGCTAATTAAATTTATGCGCAAAGCTGGATTATCGCATAAAAGACGTGCAAATAAAGCAGCGTTTCCATCCAATGAGTCAAAGAGAACAAAATCGTCAATTCCTGATTAACTGGCCCCAAATATTAAAAGTAAAAACAAAATTTGCTGCGGTAGGAGAAGCTGTGTGAATCTTTTCTTTATTGAATAAATGACTTGTGCCTCAAAAGTCAAATGCTGACACGCAATGAATGTGTGGTGGTGTTTGAAGATGTTAGGAGCCCAGGCGCTCTTGACAATTCTGGAGCAGGGTGTCTTCAGGGTCTTAAAATGTCTTGAATTTCAAAAACTAAATTTTAGGCCTTAAAGTCTTAAATTCACTGCAATATTGTGTGGTCTTAAATATTTTTAAACAGGACTTAAATTTCCTCTGTCCAAGTAAAGCTACCCAATCGGGCTGACATTCATCCAATTGCCAACAATCCATCTTAATTAAATCAGGAAAAGAAAACTAACAACAATTACACAGTTCCTTGTGATGATAACAGGGCAATATATTGCTTTACGATATCTTCCATTCATAAAAAAACCATTTACAGAAGTAAGGGCGAGGAGACTAGACATAATATTTATAAAAAGGCATGAAACTTAAAGTTTTATAACAGAAATGTATTAGGTACAATAGAAGTAATACTTAATCAATTTGGACCAAAAGCCAACAAATATATTTTTGATTATTTATGTAATCGCCTCCACAATAAAAGTACTTTTACCAATGTTAAACATGTCATAAATAAAGACATATTCTGTTGAATTATGTTTTTTGTTTTGACACATTAAAGTATGTCACTAAGAAATAATAAAAAAAATTTGTGGCAAACAAAACAAAAGTCCATTGGCCCAACCAACCTGCTGGTTTGTCCATTCACACACATTTTTATCATCACATGATCTCTTATAACAAAATCACATGACCTTTTTTAATGTGCATGCTGGAATTTGTTCAGTAAAAGTGTTTCCATCATAGTTTATGCACCTCTTTTCTTATCAGATAAAAAGTTTATTCTACTCAGTTTTGCACATATGTCTTATGCACATTTTCAAAACTTATGCGCATCTTGGCTTTTACATCAACCGTTTTTATGTGCATCTCCAAAATGTGCATAAAAATAGGTGGATTACGCATTTAAGCTTTAAAGCTGTTTTAGAGTTGTTTGGATTGAAACTATTAGTCTGAGTCATTGAGTGTTATTATTTTAGGGTTACAAAAAGTCAAATAGTTACAGCAGTACTTAGATAAAAATATAAAGTTCAGATGTAAACAAAGCACTGATGTCTATGGTAGTGATTAAATTTGGGGTAAATTGCATTTTGAAAGGAACTCATTAAAGTATAGTTGACCAAAAAAAGAAAAATGATTCTTTTACTGTCACTTCACTTGTTCAAAATGCATTTGAGTTTCTTTCTTTTAATAATCAGAATAAAGATATTCAGAAAAATAATTTTCAAAATGGTTCCCATTGACTTACATAGTATTTGTTTCCTTCTATGGAAACCAATGGTTAATGCTATCTGAAATTTTTGATACTAGCTTCTTTTGTGTTCAATGGGAAAAAATCTGTATTGAGGGAGAGTAAACAGTGATTAAACTTTAATTTTGGGGTGAACTATCCCTTTTACCCTCCTGTCATGTTCACATCTCGCCCCTTTTAATGTTCCTGGCCAAAATTGTCTGTTTTAACTGCTTTTAAATTAGCACAAAAAAAATGTATTTAACTTTTTTCTTTGCTGTGAACAATGTGTCAAAGTAGGGTTTAACATGAATTTATAGAATTAGACATAAAATAACTGCAGTGAAAATACAATTAAATACAAATAGGCACTGAAAATGTCAAAATACTCCCACCCGAAATATCAAAATACTTTCTTTCATTACTAATAGACAGCTCGCTAAAATAATCACATGGTCTGACTAAAGAAATTGAAATGTAAATCCATTTGAATGATGTATTAACCAGCAAAGCACAAACAAACAGTATCCTTTCCTGTTTACTGAGTTCTCAAATTTTCATTCAGTCCTTCAATTGCACTATATTTAATGTACTGAAGAATAGTGAATGAGGGTATAGACGGTGATTGAAGGTGTGTGTGTGTGTGTGTAGGACACAGCACTAGTTATACTTTGGTCATTTTTGAGCGAGATGCAAATGGTCTAATCCAATAGAATAATTGATGCTAAGCTAAAAGTGCTCCTTCTAGACCCAAACATTGGTATAAATTTGTACCGTCTGATGGGTGAATATAGTCTGAACACCCAGTCATTTTCATATGGTGGTCACTTTTGACCGGGAACACCACAGGTTGATTAAAACACTCAAAATTCAATGAAAGAGGTGATCATCACTTTTATGTGTTCAAGTGCATAGTGCGGAGGATATCCTATAGTCTTGAGGCAATCAGATGTAAATCACAGTATTAAGAAGATTTGACCTGACCAATTTTCTATCAGTTATTTTGTTATGCCATTAGGTGTTAAAGTTATTTGTTTTTTAATTATTTCAAAATAATAAAAGTCTGAGTTAATCTGGCAGTTTTTTTTTTTATTTAATTAGAACAAATTTTTCAGGCAAATAAAATGTTACAATAATTTAGGATTTCAGATTTTTTTTTCTAAAAAAAAAAAAGTTGTATGCGTTATCTAACTGTTTATTCTTTTCATTATTGTCTCAAGGAAATTATCTCATGATGCAGCCAAGAAGAAGAATAATAAAGGTAAAACCATTTCACTAGATATTTATTTTTGCATATCATATCATATTGGTAACGTGTTCTCGCATGCTTATCAGTCTTCAGTTTAGAAAGATGGTTTAACATCGTACAGCCTGTTTTAGAGCAAGCCAGACTCAAGGAGGAACAAGAAGAAGCTCGGTAAAACACAATCATCCCAGTAATCTCTGTGACTTTATTGACAGCTCATTCACTGCAAACACTTCTGCTCTTCTCTGCTCTTTCAGACGGCAGTGGAATTTTGCTAACCCTTTCATCACAAATCTGAAGCGCAAGTCCCTAGTTCTCAAAAAGAGACGTAAGCTGATTAGAACACATCTCAGTGAATTTATCCTCAGTCCTTTAGTGTGTTTTTATCTGATCAAATGCTGTCCACCTTTATATCATCTCCAGGTGTGACTGATCATTTGCAGCAGAGATTTCAGAAGTTTGCAGATCCTGCACCAGAACAGTCCACGTCCACGACAAACTCTCACACCAGCTTCCGCTTCAGCTGGGGAGAGGAGGAGGGTTCAGATGGACCCAGTATGTTTAACCAGAATTTGGACTGTACTGTTAAGGCAAAAGCGGTCAATGGCCTGGCCAACCAAAGATACTGGCATCCTGAACTGAGGATATGCCCGGAGAAGTAAGTAAACACAGATGCTTTTTCTCATTTTTGTAAAACTTGTATCCAAAAGTATACAACGCATTTAACATCATCCAAGCAACAGAGGTGAATTTGTAATGCACATTACCTACAAGTCACTAGTTTCAGTTTTGCTTAATGTGCTTTAAGGCTTGATTACTATAATAAATGATCATAGTGTATGTCACAATATACAGTCAAGTCGGAAATTATTCATACTCCTGAAAAATTCTGACTTGAAGTTTCTTTTTGGGTGCTTTCACATCTGTGGTTCGTTCACTTGATCTGGACCAAGGGCAACAAATGATACATTGAAGCATTTTTCTGCTGTTTTTGGATCGTTTTCACACCACACTGATTTCTTTAGTCCAAACCTGTTAAAAAGATTTAAAATGCAGTCAAGTGACGAAATCCACATCACTCATTGGCCAGATGTTATTAAATGTGTTTTCTTAAACTGCTTTTCGATTGGTCAGAATTAACATGCAGAAAAATGCCAATGGAACTCCCTCAAGCAAACAAACTGGCAGACACAAGCACGACTGCACTGGCTGATTGTATTTCTGGTTAATGTATACTATGTAGTTTGTATACATCACTTTAGACAAACTATACATTTCGAGAATGAAGTGTGGCTACAGCTGTGACAATGTTTTAATGCATTGCAAACGGCAAAGGCGCATCGCAAGTCACTTCAGGAGGAGGTGTGAATTAAATTAGCTAAACTGCGACATGGTCATCTTCCAGAAATATTTCCAACGATCCATCAGCTAATGTTTTTTTCCCTCTCTCACTCTCTCTCTCTTTAAAATCGATGGTAAAGAAATGTCAACAAATATTTTTCCTCCACACCCCACAAGATTAGGCAGAGCATCGGACTGCGGCAGCTGGATTAGTAAAAAAAGGCCAGTACTTTTTGTGGTTGGGTCTGTTTTAGTTCGGATTATGTTCTCACCAAAAACTAACCTCTCCAGGATTCGTTTGAAAGTGTACTGAGATCACCTCTACAAGGAGGTCTTGATTAGCTTTTTTGGTTCACTTTTGGTGCACACTGCAGTGCAATTGTTACATTCACACCTGCCCAAATGAACCACACCAAGAGAGAAAACAAACTCTAGTGCGATTCAAACAAACTAAATAAGGCAGGTGTGAAAACTCTTATTCAACCAGCAAGTTGTTTGGATTGGAAATGATACAGGCTTCTCCCAAAATAAATCAAGATGTGCACGAGGCATTATTGTGGGATAAGCTATTTCTCAGCTTTTATTTACATTTGAACAAAAACTTAGTCAGACTTTGCCATGGGGTTTGATTAATTTTGCACTTGACTGTATGTTTTATAGTTCAATATTTTATAGATATTGATAGTTCAATATTTTTCCTTTTCTGTTCTGAATTAGGGCTGTGCGATTAATTAAAATCATATCAGAATCATAATTTGTGAACATGAACAATTTCTAAATCGCCTTATAGCATGATTTTCCTGCAGTATGATCTTTAAACTAATCACAACGTAGCGTGCCTAAACAGACCGCAAGAACAGGAGACTGAATAGCCTGCGTATACAGCAATGATGATCTCAGCACAGGAGGACTTAGTGCCAAAAAAAGTCAACATCTATGGTGTGGGATTAAGTTATTTTGGATACAGGAAGGCTGATGTATGGCAGAACCAAGTAATTTGTAAGTCCGTCATATATTGCGTCTAAAAGGGTGTGGGAAGAGTGAGTGCGTCACTTCCTTCAGTATTTTCAACATGCTTTGTGGTCGCTCCTTTGTCATTGCTTGGTGACCATCAACCATTTTCCCAGAGAATAACAAACTAACAAAGATTGCTGCCGTTCCAATACAAGTTTTATGTATGGAGAGAATTAAAAAGCACTTGGTGTTCAGGTGTCTTGTGTTTGTCTGAGGTAGATCTGGGCGATAATTCGATATCGATAATTATCACGATATAAAAAAATTTCGATAAAACGATAATGACATTTCGATAATTGCTTGATAATATTTACGCACTATGCGTAACAATGCGCAAGCATTTTGCAGCCTGCCCTTCCGGATGCCGCACGCCTTACAAGTTTACAGCCATAGTTGTACTTAAAGGAGTAAGAAAATAAGGTAAAAAGGTCAGAGTCACAGACATTGTTGACAAGAAACGTCACTAGACCTCAGTCTTGAGCTACTTAGTTTTTTGCTATCCGACAAACAGCAACGTGCACTGCAAACTGCGCAAGATGACTTGTGTCATCGAAAGCAGGCAACTCTATAAGCCTGTTTCATCATTTAAAACAACACCACCCTTATGAAGATGCTAAGAAATTACAGACCTAAACAACTGCTGGTAAACCAGGGCAACTACCCTGCAGAGTCTCATGTCATCATTTTCGAAAGTCGTGCCTTACTAGAAAACCCCCCCAAAAAGACAGACGAAAGATATGACAGACAAAACTATCTCAATTACATCTCAATGACTACTTGAAGCTTGCTCTACAGGCTGCATTAAGGATATTTACACTACAACATTTACACTAATAAAAATAATATAATAAAGTAGCAAATTCAAACAAAGTATCTAACAAAAATTAGTTAAACTTGAGTAAGGGGATGATAGTGAAGCCAAACAAAAGAAAGAAATATAACAAAACAATTCTAATTCATGAATAATCTCTTACCTCGCTAAAAACTGATGCAAAGAAAGAAAAGTCCTTCAGGGCAGTGCGCTGCATTCTTCCCTATAAAATAAATATAAAGATGACGTTCACCTGATGTCTTTAACAATACATTTTCTACGTGATGGAAGTCGTACGACATCTTCCCTATCCACCTTACTCTGAGAAAAGAGTGAACTTGAGGAGATATAGGCTAGCTCAATATTGTCGGGAAAGAGCTGAGCCAAAAAAATAACATACAAATCAATCTAAATACAAATGAACAAAACTCACAAAATTTCTCAAAGTGGGCAAAAGTAATGCAAAATAATTTTACCCAAACGAAAGTTAAGCAAAAACAACGAAAATCATAATCATGTTGGAAAAATACACGAAAAACGAGATCAAAGCTATCTTGTTTCTAACAGGATGATGGAAGATTTTCCTCTAACTCCTCTAACTGAAACTTTTAACAGTAGGCTACTCTTGCACTACCTTCATTATTGGGCGTCTCATATCTTCTCATTCTACAAAGCCCACTCTCTGCTTTTTGCTGATCCACTGCCATGTCCCGCTATACACCCGCAACCCACCTGCAGTTAGCTAATTATAATGTATTTTTTTATTACCCGACCCGTGGTTTATCCACAGCGCCGCAGATATAACCGCCATTTACGGATCACTAACGGGAGGCAAAAATACAACCTTTAAGGCTACACCCTTACCATTAGGTTCAGACAAAACTGCAGTGTATTTTACTGGTGAATATGTCATTTAAAAACACTTTAGAAACACAGTATATGTGTATTTTTTCATTAATTTAAACGGAAACCTATCTATCTAAATGAAAACTTAATCAAAAATGAGCATCACTATGTCTGTGTCTGCACAGAGATCAAGCTTCTCACCTGAGAATGTGGACATTACGGTGTTTTTGAAGAAGAACTTAAAACTTAATTAAATATTCCAAATGTCCTTAGAGAGGACAAGCCTGTTTATCTTTCACTAGTCTACACTGCAGTTCTTTATTTTATTTTATTTTACTTAGTTAAGATGGCTGCACTAAAGAAAATAGTTTTTTCTGACTGGTCTATATTGAAGGTATTTATTTAATTGTTGTTGTTGTTTACTCGGGTATCCTGACTGTACTAAAATGTGAAAAACAAATGTGATAAATATCGATATCGACTGATATGAAAAAAATTATCGTGATAATTTTTTTTGCCATATCACCCAGCTCTAGTCTGAGGTATCCGAAATGTGTATATTCCATACAAAGTATAAAGGTGATCAGTCAGTTCTTGTTACTTGACTCGCCGTGCAACATTCTGAAAAGTTCAGTTTAAAGTTTGTCTAAAAAGAGAGTTTTTTTAGCTGGGTGCACCTGGAATACACGCGTGTGCCGCTCTCAATATGTGCACTCAATCCATTGGGAGTAATGGACTTGTGCGCGATATGTAAACGACCGATTTCACAGCATTGTCCCAAAGAGGTCTATGATCTATGCATGACAAAACAAATCTGTGAACACACACACAACTACTTCTGATATTTGATCAAGCAGAACATCGGAGCCTTACTTGAGTTTGACTGTGCATGTGCTCACACAAACACATACATGCATATTTTGTTTTGTTTTGTCATAGGTCTGTTCTAGAGACAATTTGTTAGAGCTTTACTTGGTTTTTTTGATTTTATATTATGTCTGTTTTAGAGACATGTTAGAGGTCTTTGATAAAGATCTAATGTTTTTTTCTTTTGAAAGATGCTTCAGATTTATACTGACAGATTCAGTCTGTCTATGACAAAATCAAGATTATCAAAATTGCAATATTGTTCAAGAAAATCTTGACTGGTTTCTTTTGGCCATATCGCACAGCCCTATTCTGAATGCAGTCAAATAAATACATGTTTATAATATTTGTAAAAGCTTCATATATTCTTTTTCAGGACTGTCAGCCTATTTTACATCATTTCTGAATGTAATTTCAAGCCATATTACTTGCCCTTTTTTTCATTCTCCTATCTCTCAATTTTTATGAACTTATTATTACTCAGATTTAACTCAGAACTTAATTTCTTGAAAATATAGTCCTGTATACTTTGTATGTTTGCTCGCTAGTATATTGATTTAATCTCCCTTTTCTCTTTTTACAGTAAATGTGTTAGTCATTTCTCAAAATTTGAGCCCAGTTTACCTCGGATGTTCGTGTGGGTGCTTGATCTCTTCTCGTTCATTCTGGGTGTCCTTCAGTCTGACGTGTACGAAGAGGTCCTCAACGTTGAGCGACGCTTCTTAAAGAAAAATTATCGGCTCGACAGTCGATTGACTTCTTCTCATCTGAAAAAGAAAAAAGGTCCAATTTTGTAACTCATGCTGGTGGAGAGAATATCACAAACACAGACTGAATTCAGCATACCAGCTTCCCAGATTCCTTTTCTTCTCCTCTCAACAGCAGGAAGACTGGTCAGACTTTCATAGTGATGCCTTGTCATTTTCAGTAGTGTCTTGCAGAGTTTAGTTCTGTGAGTTTGGGAATTAACAGTATCTGTTGCCTTATAAAAAAAGACAGGTTTGCCTTGTATGCATGGTGTTGTTTTGATTAAAGAAATGCAACACTTACATTGGTTGTAGCTCCACAAATGAACCAACAGGGGGAGTAATGAACCTTACAATTGAGTGCTGATGGATTCTTTTGTCCTGCAATTCTCAAACATTTTGTCTAATGTTTGAGCAAAATGCGTAGCAAAACTAATTCTGCTGAAAGGCTGAAGTAGTTTTGTATATGAGCAGTCTTTTTACTTTATTTACTCTTTTAACTATATCCTATTGTGATTTATTTTCTGCGGCATTTGCTTTAATAGATCAGAGTGAACGGATGTAAGTGGTTTAACTCCCGTTAGTCTAACAAATGTGTCTTGTAGGAGAATGTAGCCTATATTTAGTCGTACTGTGACTTGCACGTAACTGCTTTGTACTTTAATTCCACTTTTCTGCCACATTGTCATCAGCATAACACATTTGAGCCCATAGTATAGTTGTTTTTTACATGTATATCAGCATAAAGACAGTTGAACACTGTCTTCCAAACTAAAGTGCACTCCATTTGATAGTGTGTGCAAATACTGGTGCTCAAAGCGATCACGTTTACTTTCTTTGCAAAGATTTGAATGACGTGTTTGTATGAACTTTTTTTTAAAAATGTGTAAAGATAGAAGTATACTTTAGGCATTGAGTAGTCCTTTAACCCTGAGTCTAAATGACTACTTCTTGCTAAATGCTTCAAATATATAGCAGTTTATATATAGTAATATATATTTTTTCTTGCTGTTTTGCATATTTGATCAGTTAAGAAATGTATTGACTTAATCTTGAGGTAAAGTTTCTGAAACATCCTTTATGTTAAAGGAATTTTTATGCACCTGAAGCCAAAGATTTGTCAATTCTTTTTTTTCAGCTAAAAAGAAATGAATTCATTTAAAGCAATACAGACCCTTTTATTGTGCAAATTTAATGTTAAGGCAACTTCTTAACAATAAAACAAATAAGGGTCATAAAAAGACGTATGATTTTAACAAATGCTGCCCTGTGGATTAATTTGCAGCTCCTTCAATATGTATTTTCAAATCTTGCCAAAAAAATTTTTAATGCTGTTGATTTTTGTTTATAATGTAGATGTTGTATATGACCTTCCAAGAGTTTACACTTAGCTGACGATTGATTATAAAGCTTGTTTGGCATCCTGTCCGGGGAGAGAGCCCTGAGCTCATAAGATCTTCGAGCCTGGGGCTCCCTCCCGTTTGCAAGGAGAGAGGGGAGTTTTAGGTCAGGTAGATCTCGAGAACTCCCCTGCTGTAGTAGCTAATGAACAGATAGTGATTGCTCTTAAGAGATAACTACCTGGTGCATATCTATGGTGCCGATATGGATTAGTTAATTAACTTAAGTTGCATGTTTTTATACGGTGGGAGGAAACTGGGGAACCTGGGCGAAACCCATGTGAGCATGGGGAGAACATGTAAACTCTGCACAGAAATGTCGGCTGGCTTAGTCAGGACTAGAACCAATGACGTTTTTGCTGTGAGGCAACAGTGCTAACCACTGGGCCACCGTGCCACCCATCTTGAAACAGTGGAAGGTGGAATTCTTCAAAATGAAGATGGCTGTCATATGGAACTTAGAGTGTTTATAGTGGTTTAGGAATCGTTCTTTCGGATGAGACGTTAAACGGAGGTCCCAACTCTCAGTGGTTGTTAAAAATCCCAGGATGTCCTTCGAAAAAGAGTAGGGGTTTAACCCTGGCATCCTGCCCAAATCTGCCCACTGGCCTCTGTCCATCATGGCCTCCTAACCATCCCCATATTCCATTTGGTTTCATCTGTCTCCTCTCCACCAATCAGCTGGTGTGTGGTGTGCAGTCTGGCGCAAAATGGCTGCTGCGCGTCATCCAGGTGGATGCTGCACACTGGTGGTGGATGAGGAGACCCCCCCCCCCCCCCCCCATTGTGTAAAGCGCTTTGAGTGCCCAGAAAAGCGCTATATAAATGTAAGGAATTATTATTATTATTATTATTATTAATTAGTGTCTGATTGGTAAATCGTAAATTGAATAATGCGGACCGGCTGCAAGCAATCATAAGCATGTGATCCTCTCAAAATTAGTTTATAAATAAACTTCACTTAGTACCATATGAAACTGTTTATTATTATCAAAAGGATTTCTGTTAAGCTCCTTTATTATTAGAATATTCCAGTTTTCTTCCAAAGTGTTTAATCATCTTCAGCTGAAGTCATAAAGCTGCATTTCAAATGGGAGTGATTAAATGATCAAATTTGCATACTTGATTGACCAATTTTAATAACATATTGAAAAGCCAAAAAAGTTACCTTTAACACTTGTTCAAACCTGACTGAAGTGTACAAGCTGGTTGACTAAAGAGCAAGATATCTGTGTGGTCCTAAAAACCTTAAAAAGTCTTAAATCTACTGAAATGTTGTGTTATAGGTCTTACATCTTTTTAAACAGGTCTTCATTCTCCTTTGTTCATGTATTGTAACCAATCTGGCCATTAACACCCATACAATCACCAACATCCCATTTCAATAACACCGATAAAATAGCATTTAATTACTTACAGTGGCATTTGCTTAAGTTCTCTGTTTATTTACTGCTGAGGATACCGACCTGACCTATATATTTTTATTATTAAATTATTATTGAAGACTGAAGTGCAGCTATGTTTTGTTCTATTCTTGGTAAGGGTGATCGGATTTGTGAATGGAAATATTTAAAAATGAATAAAGAAATATTCAAACAAATGTATTATTATTGCATTATTAAATTTAATAAATTTGAATCATTTTGATAAGCCTAATGAAAATCTTTTCTAAACTTTGATATTTGAAAAAATTTCATTTATAATGTTCTTAAAATGTCTTAAGTCTCAAATTTAACTTGGTAAAACCTGCAGAAATCTCTGAAAGAGGAAACTGGATGCTCTTTAGCCTGGAAATCTATCATGAATGATCCAGAGAGAAAAACACATGGGAACAGGACAGGATTGATGGAGTAAGAAATTTGAGAAGGATGCATCCAGGGGGGCTGAGCAGAGTGAGAAACCAGGACAGAAAGCCTGTGTGGTGTCATGGGTGTTTCTCTGGCTTTGTTTCCCAACCAAATCAGCTGAGCTGACTGAATATATGTGTGTGCATGTAAACACACCACAGTTCACATGCTTACTGCGAGAAAAGGCTTGACGCGCAAAAAACAGAAACTCTTGTTCCCAGTAAAATTAGCCACCCAGCATGCCTTTCGGCGTTGTTTTCGCTTGTCACGTGTAGAGAGGTCGTTTTCCTGGCATGTTTTCTGTTTGATTTGGGCTCTCCCAAACAGACAGCGCTATTTTTGAGCTGCTCACACACTACATGTGCCAAACGGAAAACACTCGTGGGGAAATGCGCGCTGCACCAGCGACGTTTAACCTTGACTAGCGGAGACCAGCTTTTGTACAAATAGACAGAAAAGTCTACACGTTGTTTGATTAACAGCTGACTGTCTTATCTTTAGCGGTTTATCTTACTCTCAACGTCGTCCCCCACCGACGTTTTTAACTACTTCTATTGTTTGACGAGCGCCACTTCTGCTTCAGTTTCTGTATTTATTTGTTCGACATGTAAGATTCAAAGAAGTAGTTTATGACGGATTATCACTTCTGTTTTGGGGCGCTGTTACCTGTAGGCCTCGATCTAGCAGTTAGCCTAAACTTTCAGATTCTTTACTGTAAAAGAGTAATAAGGCTTTAGTTCATGAACATAGTAGAAAAGAAGGTTGTTTTTTTAAACTTGCACATATTATGTCACCCTTATTAAAAACAACTGATTTAGTTCATCAGCTTATTTGTAGAGAGCTCCATGAGCTGGTTTTTCTGAGTCAGATAAAAGACAAAATGTGCAGAGTGAGTTTCCAGTAGCCTACCAGGATTGAAAGCTACTTATTTTCTGGTGGCCCACAGCCTGCTCAAAATTGTGGTTATTTATTCTCAAAAAGTGGACCATTTTACAATTATATACCTCATTTTCTACTTAATTATGAAATTTAAATACTGCATTTTAGTGACATTATCTATTCTGAAGTAGCTTGTCGAATGGTCATCATAACCACACCAATGACTATTTTAGCCAAAATAGTATTCAAATAAATTTTAATATGGGCCACTTAGTGCTTCACACCTTTTTATTGGTCTTTTTTCAAGAATAAGGTTCAAGATTTAAAATAAAAGTTACTTGTAAAATATTTTACATTTACATTTAGTCATTTAGCAGACGCTTTTATCCAAAGCGACTTACAAATGAGGACAACAATACAGTAGCAAAAGATGACTTCTACATTCAACCGTATGTTTCCCTGCACAGCTGGATGTTGGACTAATGAAGAATATTTGTTAGCATTGGCCAAAACAGATTGGCTGAAGTCACATCAAAGCAACAGCCAACAGAAGATTCTGCTTTGTTTTGAAGCCTTTTTCAATAGTTTTTTTTTTTTTTACCATGATGGCATAGCAGTCAAGATAGGACAAATGAGTTTATGCATGGGACATATTCTGGACCGTTGTCAGTGAGGGGTGGGTCTTACAAACCACCCGAATTCCCCCCTGGCTACAGTTGTTTGGCTTTCTAGGAACTGGTTTTGAGAGTCATGCATTTCTCTCTTCTTGCACCATGTTGCATATTCAAAACAGACTGGTGTGAATATTGTTTAAATGTTTCCATCGCTCTGTGGAAGTCGTGGGTGTGGAGACGAGCTGTTTGCTCTAACAGTCTTAACTAACGTCACTACCTCTAATCATGTAACTTATAGGGACAGTTTACCCAAAATTAAAATTTATTCACTATTTCCTCACCCCAAGTGTCCAAATTTAAAGTTTTTTTATTCTGTTGAACACAAAAGAAGACATTTTGAGACTAAAAAACTGTAACCATAGAATTATGGTTCTTTCTTTAGAATATCTTCTTCTGTGTTCAACAGAATAAAAAAAACTCATAAAGGTTTGAAAAGAATGGGTAAATTATGCCAGTATTTTCATTTTTGGGTATACTATACCTTTAACATAAAATGCTGAGTACGTCTGTCTCATTCCAGTACAAAAACTGTGAGATTAAAGCTTGTTGATACTTTGATTTATGGAGGTAATTTAAAAATAATGAATCATTTTCTAATGATCAGGGCAGAGAAAATTAGGGCTACGCAACAAGGAAAGCATGTTGCATCTGAGAGGTTAAAAGGAAGCCCGCCCTTTTTGGATGACCCCACCTATCTGAGCTCAAGTCATTCAGTTCAGGCGCACCACAGCAGAGCAGATTGGATCAAGACCCAAAGTTTCAACAGTTTTTTTTCTCCTTCAGCAGTGGACCGCACATCTGCCACCCAACCCTCCTCTCAGCCCGTGTGTTTGCATGCCCTGTTTGGCCTCTCTTTAACGCACACACAGACACACAAACTGTCTCCTCTGGCCTGCAGCCTAACCCCCATAAACGGCCTCACTACCCTCCACAGATTCCCCGGTCTCTGGGTTCAAACAGCTCAAACATCCATTAGGAGAAGCTCTGTTTCTCAGAAACACAGCTATGATGATGTTGTTATCTTGAAAGCTGATGATACATTTGGATTTTTAGGTTTGTTTCATCGTTTTGTATTAATGTAATTAGTGTATTTCATTTATGTGAAGATGTCAACAGTTGTTTATTCAATGTTAATTAACTTTAATAACTATTTTTTAATTCACAGGCTTGTGGAAAAGTGTCATGCTAATGATGCATGACCTTCAACACTGTACAAACTTCTTCAGCATTTCGGCATTTACCACAACAGCAAAAGGAGCAAAGCATGCAACTCAGAAGAAAATTTGTTGAACTGAAACCGAAAACGCATGACTAATTCATTTAATAATGTGATCTTGTGAAACATTTTCCATTTAGTCACTTGCATTTTGTGCTAACCTTTTTACTAAGCTATATATATATATATAAGATATACTAAGATATATATATATCCTTCTTGAGAAAAAAAAGCTTAGATTTTCTGTATGTACTGTGACTCAGGCATTGGACATGACTATTAAAGTAGAGTTTTAAATGCATCAAACAACTTTAGTGAAAATTAAATATAAAAATGATGAAATAATGGTAGACTTTCATTTAGGGTAACATATTTATTTATGTAAGGATGAAAAACATTTTAATTACTTAATGTATCATAAAATGGACCACCAAAATGTATCAGTTAATCAGACGTGGGATCTAATAAGATCAAATATAAAAAGACATTTAGAAATGAATATTTAGCAAAAACACACATGATCAGAGGTGACAGAAAAGACAATTAAATTATACAAATAAAACCTAAATATAATTTTTCTGATATCTATCGGTCTGTCTGTGTCTATCTATCTGTCAGTCTATTTATCTATCTGTCTGTTTATCTTTTTAAAATCTGCTACTCTTTTCTATCTATCTGCTTAAAAACAATAGAAAATCTCGTCTTCAGAGTGTTACAGTTACAAAGCAAAAGAGACTTCTAAACCCCACTTAAAGCCCCCTTTCGTTGTTTACATGTCACATGCAGGATTAAGAAGCCAACATTTAGTCCATTTAGTGTCAAATTTGTATCACAGAATAAAAAAAAAAGCTCAGCTCTGCCCCACACACATTCAGAAAAAATGGCTGGATCATTTATTTGTTATTAAATAAATAAACAGATCTGCTGCTCCTGAGATTATATATATATATTTTATTATTGGTTAATTTCTTTTCTACAATATTTATATAGACATTACTGTAAATCTACATTAAAACTATGGTTTACAAATGACAACCATACATGTTCTTTACTTCTTATTATGCCTTAAGCAGAACATTAACAAATGCCTTATGTTTCCAACACAGCAAATGTCTTTCTTGGACACACTTCATAGATAGAGAAATACAATCACCTCTGTCTTTTTCTGAATATCTTTATCTCTGAAGAGGAGGAGATTGATGAAGCCTTTGTCTGCTCATCCCAGACAGACTGGCAAAATCACAGCCCCCTGCAGGGAGATACAATTTAGGATCTATATGACTTAATCACATTTACACCTGTCCTCACAACACAAGTCATTTATTTGCATTAATAACAGCTAATTACAACGAAAAGGAGCACAAAGACAGAGAGACACATAAAGGTTAGTGGAGCTACAACAAAGAGACGCAGTAAAGCAGTGCGCGCGCGCGCGCACACACACACACACACACACACACACACAGGCTCCGCCCTGGATTCTTTCACAGAAAGCTGTTTGCTGAGGTTCCTGAGTTCAGTTGAGTTCATGAAAACCAGGTCTGTGTGTGCACGTGACCAAGCAGATGTAATGGTTTCCGGACTACGCTTGAGACGAGTGTTTTGTTGAAAAGACAGAAAACAGAAGCCGTCGTCGCTGAATAAAAAGGGGTTTTGAATAAAATGTTAATTATTTCGCTGTCAGTGTTGCTATTAGTCTTATTAATGTACCACTAGTATAGCTATTGTTCATTATTTGAGGCGATCGAGACACAAATAAACACACCCACGAGACAAAACAAAGTTGCACTTGCTAATTTTGAGATTTAGGTCTAATGTAAAGGGAAAAGAAATCAAAATACACTTTGAAGAATTATCATTTTTGCACTTCATCAATTTGTGTTTAACTGCAATTTATATTTAACATTGTTTCTCCTGCACCGAGCCACAAATCCCCATTTCAGCATCACTTGAGCAGCAAGCTTTTCATTCTGACTGTTTATACAGGGCGTATATGCATAAAAGATTTTGCCTTATTTTTTTCTTTTCACTTTACCACATATAAAATAATAAATAAAGACCCTCCAAAACCACAGAAAAAAAAATAAGACAGCACATGCTTTGTTCACATTTTTGTGCCAGAAACATATTGCATATTCAATTTGCACAATGCAATGCCTAATTTGTAGCCTTTTCACCTGCAGTGTCTTAAACTGTAAGCTAATTCTTTCATACAGCAGCACTGTAGGATGTTTGGGCAGCAAACCTAGAGAATTCTAAACATTCACGACAACAGCATTAAAAAAGCAGCACAGACTACCTATAAAATAGGAAATGAACTGTATCTATATGAAGTGTACGGTTCTCGCTTCTTTATTCTATTTTTTGTTTTGAATGCAGGCGTTGGCTCGTGCACATCCACCCTGCGCGCGCCCGTCTGCGCATGCCACACTCCGCTGGCACAGCTATCCAGACGCGTGCGAGGATCTCACGATTCCGCTCGTTCGCCGCTCCGACCTTTCCCCCAGTTCTCGAGCACCGGGTTCATCGGGTTTACTCTGACACCGCTGACTCCTCTGTAACGCCCCCCAACAGCCACGCACCCCGTTTCAGCCAATCGGAGAGCGATCACGTACTGATCACGCGCTGCCTGCTTTCTCATTGGTCCGTTCCCGCTACACCTTTGTTTTTGATTGGTAACATGTTACCACCCGCCAGAGTGCTCTGAATTTTGTTTCTGTTTTTTTTTCTTTCTGTTGTTTTTTTGCGCTTCTGATTCACTCAGCTGAGGTTGGACCTTGCTGTAAAAAGTGATTAGACTTATGTGCCCGTGCTTCGCATCACAGTTGTCTTCCCGAGACGCACGCATATGCTGAATTTTGCTTCTGACTCCGGCCGGGTAAGTTGATTTTATTGACAAACTGCTACTTTTTTAGTATTTGCGCATTGACCCACTAATGACATCCGCTTTGGCTGCAAGTTGCGCGCGGTATACAATTAATTCTTGTCACTGAGAACAGTTGAGTTGAGAATGTTTTGCGTTTTTCAGTGTTTAACATAATAAATTGCATACTTGATCCTCTTGACATTCGCAATTAGCCTCATGTTTGGTCTTTAAATTAAATAATAAGTCATGACGAGCTATTTGCCGCAATCTTTGTTGTGCATTTCCCTCCTGCATTGAGCTGCAGTGCTACTTTACGTTCAAACTGTTGTCTTCTTTTTTCATAAGCGACCTTATTTGCCCCCTGAACGTAGTTGAATTTGAATATTTTTATTCTTCTTGATTTATACATTCAGTTGGCTGTCATTGTAGAATACACTGTATTGCTGTTATAAATGTTTTTTACGTTCTGTATTTTTTCTGTTATGCTTGTTATATTATAAGATCTATTTAACAAAAAGAGGAACCTTAATGCAACATCTGATATCATTTGATATGTTTAACCACCCTTACTTTTTGCATGGCATACTCACATGGCGTTATGGTTGGGTGCACGTCACTCTTAAATCTATATTTGGTGATGGGAGGTTCCCAGCAGCTCATGGTTAACGCTGTGTGAAGTGCTTGGTGGGTGTAGTCTCTCGGCTCTGGGCCCCCTTTCTTTGCTTATGAATGGCAGCAGCTATTTACAGTAGATTCATGACATTGTCATTTTGACATTTTATTGTATGCCATGAAATTATGTTCAATATACATATATTTCTATAGGAGCCATTGTGGTCAGTCATCAATTCAGATTCAATATTGCCGTTCATCAACTGGCACACTGTGACAATAAAATGACAAATGTGCTTTTTTTCTTATTCATAGTCCAGTCTTGTGGACATCTGTGAGGTGATGATGGAGAGAAACAGGCATGACAGTGAGAAGTCTTGCTCCTCCACTCCAGAGTACAATGACCTGGAAGCTGCGGAGGCTTTGGTGTGCATGAGCTTCTGGGTCCAGAGGACCCACAAGCCTCGCCCACTTACGCCCACCTCGGACTCCTGTGATTCTCTCGCCTTGCAGCCTGAACTCATCGAGTCTCCTAAAGACCTGGTCTCCCTCTCATCACTGGTGAGTGACTCTAATTAAAAAAGTGGAAAACAGTTTGGTCTTGGAAGAGTAGTTTCAGTGAGCATCATAAATACATTTAAAATACAAAACCTGTAAAAGGTTTTAGAGATGATGGAGAAGTCAAAGTGGGTAAAATATGGCCTGCATCATTTTGTGAAAGAAAGTGTAGTCACTGCATTTAGGAATAATGTATGCAAATATTAAAAACAAAACAGCAAATCACCAGGCATTGTAAATGTTTGCAGAGAAAACTGGACATAATACATTTAATGACTGAGTTTGGTGATTTGTACAATGAATCAAACCAGACAAAAGCCTAATGCCGATACATGACTAATGAAAGCAAAATTAGTTCCAAAATCAGCATACATTGTTCCCCTGGTTGGACAGAACAGGGATGTTTAAACCTGTTCCAGGAGAGCCACTGTCCTACAGAGTTTAGCTTCTACCCTTATTACACACACTAATAACGAGGTCTTTGGACTCACTAGAAACTTTTCAAACTACTGTGCTGGAGCCAGCTGAAGCTAAAGTATTGCCCATCATACATATTAACACATTATACTGTGGGATCAGTCAACCATGCCCTCCCAAAATCTGCAGGCTGACTATTACTTTTAGCATCTGGTTTCATCTCTAAGAGACTAAAAATGGGCAAACATCTAGGCAAAAGTCATGTAATGCTTTTTTCAACCTTAACAGAAATTCTCAATGTTCAAAGCCAGTTTTTCTCTCCCCAGTGTATGACCCCTCCTCACAGCCCGAGCTTTGCGGAAACTTCAGGCACAGCGGTTCTCAGTACCTCAGTGGCCTGCTCAGGTCTAAAACCACATCCCAGACTATGTTCAGCCTTGACCAACAGAGCTGCATGTCATGTCAGCTTGCATCCCAGTACCACAGTCCTGCTCAACCCAGCTCCGCCGCAGACAGCAGAACAGCCTTCTCTGCGCAGAGCCACCAGCGTTATTCGGCACACCGCCGACAGATCCATGGACCACAACATTCCATCAACAACCACAGGGCAGGAGAAGCCATGCTCCTCAGAAATTCCTCCAGAGCACACGGAATCCAATACCAGCCTCAAAGGAGAAGTGCAAATCTGCAGTAGCCCATGTGACTCTGCAGAACCAGAGAGAACTGCCCCTTCCCCTGACTCTACAGGCATTGCTATCCCCACTTCTCAGTCCACCATTCCTCAGTCGCCTATGTCCAGCCCACCTGTGCTCTGTCAGGTGTTTCCTGTTAACGGGCAGACAGGAATCATCTCTGCGTTCGTTCAGACTCCAGTTCAGATGCAAACTTCAGGGTCAAAGCCCATTCTTCCACATTCTCAACCTCTTCTGGTGGGCTCACCTGTGGCTCAGGGCACTGTGATGTTTGTAGTCCCGCAGTCTCAGGTATCCCAATCCTCAACCTGTCAGCAGAGCGTCGTTACACTTGGGAACACAAAGCTTCTACCCTTGGCGCCTGCTCCAGTCTATGTGCCCTCAGGTCAGAGCAGTGGAGTGACACAGTCTGACTTTTCGCGCAGGCGGAACTACGTCTGCAACTTTCAAGGATGCAAGAAGACTTATTTCAAAAGTTCCCATTTAAAGGCTCATTTAAGAACACATACAGGTTGGTATCCATTTAGAGGCATTGTTTTTGTTCTGGTTTCAGCCATAATCATGATTGTTGATCGTCTTCCCTTTGTGTCTCAGGTGAGAAGCCTTTCAGTTGCCATTGGGAAGGGTGCGACAAAAAATTTGCTCGTTCAGATGAACTTTCCAGGCATCGTCGAACACACACAGGCGAAAAGAAGTTTGTCTGTCCTGTCTGTGAGCGCCGTTTCATGCGAAGCGACCACCTGACCAAGCATGCACGGCGTCATATGACAACCAAGAGGTCAACAGCGTGGCCTAATGAAGTTCGTGATGTAAACAAAATGGCCACTTCCCAAGCACCATCTTCCATACCCCTCAGTGTGCTTCTTCCTGCCTCAAACTAGGTTAAAACTCAGACCACTTCACCTCAGTCACCTCAGGACAATATCCCACTGACCATTTAACAGTGGAAATTCAAGAAAACCAAGGCTGCTACACATCCATGTACATAAAACAATTTGACATTGCACTGGATTTTTATTTTAATCATGGTTGTTTATAAGGAATTCTTGTTTACTTTTTATATAAGTTATGTCTCCCGATATGTATTTACTCCCTTTGCCAAAGTCTTTGCATCAGTTCATCTCGTACTTACTCCTTACTGTTGTAAATTTGTACATATATATCACTATCTATATGAATGTACTGTGTATTCAAATTTGCATTTATTGTTGATATATGAATAAATGTTATTGATGTTATTTCTGTTAAATGGACAGTATTCCTGTATGCGATACTACCTGCAATATTCCATATTATTTAATAAACATTTGTAGTAAGAATGTACAGTTTGTTTTGTTACCTTTCTATTGAACAAAAACATTGGCCAATAGATATCTAATTAAATTTAAGTATTTTATTTAAGACCTTTTTAAATGTCTTAAAAGCACAGAAAACACTGCATGTTGTTCACCATATAGGTCACAAAAAACAATAAAAAATTTATATAATGGCAACAAAACATGGCAAACCCATGCAGACAGTTGTAACACAACGTGTAAACCATGAATAAAGTAATAATGCAATCATTTTTAATTTGCAGTTTCAGCTCTTTTTTAATGAAAGGAGTATTAAGGATACAATAAACAAATATAACCCTTTTACATAATATTCACATAGGATAAAGGGGAAGATTGGTCAGGAACCAGGATACATGAAAGATCTCATATTTCTTTACAAAAGAAACTAATTTCTTATAAATTAATTTCTTATTAATGTATCAATTAATTAGTCAGTAAGAGTATATCTTGTTAAGAAACCTTTTTAAATAAATAAAATATTCCAGCAGAATTAAGAAAGTTCTAAAGATCTGTTTTGGTTTTAAAAATAACACTTTTAAAGGGAAAACTGACAAAACAAAACAGTCGTTACATAGCCTGCATGAACCGAAGTGACGACACAGTTACACAACACCAATTCTCAACGTTGTCACCCCACAGCACCCAGTAACAAACCTCGTCCAATCACATCGCTCCATTGTGGAGAGGTTAGGGGGCGCGACCAATCACAAAAGATGACGAGTTGTAAATATGGCAACAGCAGCTTGACTGACAAACTGGTCTCCGCCCTTTTGCCTTACTGACCGACATTTCCAAACGAAAATTGAAGCGAAAAATAAACCAAAAAACTTTTTTTGTGATGAAATTATTTGTAAACGACAAGATTTCTGTTTTCATAGTGATTAAATCAGTAAGAGTGAGAAGTAACGCAAGAACTTGGCGATGACTCAAGAGTATCTTTGTTCGTATGAACTCTATGAACTCAGTGAAAGCTTCATGAAAAAAAATGCATTTGGCGTGCTCAGTAGTACTTTTGATTTTATACATCTATTTAAAACTTAATATCAAATTAGACCAAATCTATTTATTATTTCAATATTAAATTAAATAATTATTATATTAAATCGAATAAAAATGCGTCCGCACATTAACCTTGTTGATGTCGACTGTTTTTTATTTTTATTTTATTTATTTATTTATTTTTTTTTATGGAGAATCATTTTCTTATATATTCACACCGTTTTTGGTCAAATGTGGTAATAAATGCATTTTAACAACGTTTAGCATAACCCTTTTGTAACTGTTTTACCAAGAAAAAAATGTTTGGATTGCATTTCTTAACTCCTAATGTCGCTAGTTAACACACTTAATGCGTTTTTTTCAACACATCCCATAATTTCTAAAATGTCAGCCTTATATATACATGCTTTCTTGCTTTTCATTTACAGTAAAACCAAAATCAAGTGTAGTAGTGCAGCAGGATTATGTTTCTATGAATTAAAAAAAAATTTGTTAAGCTAGAATGCTGTGTGTGTGACCCATTATTTTAAACAGTATTAGAGCAGGCAGGGTTAAATCGCGCTCGAATAGCATTTTACTACAGGTAAAGCGCGGCCTCTGCTGTTCACATAACGCATTACATGTAGTTTACTGTATGACATAATCCTTATTCGAGGCTTTGTTTTGTTTCCTCAACAGCGCATGTGGAATCTGCGCTTAAGATAAATAAATGTCCTATATTTTGTTATAAAAATAAATCAAAAGGTCAACAGGCTATGAAGATAATGTTTTTGGTATATATTTTGCAACAAAATCTAAACAATGATTTTATCCCTTCCTATTTTCAATATAAAGCAAAGCACAGAACAATGAAGTGCAATACAGGCAAGTAGGCTACCTAATTTGATATATTTCATTATAGTATTTATTTAAATATTTGTAATGACAGAACAGTGGTATACGGATCTCACATTATCATACACAATAATAAAGCCATCTATTATACAACCATTGGCTAGTAATTCAAGTCTTTTGTAAAGGGTAAAATTAACAAAATAAATAAATAAATAAAAAATAAAAATAGTGTTTTAATATACTTTCTCCAAAAACTACCATAAAGGATATTGGATATGCCAATAATCATTCAGTCAGTTTTTATTATAGTATTTTAAACAGGTCATATATTTAATTATCTTTCTCAATAAAGAAACAGCATTCAAACTTATTTTTGGAAGAATAGTACTAATGTATTATTATTTTGGTCTCTTTCTTTATATGTAAAAGGCTTTTTCAGGCCAATAATGATCCGGATAACAATAATATTAGGACAAAATAGCATAAATATAAGGATTGAAAATCTTTATTGTCATTATGCAGGCACAATGAAATTTAATTCAGCTCTTGACATAAGGCATTTAAGATTTTAATATGTTGTATATATATATATATATATATATATATATATATATATATATATATATATATATATATATATATATATATATATATATATATATATATGAACAGTATAAATTATTCATATATTAAACAAAGTATCTAATTAATGTATTTTAACAGTTAGATAAATTAATAATGTTGATCATTTTGATATTTTAGATTTGTGAAATGTTTTGTCTGTGGTGATAGTTGTCCTCCTGCCACTAGACTGCAGTATACTAAAACATGCAGCGATTCTCCCCCGCCCGACTGTGACCTCTTGGGCGTTTTTATTGGTGCTTATCCCGCGTCCTGGGAATGTTTTTGTTATGAAAAACAAAGGATCTATACTCGTTGACTAGTTGTAAAATACGTTTTCCGCTTAATTTGAGTTGTTTTTTTTATATGTCGAGTTTAAAAATAATCAACAAAGTCCGTTGGAGTTCGTGTTAACGGTTTAGTTGTGGTGAAGAACTGGCTAAACAGCTGAGAGATTATTGTGGTGTAAAGTTTGATCGGCAATAAAATACTGACACCTCTTTGATGACAGTAAATGTTATATTAATGATGTGGTATTAGTGATATTATTGATGTCCAATATACGTTAATCTTCGTGCTGAAGGACAGGAGAAACGACAACAAGACATTTACCTCTGTCATACGGAGGATTTGATGAAGGTATAATCACAAAAGATCACACGTGCAGTTTCATGTTCATTATTGAACGTGAATATTGAAGCTTTCTAAAGTATTTTAGGTTAGAGTATGACTTGATGTTGTGTATTTCGAAAACGTTTACTCAAATCTGGCGCGAAACCGCATCTTCCTGTCAGGCGGGTTTTGTTGTTGCAAATGGGTTTATGTCTGCCACGTTATAAAAGAGGTACGGAGAAATGTATTTCCCCAAACAACAGTCGATTGTTTTTATTATACAAGATATAATTATCTTAAAAACGTTTATTGTGCTTCGTTTATTGTGTCATTTGTATGTGATCGACAGCTGCAGTCTTTGTGACTTGAATAAATTCACTGATAGTTAACGTTAACTTACATGCTTTATTTACTTCTAATTCAGTCATTTTGCTTTGAAATAATAACAGATGCAAGCACATCAGTGTAAAGGACATCTACGGTATATAAACCGTTTACTTGAGTGTGGAGTTAAATTATACACATTTATTAAAGTATATCGAACATAAAAATAAAAACATTAAGATTTCACAAATGTATAGTTTTATTTCATATTCGCGCCCTTTTAAACCTGTTTGTATGGTTTTGTAATACTTTGCAACCCCCAACATGTTTGAATTTCCCGCGAGGTGCAGCTCTTACGTGACGCGGTGGAGAAATCTGATTGGTTCATCTGATGAACGAGTTAAAAGGACCAAACAAAGCCGGGGAGTTTGCTCTTTCCCCATTGGCTGAGAATAAGCGCCAAGAATCGAATATAAAAAGCGTATCCGGCATTCATACTTAGTGTTATCTTCGCTTCAGCTGGACCGTAGACCTGCTAGCTCTTAGTTTTGCT
Organism: Danio rerio; assembly: GCF_052040795.2. Taxonomy (NCBI): domain Eukaryota; kingdom Metazoa; phylum Chordata; class Actinopteri; order Cypriniformes; family Danionidae; genus Danio; species Danio rerio. The sequence goes on along the minus strand of NC_141040.1, from coordinate 33,460,546 downwards.
TTTATTTATTTCTAGTTAACTTTGTTTTAGAAGTTGTCTTTATTTTTAACCTTTAACTTATCCTCGTTTTGTTTTACCAAACACTCCAAGCTTTACAATGTCGTCCACTCGCTCTCCCCTGAAAACCAAGAATGAAAACACAATCTCTACTAAAATGAATAACATGTCCTTTGTGGACAAAGAAAACACGGTAAGTTTGTTTCTTTGACTTTACTTTTAACGAACCGCAATTATTGTAACTACTGCGTAGTCATGCGACCCGTAAGTTACATTTTTAGGCTCTCAAGAGTAGCTCTATACGCGCATATAACATAAAATACGAATATTACTTTAAATACAGCTACTAGGTAGTTGTGTTGTAAAATGTGATTTGTTTTGTCCTCAGCCACCCAGTTTGAGCTCCACCAGAATCCTGGCGTCCAAAACGGCGCGCAAAATCTTTGATGAATCAGAGGTCAGTCCACTTTTACTTCGTCTCTGCACGTGTCTTCAGAATGAGCTAATATTATGCATGTTTATCTGATGTGGTATTAAATGTTTATCGACTTCTGGAGCGATGTCTTTAAGTTGTAGATAAAATTTGGCGGATTCTGAGCGCGCTAAGTTGGGCAGGTCACATCAAACTATCCGGGTCTTTTTGGAAGAACAATGGCTCATTAAACTAGTCCAGCTGAACGGAATTAAAAACGATTACTTAAAACTAGTATGATTTTTGTGTTTTATGCTAGTTAATAAAACAATGCATGAGTTTGGCGGGCGATTAGCTTGAGCTGATGTAATGTTGCATAAACGACGCAGAGTGTATGCTAAACATGCACTTTAAAGTGCGAATACTCCCTTTCTGTACAATTCGATCAATATTTAGATGGTTTTCTTATATTTGCACAACTTGATCTGGTCAATCAGAAAAGCTCTTGTTTTGCCGAAAAAATATAGACCGGAAGTAGTATTACTGGGAATGATCAATGCACCAAAAGCAAACAAGATGGTCTTATTACTATTATTATTTATTTGTTTTCTGGTAAACGAAGGAAATCGTGCTAATATTCCAAGTTACAAGAAGTGGAAACCCAAATGGTGTATATAAAATGTTTGATATTTTAATACAGCTGAGTCTTCTCGTTCATACAAGCAACAACTTTCCATTATCTAAGACTTTTTTTTTTTTTTTTTTTTTTTTTGGGAAATGAGAACCAAAGCTAACCAGACTTTAACGAACATTGTCAAATGCTAGCTTAGTTAGTAGCTTAGTTTTTAGTATATTTTTTTATATACCATTGAATAACTTGCTATTATTATTTTTTACAAAATGGTCAAGAATTGCAAGTCTTGAAGAAAATGGTTAATAGCCCAAACAGAAATGAGCTTATTGCTAAAGATTGTTTTTATCCTAGTTACATGCACCATAAGCCCTAACTCATGTTAGTTTGTTACATCAAACATGTTTTAATTGCAGGGGCAGTCGAAAGCAAAGAAAGGAGCAGTGGAGGAGGAGCCTCTTCTGAAGGAGAACCCCCATCGCTTTGTCATTTTCCCAATTCAGTATCATGACATCTGGCAGATGTACAAGAAGGCAGAGGCCTCTTTCTGGACAGCTGAGGAGGTGAACTTTAAAACATAACACCTTAACACCTAGAAATGCCTCCATTTAATATGCTGTCCTTACTAGGTGCACTGGTCAATCTGGTTTTGTCAAAGATCCTGAAAATTAGCATAAATATGAATGAGAAATTTATTAGAATTGATTTAAATTAGAGTATCTAATTAATAAATTTAGCAAAGTTTTTAATAAACATGTACCAAATCAGCAATTTAATATTCCTGCAAAAGTGCAAGCCATTTATCAAAACATGACCAAAGAGAAGTTTACGAATTTAACATGCATTTATTAGTCAAATTTACAAGTTATTTTTTTTCACAACTAGTGCTCTTTAAATGTACTTGATATAATTAATCCTCCTTGTTCTCAAGCTATTAAGTAACTTGTCCTTTTCAGTGTGTTCTAATGGCCCTGAATATAACTTAAATGTCATTTAAAATTTGCATATTGCCCTTGGCTAGTAGTTTAATGTAACATTCAGCCTTCATTTGCTAGCATGCTTTTTATAGTTGCAATGTTTTGAACACTTGGGTTTTTATTTTTTCTAAGGTTGATCTGTCCAAAGATCTGCAACACTGGGATTCCCTGAAAGACGAGGAGAGATATTTCATCTCCCATGTTCTGGCTTTCTTTGCTGCAAGTGATGGCATTGTCAATGAGAACTTGGTAAGCTCATAGGCAAACATTTACAGCCTGGCTGTCAGTCAATTTCTGAAGGGCCACAGTTTTTCTTTAGCCCTCATCAAACACAGCTGATCTAAATAATCTGTTCAAAAGAATCTTGAACCCTTAATTGGCTGCATCAGATGTTTGGTTAGGGTTGAAACAACTGCAGCGCTGTGGCCCCCTCCAGAAATTGACTTATACCTATGATTTTACAGGATTTAATTTTTTCCCTCCCCCCCCCTTTTTTTTAAATTTATTTATTTTGTTAATTGGTCCTTACCACTTATCTTCTGACTCTAGGTGGAGCGTTTCACTCAGGAGGTCCAGGTGACTGAAGCCCGCTGCTTCTATGGCTTCCAGATAGCAATGGAAAACATCCACTCAGAAATGTACAGCCTGTTGATTGACACCTACATTAAAGATTCTAAAGAGAGGTAAGTGTTTGGACCCGTTTTGAGGTTATTGGGAGCAATGATGAGTGGCGCAGGGGTACGTACCTCAGCTGATAATGGGAGCTGAGTGTTGACTGCTCAAAATCAGTGGACATGTGGTCAGCTGGTTGTAGGGTGTCAGCACGAAATTATCGCCTTGACTGAGCTCCCTAAAAATGCTCTTGTAAATGGTACCTAGTCATTTATCTGACTAATGAAATTGTTTTCTGTAGGGAATTTCTGTTCAATGCCATTGAGACAATGCCATGTGTAAAGAAGAAGGCTGACTGGGCACTCAACTGGATTGGTGATAAAAATGCACGATATGGTATGTTATAAACATACTTTATTAAAAAGGGGGAAAAAAAGAAAAAATTATAATAAAGTATTAAAGGAAGTTTATTAAGTGACCGCTAATTTAAGTCTTGCACTGGTTACAGGTGAGAGAGTGGTGGCCTTTGCTGCAGTGGAGGGAATCTTCTTCTCTGGGTCTTTTGCTTCTATTTTCTGGCTAAAGAAGAGGGGACTCATGCCTGGACTCACCTTCTCCAATGAGCTGATCAGCAGAGATGAGGTAACCCTTTTGTCTACCTTAACCCTAGTATGCACCTATTGTAGAATGTGGTACTAATGTTTCTTATTCTTGCAGGGTCTTCATTGCGACTTCGCCTGCCTCATGTTTAAACACTTGATCAACAAACCATCAGAAGAAACCGTGAAGAAAATCATCATGAATGCAGTTGAAATTGAGCAGGTTTGTGAGCCTTCATAACAAGTGCTTTCAGTCAGGCCAGTGTTCATTTTCAGGTTTACACAAAGGGCAATGTTCATTAAAGTTCTTGCTGAATAAAGCTAGATAGGTTTCATCAGCATGACTACAGGGCAGTTGTTTTTACAGAATAAACTGCCCTGATGTATGTAATCTGGCTGCTTGTCACAGAACTGAACTATTAGATGTAGTAATTTAACTTTATTGAATGTAACAAACAAACATGACTGAACACAACCTGCAGTTCCAGATTTGAATTTTCTTTAGTTGAAGAGCTGCATGTTAACAATGGATTAATAAACTTACTTTTTTTTTTTTTTCTTCTCTTGCATTTGAGTGCTAGAGTAAAGTAAAGCCAGATTTCGCTTGAATGATAAAGCTTGTGGTTTAGAAGACAGAACTTTTATTCCGCTAAACACCTGCCATAATGTACTTTCTTGCTTGACAACTTAACTACAATTGCAGCCTACAGTAACTTACTCAGCCACAAGATGGTGGCAAACAGTCTAAAAAAGGGGCAAGAAAGAACTGAAAATTGACTAATGGTCAAGATCACTGGTGCTCAACGCTGTACCTGGAGGTCTAGCTTCCTACAAAGTTCAGCTCCAACTCTGACCGAACACGCATGAACCTATTAATTAGAACTAACATGCGTTGCAATGTCTTTGGCTTTTCAGAATCAACTATTCCAGAGTGCTGTATAGTATTGAGATGTAGTGTGGTCGATCATATGATAGATATTCCCACTTTATACAGTTTTATGTGTGCTTTGACCACTTATTTATTGGAAAGGAGGGCCTATGTATCAGTCTTTTTTTTTTTTTTTTTTTTTTTTTTTTTTTTTTTTTTTTTGACCCCTTATAAATAAGGGACTAAACCAAATAAAAATGAATAAATTCTTTTTTTTTTTTTAATAATCAAGTCAAAGTATTTTCAATTGAATGGGTAGACAAGACCTGACAGGGTATGTACTTGCATTTTAGTGTCTTCTACTTGTAATTGCATCCTAAAGTAAAAACAATACAGGGCATATAGTTTTAATAATTTTTGTAAACCACAAATCTGACTTGTTTATCTTCCTAGGAGTTCCTGACTGATGCTCTTCCCGTGAAGCTCATTGGCATGAACTGTGACCTGATGAAGCAATACATTGAGTTTGTGGCTGACCGACTGTTATTGGAGCTGGGATTTGACAAGGTAGGTTTATTTTATTAGTCTTGAGTTTGCTCATGGTGGCAGTGTAGTCCTTGTAATGTCTAATGATCTGAGGTCTGTCACATGTCAAACCCGTTTTGTACTTTCAGTTCAACAGGTGGCACTAAGCGTCACTAACCTTCCAAATTGCCTTTCTAGGTCTATAGAGTGGAGAATCCTTTTGACTTCATGGAGAACATTTCGTTGGAGGGCAAGACCAACTTCTTCGAGAAGCGAGTGGGCGAGTACCAGCGCATGGGAGTCATGTCGGGAACTACAGATAACACTTTTACTCTGGATGCTGATTTTTAAAGACTCAATCTGAGTGCTTCAACGGACACTTAACACAAAACTATGGACTTCTGGGACTTTTGCTGTATAGTTTACATGTTTTTGTTTAACTTTGTTTTAGCGAGATTAGTATTAAATAAGCTTTTTTATTTTTGTTTTACATAATAAAAAAAAAATTTGAATTTCAACTTTTTGGATGAGGTATTGCTCGAAGTATCAAGTTAGGTTTTTCAAGATATGGTAGCTCAATTTAGCCCAGACTCTATTTCGTGTAAATGAGGTAAAATGAGTTATGGAGATTTATACTGCATTTAGTAGCTAGCTTGCCCCAGAGCAGACTAATAAGGCTAAGACTAATCCTAGTGATTTATCTGTTAGTAATTCATTTAAGTTACTCTGGCCATTTACTTATATTGGCAGTATAGATAATATTTCTCACTTCCATATAAAGTATGGGATCGACTCATAAATTAAGGTACAAATATAGAAACATGAATGGATAAAATAGATGCTCCAATATTGGGTAAGAGTATGCAGTTAGTTATTTAATAAACTTTCCTGTGTAACATGGTTGACTTTTGGTCACATTTAACACAAAGTAAACCACTGCTAATTTGATGGTTATACTTTGGTGTAGGTAACTTTACAGCATCTTCCCAAACCAGAACAGGGTTCGAGACATTGCCACACTGTCCATCAAATTTTTTTTTATTTTTTTTAAAAAAATCAATAAAGAGAAAAATCGTTACCCTGGCTTTCAGAATTTTACATTTCATAACTAGCTTTGCTATAAGAAGCCAATAAATAGTGATGTGTATATTAGGAACTGCCATTAAATGATTCAAGCTTAGAAAAAGAACTGTTCACCAGAAAATGAACCTTTACTTAAGGTTTACACCTGTGATCAAGTGGTTCCAAACTTAAGAATTGCTTTCTTGTTGAACACAAAAATATACTGTGGTGAATGGTGAAAAAGCCTGCTATAGACAACCATAGGAACAAAAAACTAAGTCAATGGTTTTTAAATTATTATCTTTTTCCCCCCACCAACATTCAGTTCAACGATTGCTTCCTTTTGAACACAAGTTTGATCAAAAGGAGAATTGTCATTTTACTGTGAGCTGTCACTTTAATTGAAGCCTAACAGTTAAATGCACTATGATGGTTTTCTTTATGCTCATCTGTAATGAACATCAATGCTCACATGGAAACTTCTAAAGCACTCAATATATTTATAGTAGCCATTATCTAGGGCACTCCTGGCATGAGCTGTTGAGCAGTCGCTCTCTTGTAAGTGCTCTCGGGACGTTTTGATACTATTTGTTCATGGGACAACATGCACATCAACTTAAGAAAGAAGTCTTTTGACCTTTTAATACGGCTCTACAATCCACAAACTTCTGCTTATTGCATGTACTCGAACACATGTTACATCTTTCATTGCTGTACGTTTCTATTTTAGAGTTTGGGCACAACTGCCATTGAGTTGTCAATTGATTTGAGCTGCTGTGAAAACAGTGATGGATGGTCATGAAGGTCTGAATCTTACTGTTAAAGCGAGAGTATATCAGAATAAGAGCAGCGATTGACTCTTGGACATGTAGATTACTGCAAGGATCATTTCTCCAGGTTTTTCTCATTAGCGTGCCTGTCAGCGGTCCATTCTGACAACAGCTGCTTTAGTTGACACATCCACACACAGTAGATCTTGTTAGCAGCCATTATATAACTAAACAGCACAGTGCTACAACAACAGGTATTATAAGCCTTATGTCCATTGTTTAATGGAATAGAGAACGATATATGCTAAAAATATAATATTTAAACTATAATTTAGTTTTTTTTTGTACTGTATGGGAATTTGGGAGACTGATCTCTACAACTCTTTTTTTAACTGACATCTTTAGCAGTCAGTGTATGTTTTTAGTCTTCCACACACATACAGTGTATATATATATATATATATATATATATATATATAATATCATGGCCACTTTATTAGGTACACCTGTCCAACTGCTCATGAACGTAAATTTCTAATAAGCCAATCACATGGCAGCAACTCAATGCATTTAGGCATGTAGACATGGTCAAGACAATCTGCTGCAATTTAAACCGAGCATCAGAATGGGGAAGAATAAATAGAAAGGTGATTTAAGTGACTTTAAACATGGCATGGCTATTTGTGCCAGACAGGCTGGTCTGAGCATTTCAGAAACTGCTGATCTACGGGGATTTTCCAGCACATACAATTCTAGGATTTACAGAAAATGGTCAGAAAAAAAAAAATCCAGTGAGCGGCAGTTACAGTATGTGGGCACAGATGCCTTGCTGATGCCAGAGGTCAGAGAATGGCCAGACTGGTTTGAGCTGATAGAAAGGCAACAGTAACTCAAATAACCACTCGTTACAACAGAAATATGCAAAAGAGCATCTCTGAACACACAACACAGTGAACCTTGAGGCAGATGGGCTACAGCAGCAGAAGACCACACCAGGTGCCACTCCTGTCAGCTAAGAACAGGAAACTGAGGCTACAATTTACATAGGCTCACCACAATTGGACGATAGAAGATTAGAAAACATTGCCTGGTCTGATGAGTCCCGATTTTTGCTGAAACATTCGGATGGTAGGGTCAAAATTTGTTGTCAACATGAAAGCATGGATCCATCCTGCCTTGTATCAACTGTTCAGGCTGCTGGTGGTGGTGTAATGTGTGTGGGATATTTTCTTGGCACACTTTGGGCCCATTAGTACCAATAGAGCATCGCGTCAGTACCACAGCATACCTGAGTATTGCTGCTGATCATGTCCATTCCTATATGACCACAGTTTACCCCATCTTCTGATGGCTACTTCCAGCAGAATAACGCACCATGTCATAAAGCGCGAATCATGTCAGACTGGTTACTCGAACATGACAATGAGTTCCCTGCACTCAAATGGCCTCCACAGTCATCAGATCCTCAATCCAATAGAGCACTTTTGAGATAGTGGAACGGGAGATTCACATCATGGATGTGCAGCAGACAAATCTACAGCAACTGCATGATGCTATCAAGTCAATATGGACCAAAATTTCTGAGGAATATTTCCAGAACTTTGTTGAATCTGTGCCACGAAGGATTAAGGCAAAAGGGGGTCCAACCTGGTACTAGTAAGGTGTACCTAATAAAGTGGCTGGTGAGTATATATGTAATATATATCTCCCAAATGATGTTTAACTGAGCAAGGAAATTTTCTCAGTATGTCTGATAATATTTTTTCTTCTAGAGAAAGCCTGATACTCAAATCAATACAACCTTACATTGTATGTTTCATATGATGAATCTGCTTGATGAAATGCCATGCAAACTCTGCAGCCGCCATCAGCTCAGAATATGATCCCCATCAGTCTCTGGAATAAGGCCCTGCAGGCTCGTGTCACAAACAGGTTGATCAACAAACTATTGTTCCCAAAGTAATGAATGTTTAAAAAGCATTTGGGCCCAACAGTTGCCACGCTCCAAGAGGGGGTCTGCTGGTGGGCGCAGCTGTCTGAAACAGGCAAATCCTGTGTCCCCTTCATGTCCATTTAAGGAGATGGGACCCTGTCAAAATGCTTGTGTTGGTCGCCTGCTTTGTTTGAGCACCGGGCCTCCCACACCGCAGCACGTCCCTAATAGATCATAGCACAGTAAATATTGCCATGCTAGAATTACAGCTGTTACTGTACTTTAATAGCCCAGTAGGAACACCCAAATTCATTCTCTTATGTTTCCTGCGTGTTTTTCTCCAGACCTCGATGTGGATCGTTTTTCTAATAATTAAGCAGCCCAGAGTAATTTGGCTGGCACTATGGTTATACCACCTTAAGGCATTGTTCAAATGTTTATGTAAGATATTTGTTAAGTTTGTTCTTAAAACAGTATTGACTAATTAAAAGAGATAAATCACCTCATCATTTACTCATACTCAATTGATTTTAATATTTTATTAATTACTTTCGTACTTACGTAAACAGCAGCCACTAACATCCATAATAGTAACAAAAAATATTAAATAAATGGCTTTTTTCCACAACATACTTCAGTATATTTTTCTTTATATCCAACAGAAAAATCTCGAACAAGTGGAGGACGGGTAAAGATGGCAGAATTTTCATTTTTAGCTGAGGTGTCCAAACTCGGTCCTGGAGGGCCAGTGTCCAGGAGAGTTTAGCTCCAACCTTAATCAGACACACCTGAACCAGCTAATCAAGCTCTTACTAGATATGCTAGAAACTTCCTGGTAAGTGTGTTGAAGCAAGTTGGAGGTGAACTCTCCAGGACACTGGCCCTCCAGGGCAGAGTTTGGACACCCCTTCTTTAAGGCAATAGTTTTCAATTGCAGATATTAAACATGATTTTATTCTAGTAGTCTATTAACCTTCTATTTTTGGACTGTTGATTACAATTCACTGATACTATAGTTAAACTGCACTGTAAAAATTTATCGGTAAATAAACAGTTTTCATATTTTGGGATTCACAAGTGTTTTCTGTTTATTTACGGTTGTGAATCATATTATGGGACCTTGATCTCTGCTCTGTCAACTTTTGATGTTGAAAATGCAACTCTACAGTTTAACAAAGTGGCTTTTGTTGACATTTTAGTAGCTTGAAATAATATAATGTATAAACACAATATTTGGAAACAAGTTTTTTTTTACCAGGCAGTTTTTTACAAGGTTGTTGTACTGTAATGTACAACACTGACAAACCCAGACAATGTCACATATTATATTTAACAAGGCAGCAATACAAAAGCTCCAAAAATACCCATTTATACAATTATAAAGGCTAACACAAAGTGTTTAACGTTTCGAGCACACCGGCTCTTCATCCGACTATTTAAACTATTAAAAATGTTAATAAAAGTCACTTTTTCGAACTTTTCAAGGTTAAAAGTTGATGGAAGAAAGATCAAGATCCCATAATGCAATTCTTAAGCCTAAATAAATGGGGGGGGGGGGGGGGGGGGGGGGGGGAGGAAGGGATGCAAATTTATGAATATTTTTTATAGAGTATGGTTAGCTAAATCAAAGCTAATTTTGGTTAACAAGCAACTGAAAGCTCTAAAATGGCTCCTTTCAGAAGCAGCATTTCAAGGTAGGAAGGCACCAACGAACGTCCAAATCCAAATTCTGGATCACTTCCTTTATTAGTATGTACCTTTTTCTGATCTAGTTTTAAAGACAGCATAGATGCATCCTTCGCTGCCGTTGATATCCCACAATCCTGAGCATTCCATTTCTGACAGCTGAGCTAAAAATATAAACCTTTATTGGTATCAACTTGCATGTATGTTTTTTACTGAAATTTTCTACTTTTGATAGCAGAAGTTACTACTTTAGTAAACAAATATTCTCTTAGTAGTCATGAAAGTTCTATCTAATTTAATGTACATGAATAGATCATTATGCTGGCTCAGAAATCTTTTTTTTTTTTTTTTGAGCGAAACGGTTAATTTTTGTAAGAGTTACAATCACCTTCAAAACTACTGTCAGTGATCTAAGTGAGTTATCTCTTTAAATATGAAAACATTCAATTATCCACAGGGGTTCAGCCAATTTAAGAATACACTTCATAAATGAAATCACCAATAAAATCTGCCACCAATGAAAATTTGTTTCTTGCTTAAATAGGAGGTTGAGATCTTATTTTTCAGGCTAGACAAGTGAATGTAAAATTGCACGCCATTTGGAACACCCTCCATTGCCAAAAACACAGTAAAATAGAGGAGTGTCTGTTATTTTAGTTTATCACAATTTAATTGTATTGCTACTTGCATTTGAATGTTCTGCCTAGCACATTGTATACATGCGCTCAGCAGTAGCAGCTCACACCTGGTACGTATCAAGTTGTACAAAGTCAATTGGTACGCAATGACTGATTGGTAAATTTCAATCTCCACTTCATGTTAAGTATAGATACTCCCTGTTCCCAATTTGCTGAATAAATTCACTCCCTTGATCATGGAGTCTAATGTAAATATGATATCAAAATGCACTAACAGTGAGATGGAACATAATTTGACTCATTCATTCATTTTCCTTCAGCTTATTCCCATATTTATCAGGGATCACCTCTCCAGAATGAACTGCCAACTATTCCGGCATATGTTTTACACAGCGGATGCCCTTCCAGCTGCAACCCAGTACTGGAAAACATCCATACACTCTTATATTCACACACTACCTCCAATTTAGTTCATCCAATTTTACCTATAGTGGATGTCTTTGGACTGTGGAGGAAACCGGAACACCCAGAGGTAACCCACGCCAACACAGGGAAAATATGCAAACTCCACACAGAAATGCCAACTGGTCTAGCCGGGACTCAAACCAGCGACCTGCTTGCCGTGAGGTGACAGTGCTAACCACTGAGTCACTATTCCACCCTAGTTTGAGTCAAACTTTTTTATTGATAAAGATTCTATAGGCAGCTCTGGCCACAAGTTTCTGTGTGTGTGTGTGTGTGTGTGTGTTTAAAGGGCTAAGAAAAGTGAAGGAAACAGACCATATTTTCCACAGATGATAAAATGCAACTTAGTTCAATTCCATTTGAAACATTAAATCCTCTTGTAGAAATGTTTTGTCCTCAAACTAAACTCCCGATTGTGTGGATTCATGTATAAAATGACTTATTGTTTGCATTAATGAATAAAATCCATGAAATAAAAGCAGAATTTGAAAAGAAATAAAAACACATTACTTATGATGATAGAAGATTTTAAAAGATTTTAGCTTCATCCTTATATGAAGCGCCAAAAATGAGATAATTGATTTAAGCTAAAACTTTAAAATGCTGAAATATTTGCACATATATGCATATTTTATTTATTTAAGATACAGCCAATAACTTTAAATGAATAATTTATTTATTTATTTTTTATGAGTTTAGGTTCATTCCATTGTGGTGACCCCCTGATTAATAAAATGGACTAAGCTGAAAAGAAAATGAATGGAGGAATTTTCATGAGACAGTCTGACTGTATTTCACAATGGTTAATAGGAGTTGTTTCACAATGGTTAATGTAGTTCTAATCCTCGATGAACCTAATAAATACAGTCTTCAAATTTATTATCAAACATTTCATGTGTGTCTATGCTTCATATCAAAGTTTGGGATGTAATTTTCCTCATTGGTTGTAGATTTAGTTCATATAACAGATTTTAAAAAATCCCTTTAGAAAATATACAAGGGGAGTCTGGAAATTGCCCACAAATCATCACAGAGTAATGGTAAAATAAAAATGACCCCATTATTAGAACATCTATCATCCAATCAGAATCAATCATTCAACAACATCCCTATAGTATAATTACAAAGAAACCATTAGCGATGATCTAATTTCGCCAAACAGCTTCACCGGAGCTATAATAAGATGCTAGCATCGCTCACAGTACACGAGGGTTCAAGGGAATCTGAATGGATTGTGCTCTGCAGATATCTACCAACCTAGAGTTAAAAAAATGCCTAATAATAGCACGTCTAACTGAGGCTTAAAGTTTACGGTGCTCAAAAATGCTCACACATAATCCATCCTCTGGCACAGCAACCCACTGGGCCTATAAGAAACTCCAGAAATCTGATAACAAAAGGTTAGAAAATACTACCACACTGATATCACGGTCTTTTTCAGTCAGGCCTGAGCTTTGAGGATCACAAATAGAAACATTATCTGCTGTTCGCCGAGCCTGAAACAACACCAAGATAACACCCGCACGCCAAAACAGGAGGCGATCCCACCATTGACGACAAATTGGTGAAATCCCACGAATAGTTTGGAATTTATTTGGAGAAACAAGCCGCATCCAATTTTGGCCTCATCACAGAGAGGCTACATTGAGGAAACATTGTGTGATTCCTCATAGTGTCACTGAAAGAGATAACGGAGGAGAAGGTGACAAATAAGGAGTTGGAGCCAAAGCAAGCGGCACTGAGGAGCAGCACTGATGTGTATCCAGGAGCACCTGTCACTCAGCATGACCCTAAAAGGACAGAGCTGGGCCAATCAGAGAGCAGAGAAAGGACACAGGGCCTTCTTACCATCCCCCCCCACACACACCTCTCAGCTGTCTGGCATGTTATGGGCCCCGATCGCATACCAAAGCCTAGGCCTTTTGACAAAGGTGCCGTTACTTAGGTCTGGCTCCTAAATGTGACCCCACACAGCTAGTGTTACATCCTCTGTCTTCCTCCGAATGCCTGCGAAGTCAAATCAATATTTAGGTTTTTTGGACGTAAAGTGACCTTACACATGTATTGTGTTGTGTCAGAGGTCATGATGTGGGATTTCCTGAGGTGCAAAGGATTGTAAAAGATCTAAAATAAAGCTTTTAAATATGTAATTTTGCGTCAGAAACTGAAAAAACACATGCCATTGTTTTCAAAATTTAGTTGATATGATTATTATTGGCAAGAAATAGTCCAAATTTCATGGTTCTCATGCTTTCTCATGCTTCAGTCTAACTGAATTAAAAATAAAACCCTAATCTGATTTTAACTGAATTGTTTTTATTTTTAATGGCTAATTTTAAGTTCTGGACAGTGTTATTTCAGTATTATTTATATACTTTTATATAAAATCTGCCTATATAAACTATTCAAAACTGATTTCAGTAAGATTATTTAATTTAAATAGGTTTCTCTTTCAGTTTTAGTCATTTAAATAGGAACATCAAAACATTTTTAATAACCTATTATACTGTATAGTGTTTTCCCAGTGATGGATTGCAGCTGGAAGGGCATCAGCTGCGTAAAACATGTGCTGGATAAGTTGGCGGTTCATTCTGCTGTGGTGACCCCGGATTAATAAAGGGACTAAGCCACAAAGAAAATAAATGAATGAATGAATGAACTGTGTAGTGTTTAGTATAGCCTTAAAATATTTTATACTATTAAATTCAGCTTTTAAAAAAAATAACAGTATGTTGTTTTTTTAAAAATTGTAATTAATAATAGTTTTTGTTAGTTAACAATAGCTCCAAAACTTTGCGATTTGCTAAAGTTGAACAGTGTTACCAAATTATCGTTGCATTAAACCCCTAACTTCCAAATTAAGAAGTTTTTTGACCAATTTCTTTGGTTAAATTGTGTTCATGACACCACTCTAAGCAAATTACGAGTTTTAACAAAGGGTCAAGCTAGGGAGATACAATGCCCGATAGAGGGTTAAAACATTAAGTTTGTAAGTTAGCAATTAAGATAAGCATTTTTCTAAACCTAAATATCAAATTACAGAAATGTAGATCAATATGATAAGATGCAAAATGGTTAATACCACCCAGTGGCACCCAGTGGCACCCATACTTTATAGATCAGAAGTCTGACATTGTCATTTGTCTTCATGATTAACCCACATCCATCACCATTCAGTAATCATAATGAACTATTCCATGCCTTTTCCCCCCACATAATAATAAACCCTTAAAGAACAGCCCCCGAGGACGTCTAACCTTTCCATTTGTCTCTGAAATCACAACAAACTACCAAAGAGGATCTGTCACCTCTCAAGGAACATCTGTCCAATTTGGTAATCACGTCAGAGACCATGGACTACAGCATACAATGGCCATGGCATCTCTTATTTGGTGTTGTGTAAACTCTTGCACCGCCCCGGACCCCTGCCCCCCTCCTCGACCACCAGCATATTTAAGAGGCATCCCTTCTTCATGCCCTTCATCCCAGCGGAAACTCCAGTCTTGCGCTACAACTTTGGTGAGTGTTTGCTACTGCTTTTCTCTTTACGGACTACTTCAGAAAAGAGAAAGAGAGGCAGAGATTTAAGAAGGAATAAGACAACGCTACATTCTTCATCTTTGCTGGAAAGAAACAGAAATTTCTGGATGATGGCAAAAATTGAGTTCTCACTGATTAATTCCTCTGTCAAAAGTTTATAGCTGTAGCTTGAGAAATGTGGGGAAAGAAATGGCATGGGTTTGGTAACTCTAAGAACTAGCACTAAAATGAGAGCTTAGAGTTAGTTGTGCTTGACTGATGGAGGATTCGTTGGATTAGAATTCTGAAGGGTGAATTGAAAATGAACTAATAAAGAGAGGGACACATGTTGGCAGTCTCTGGACAGCTGAGGAGGCGACTCTTGGCTCCGGCTGTCATTTGTCATCAGGCAGCTGTGAAATATCCACAGATAGGACACTTGGTCAGGGGCTTCCACAGGAATGACAAGAACTGAGGCCTAAAATAGTTTAAAGGGGATCTGCTGTGCTGCTTTTGGCCTTTTATTAACCTTACGTGATGCTGATTTTTGGTTTTTAATGCAGCCGATTTTTTGATTATATTGAGTTGTAAACATTTATTCAGATTTACTTAATTCTACTCTTACTTTACTTACACTTTTTGTTTAGTGTAGATGACTAAAACCAATTAAATTTAATAGAAAGCTCCAATATGGTTATAAAATATGTTTTAAACCATTTTTATTCAAATTTTCTTAAAAATAAAGCTTACAAAAGTGAATTTCACAGTGAAGAGTTCCTAGTAAATAATAGAACAGAACATCTTCCACTATAAAAAAATCTATTGCGTATTGAAAAGGATGAGTTTAAGGAACCATTGATGCAAAAATGTGTATTTTGAGTAGACAGTAATTAAGTCTACAGTAATTAAGAGGCATTGTGTCATGGTTTCAGCTGTGTTGTACACTCATAGGCTCACCTAACATTTGTTCTTTCTTTTAGAACCATCCTAAAAAACAGCAATCATGTGTGACGATGATGAGACTACCGCACTCGTGTGCGACAATGGTTCTGGTTTGGTCAAGGCTGGATTCGCCGGTGATGATGCTCCACGTGCTGTCTTTCCCTCTATTGTTGGCAGACCCCGTCACCAGGTGGGCTTCTAAAGCATGTACACAAAAAAAAAATAAAAAAAATATATTTATGCTTTCAAATTGGATGATAAGAACCTGATCTCTATTCCGAAAACTTTGCATTGTCTAACAAAGTGACTTTTATAAAGTGACATTTTAGTAGACAGTATTTTGTCTGGGTAAATTACAGTATTTCTTTATTATGCTATTTTAAGGATTAATGTCTGTACAAATCTATTCTTTATTTTGAATTATATTTATTCAAACTACTAAGAATGCCAATAAAAGTCACTTAGTTTACCTGTCACAGTTTTTACACTATAACTGCAGGGTTCCATACAATTCTTTCATGTTGTCCCAACAAAAGTTAATGTAACAGATGTAAATGAATTGAACATAAAACAATTAAGTTGTCCCCATAAAATCTTAAGGATTGTGTTGATTTCAGCTCATTTTAAGTAAGTAGTTTGAACCAAGGGCATAGAATTGGCATGGATGTACCAATATCCATCTGAAATGTCCCTACCAATAATTGATTTAATTTGAATAAAGTAATGCTGATTTGATTTGAATAAAGTAATGCTGCATCAACCCTTCAAAAGTTCATTGTAATACTATTAATCAAAACTGTGCAATTCTTCAAAATTCGGTTTTCATTTTTGGCCTCCATGATTATGAAAAACAATAATCAGGATAAAACAGTCATATTGAATCACACACCTCTCTAAATTTCAAAGGCCGACTGTAGTAAAATCCTGTAAATTGTCTCTTGCAGCATGGGATCTGACTGTTATTTGTATTATTAAGTGTTTATTTCTCATGCTTAAGTCCTTTATTCTTATTTTTAAGAGCCCAAAACAAAATTTGTGCTGTTCAATTCATGGACTCTGGGGATGTATGTCCCCACCAATGTTAAGAGCAAATCTATGCCCTTGGTTTCAACATGCAGCAAAAATAACCCTTAGAGAGTAAAATCAAAAGTTGTCAGAGCAGAGATCATCAACAATCACAATGTAATAATCATAAAATACAGGAAACTCTTAAAATTAAAAGTGAAAAAACTAAATGTCAATATAATAACAGTGATGTTTATAACTACTTGAACCTTGTTTGGTGATGTCTAACCTGTGGCTGGTTTCCCTCAGGGTGTGATGGTTGGTATGGGTCAGAAAGACAGCTATGTGGGAGACGAGGCTCAGAGCAAGAGGGGTATCCTCACTCTTAAATACCCCATCGAGCACGGCATCATCACCAACTGGGATGACATGGAGAAGGTACCGATGAAACATCCGTTAATCAAACATGGGAGGCATTCAGTCCAATTAATGAGCCATATGGTATGTTTGGTGTGCATTCAGTTAATATCTTGATATTGTTTTCAGATCTGGCATCACACCTTCTACAATGAGCTGCGTGTGGCCCCTGAGGAGCATCCAACTCTGCTCACTGAGGCCCCCCTTAACCCTAAAGCCAACAGAGAGAAGATGACACAGGTGAGCCAAGACTTCGCTTTACACAACCTAAAAAAATATTATTATTATTTTTTACTTTTGTATGGACACCTTAGCCTTGAGTTTTTATATGGTGATTTCCATTACTTGTGCTCATTCTCAAACATACTTTTTAGGTGTCATTTATACAGTTGAAGTCAGAATTATTAGTCCCTCTGTTTATTTTCTTCCCCAATTTCTGTATAAAGGAGAGACAATTTTTTCAACACATTTCTAAACATAATAGTTTTAATAGCTCATTTCTAATAACTGATCTATTTTATCTTTGTTATGATGATAGTAAATAATATTTGACTAGATATTTTTAAAGACACTTCTATACAGCTTAAAGTGACATTTAAAGGCTTAACTAGGTTAATTCGGTTAACTAGGAAGATTAGCGTAATTAGGCAAGTTATTGTATAATGATGGTTTGTTCTGTAGATTAACGAAAAAATATAGCTTAAAGGGGCTAATAATTTTGATCTTTAAATGTTTTTAAAAGAAATTAAAACTACTTTTATTTTAGTTAAAACAAAACAAATAAGACTTTTTCCAGTAGAAAAAAAATATTATCAGACATACTGTGAAAATTTCCTTGCTCTGTTAAACATCAATTGGGAAACATTTAAAAAAGAAAAAAATCACAGGGGGGCTAATAATTCTGACTTCAACTGTATTTATTTTCTAATTAATTTAAATAATATGTTCAAATTTTATTATTAGTTTTGACGTTTATTTTATTGCAAGCAATGTTTTTTCCTCATTGTTTTATCTTTAGATTAATGATAATATCCCTAAATTTATTTTTCTATCTTTTCAGATCATGTTTGAGACCTTCAACGTTCCCGCCATGTATGTTGCCATTCAGGCTGTGCTCTCCCTCTACGCCTCTGGCCGTACCACTGGTCAGTGTCCATCCAATCTGTAAAAACAATACGAAACATCACAGGCATTAATCCTCTAATAAATCTGTAGCACAAGCAAAACTTGACACGTCAATTCATCATTTTACAGGTATTGTACTGGACTCTGGTGATGGTGTGACCCACAACGTGCCCATCTATGAGGGTTATGCTCTTCCTCATGCCATCATGCGTCTGGATCTGGCCGGTCGTGACTTGACTGACTACCTGATGAAGATCCTGACTGAGCGTGGCTACTCTTTCGTCACCACTGGTGGGTACTCAAAAACCATACTTACAAGGACAGTTCACCTAAAAATTTAAAAACTGTCATCATTTACACATCCTCCATCTGTTTTAAACTTCGTTGTAAACGAAAGAAGGTACATCGAAAAATTTTAACTGCCATGGACTTCCATAATGTTTTTTTTCCTCTACTATAGAATTCAGAGGCTACTTGTTATCAACGTTCTTTTAAAATAACTAAAAAAACTAAAAATAACTAAAATAACTACCCGGGAGTAAATAGCTAAAGCCAATTACACCCAGGAGAGGGTTAAAATCCGGGGCTGTGCGATTTATGTCTAGAAGTGAAATTGGGGGGCACGTAATTACCGCTGTAAAGCTTAACTTTTTGATTTTAGGTCAAAAATTTAATCTGTTCGAGACGTCCAACAGATTAATAGGTGCCGTAAAAGTTCACAGAGTGGGGTGATCACTAGAATGGAAAAGTCCCAGAGACAATAAGAAAATATGATACACCAGTGTTTTGGAATATGGAAAAATTGTATCTGATTGGGCAGTTAGAAGATTTAACTTGGGCCATCACCATACTGGTAGATCTGTCTCTGTGGGATAGCAGCATAATTACAATAAGGGGGATTCGAGACGCGACTCGCCACTGATAATATGTTGCAGTGGAAGTTCCTGGCGTTTGGCTGAGATCAAGACCTTTTATTACTTTTGGCTAGCTAAAGCGATCCATTCCCGGAAGCGATCTACTCCTTGTTAAATTGCCACTGTGTATCAAATGTGCTATATAAATAAACTTGCCTTGCCTATAAAGACTGTAAGCAATTCAGGGTCGAGAATGAACAATTTATTATAAAATAGTATTAAAATATGGGACAATTTGGATGGGGAGTCTATACACACTCAAAGTTGGGTAGCTTTAACATTTGGTCAAATTTGGACAAACTGGGTTAAATGTTTTTATTATTTACATTTTTAACCTAACAGTTCAGATTGGGCATTAGCATTAGTACAGTTAGCATATTGTGCGGTAAAATATGTAGATGTGTGTTAGCATATAGTGATTATTACCAAAGACAATAGAATACACAAGACATGTGACTCGTATATTTTTGAATGGGGAAAAGTTTAATGGTCAATATGAGTAATGAAGCCCTGCCTACTAGTACAGGAGCCAACCACTGATCATTATAAAGCAAATAAAGCCTGCCTTCTAGTAAAGAAGCCAATCATCCATAGATATAGACTGACGATACTCTGGGACAGGGGCTCGGACCAGACATGAGTTTCTGCAGATTTTGTATGATTTGAACATTTAGAAATAAAACTAAATGCAAATTTTATGAGATCTCAGCTTGCATCATAAAGGCTGCATCCAGATACTATTGTGCTGATTCCTAATATGAAATTCAGTCATAAACTTGGCAAGCAGTTTTGGAGAATTAGATTTTTCCCCATTCAAACAGAATGCCCGAGCATACTGCCCAAGAGGTGTTTCAAAGATGGCCGCCGAGTTAAATGACTTGGCTTAAAGCGACTTTGTTATTTCTGCCGTTACCAGAAATACAATATACTTACTATCTTTTCTCCTCCCCAGCCGAGCGTGAGATTGTGCGTGATATTAAGGAGAAGCTGTGCTACGTGGCTCTGGACTTTGAGAATGAGATGGCCACTGCTGCCTCCTCCTCCTCTCTGGAGAAGAGCTACGAGTTGCCTGATGGTCAGGTCATCACCATTGGAAATGAGCGTTTCCGCTGTCCTGAGACCCTCTTCCAGCCCTCTTTCATTGGTAAGTTATGGTTTGGCCTGGTCAGATCACCTTGCGTTGCTGTTCTTACATCTCAAGAGCTTGTGAAATATGCTAACGCAGTGTGGGACGTTGTACCTCACAGGTATGGAGTCCGCTGGCATCCATGAAACTGCCTACAACAGCATTATGAAGTGCGACATTGATATCCGCAAGGATCTGTATGCCAACAACGTCCTTTCTGGTGGTACCACCATGTATCCAGGTATCGCTGACCGCATGCAGAAGGAAATCACTGCTCTGGCCCCCAGCACAATGAAGATCAAGGTAAACATCCTGCCAGTGTTGGAAAAAAGATATATTACAATCAAAGTACTTTTTAAGGAAAATAATGTGAAAGTATTTGTTGTTATTTGTGTGTGTGTGTGTGTGTGTGTGTGTGTGTGTGTGTGTATAGACTAAAATAGGCTTAATGTTGTAATGTATTTATTTTTTTACTGAAACACTGCATCCCACTGGTTAAATTGCAGTTTTACAGTCTACCACTCATACTCTTGTGTTTGTCCTCCAGATCATTGCTCCCCCTGAACGCAAGTACTCCGTCTGGATTGGTGGCTCCATCCTGGCCTCCCTGTCCACCTTCCAGCAGATGTGGATCAGCAAACAGGAGTATGATGAGGCAGGTCCCTCCATCGTCCACAGAAAGTGCTTCTAAATCTTCAATCCTTCTCTGTTCAGTCCAACTAACCCCCCGTATGCCTTTGTACTGTGCCTTGTGCTGTATATACATGTACCGTTGTAATAAAAGTTCTGATGTGTCCATACATATTGTGTTTGATAAAGTGAATCTATAAGGTGAACTAACGACTATAGCCACTTCCATGTCATGAGGGGTGTATTTGGTCTGCAACACAATTTATAAGCATCACACCCCCCTCTACTGGCTTTTCACCGTCACACTGTGTCCTAGTGCCACATAAACGTTATATAAAAGTAACAAGACTCATAAAAGTCAATGAACCAGGCAACCTTACTGCTCTAAAGTTCAGTTCGGGCTCTTATTTTTCCACTATAGGCGCTTTCAGTAGTGGACAAGGATCATCATAGCCACTCTTATTGGTCCTTGGCTGCAACCACTGTGTGTTGTGACCCATTTCTCCTATAACCACCAAGTTTTGCGTAACTAGTTCCACATTAGACCATCTGTTGGTTTGGAACAGACAGGATAGAATTAGTTGCCCCTTGTGCATCCATGAGCCTTATTGAGCACTCAGCACCCCTGTTACCAGATTGTGATTTGTTCCTCTTCAGACCACTGTTGGTAAATCCTCAACAATGCTGACCAGGTGCAACGCAGAAGCCTTGCTGTTTTGAGATACACTGGCCCACTCACCTTATATAACATTATGGCCCATGTTAAAGATGCTAAGATCTTTGTTACCTCAACATATTTGACCATTCACAGGTAGGGGTTTGTTTGGGTTTTGTAGTTAATCTGGCCCAGTGGCAAAAATACTTATCCCACATTCCTAAAAATTATTATTATTAATA
Organism: Danio rerio; assembly: GCF_052040795.2. Taxonomy (NCBI): domain Eukaryota; kingdom Metazoa; phylum Chordata; class Actinopteri; order Cypriniformes; family Danionidae; genus Danio; species Danio rerio. The sequence continues at coordinate 33,438,796 of NC_141040.1, read as the reverse complement.
ATAATAATTATAATAATAATAGTAATAATAAAAGGTCAGTAATCATTTATTGCAACTGCTCCGTAAACTAAAGTGGCACTGCAGGTGTACATTGTGCTGTTTCATAAATTATGTAATACAGCCTATAACGTTAATTCATGCCTGTTCCAGAGAATACTATCGATCCATAATTTTGTTTGCACGCACCCGAAAAGCTATCCATTAGAATTATAGCCTTTTTTACATTGAAAACTGTATTGTTTTTATATTTAAAGTAAACCTACAAGTATTTTTTTTTTTTGCATAAACCATCAGGAACATACAACACAATATAAAGATGAAACATAAAAAACTATACAGCAATGGTAAAGGTAAACAAATCTAAATAAAAAATAACAAACACGCACACACACATATATATTACACATGTATATATATATATATATATATATATATATATATATATATACATATATATATATATATATATATATATATATATATATATATATATATATATATATATATATATATATATATATATATATATATATATATATATATATATATATATATATATATATATATATTAAATACACTCTACATTCATTGATTTTAAGAATTAACAGGGGAATACAAAAAGTGTTATAATAATTTTCACAAATCTCAGATTTTTTTGCCTTTCTACGATTTCACAGTAGAAATAAAGAAGTTAAACTCGATACAAAAAAATTTTAATATGGGAGATGACTTGGCAAATTTCTGTTTGTTTATGTAAAATTTAGCTAATAAAATACAGATTAACAATATATTCAAGACTTTTATTGGATTTGTTCTTATATTAAAATATATGTACAATTTATTGTAAAATAATAACTAAGTTGTGTTATTTAAAAATATATTTGACTAAATCCTTGCAGAAATCGTTTACAATGTTGCATTAAAAAAAAAAGACAAAGGTTCTCTTTATCTGCATTGCAGAAACCACAGATATTCTCCATTTCAATGTACTTTAATAATAAATAATTTACTGGGTAAAATGTAGCCTAGGTAGTATTTTAAAATGAAATTCCTTAATTTTATTATTAATAGTGTATTTGAAGGGAGTTAACCAGGCTTTTTCCCAATTCATATATTAACCATAAAATGAAAATTTGCCTCTAGTTTTGTTTTGCTTCTGAAAAATATTATGAATGTGTAGTACATTTTTATCAATCAACTTAACGCCTTCTAAATGTAATTTTGGATTAACAACAGATAGAGAATTATAGCAAATCTGATTTAGACAAGTTGAACAATTTTTATAATCCGACATTTCCAAAACATTTTCGAGTAGTAGGCCTATGACGACACGACACATAATTAATGCACAAGTGTTATAGCTAAAATTAGCCTACAGTTATTGTGCAAGTAATGAGAACAATATGTTTTACTTACTGTACTTACACTTTAAATATATTACCAATAAAACACAGCAGCACGTTTAAATGACAACGTGCCTGTCGTAAACCAATGGCAATTTGTCGAGCTGAGATGATTCGGCTGCTTAGCAACAGAGCAAATGAAGCGTAGAGGAGGAGGACCGTCACCGCATCTCTGCTGAACCCGATATCCTCTCTCTCTGTCCGGATTACATGGTAGGTTTTCTCTTGACGTTAGGTTAGCTGTTTATTCTCTATATAACACACTGTGTTTTATTTACATTTCCTGATATTCGAGTATGCTTCATAATGTGAGTGTGTAACGGCCTATCTGTTTATCAAGCCTGTTTGCTTGTGACGTAGTTATCATAAGATGTGCGTTTTCTCTAAACTCAGTAATATAATCCGTAGCCATTATAGTCCATTTTAGCATTCATAATTTCTGTTTAACTGGTAATATGCGATGTAACAATAGGCTATATATAACGTAATGTTTACATAGGCGTTTTACAGTAGCCTGCAGAGATACATTTATCTTGTGTTTATTGTCGGTGTAGTGAACGTCAGAGATGGGTTCGACTTCAAAAATGACACACACGGTTTTTCTGAGTGTCATCTTCAGCCTGATAGCCGTGGTTTCTGGCCGCAGTCCACGCACTGTGGATCAGGTGTCGGAAGCGGACATCCAGCGCCTGCTTCACGGTGTAATGGAGCAGCTGGGCATCGCGCGGCCCCGGGTCGAATATCCCGCGCACCAGGCCACCAACATAGTTGGTCCTCTCAGCATCCAAGGTATACGTTTCTCTCTGTATATAACCTATTTGCAGATGAATTACATTTTAAATGATTATACATATAGGATGTAAGAACTTGTAAATAAGTTTAAAGGTTTGTTCTTATATAATGCTCTTCATTATGCGGCTGCTTTAATGTCATTTTGAACTTTGTCCAATAGGTGGTGCTCATGAGGGGCTCCAGCATCTCGGGCCGTATGGGAACATCCCTAACATTGTAGCAGAGTTAACAGGGGACAGTGTTCCCAAAGATTTCAGCGAGGACCACGGTTATCCTGACCCTCCCAACCCTTGCCCCCTTGGAAAGACTGGTATGCAGGTTCAAATGCTCTAATATAGTGGAACATCAATTCATTCTGTCAGTAACCTAAAACCTGAATCAATTTTTCTGAGGAAAGAAAAAAATTCCAATTGAATTAAACCAAAGATTCAAACGGTATGTGAACAGCCTGTGCATATCTTTTAGTTTCTAAAATGTGTACATGTTTTTCTAGCTGCAGATGGGTGTTTAGAAAATTCTCCAGACACTGCAGAGTTCAGTCGAGAGTTCCAGAAACATCAGCACCTTTTTGACCCAGAGCATGACTATCCTGCACTGGCCAAGTGGGTGAGTTCACTTTGAAACTGGCTGGAGGAAACTTCAAACTTGTAATTTTAATAAAACTATTTGTTTTGTGAATTATGCAGTAAAGTTAGAACTAGATTTAAAGTCTCTCAGTTTTTTATCTCAGACTTTTCATGTACTATTTATTAGGATAAAGCTGTAATTAAAAGATATCAAGTACTTTTCCACATCCAATCTATTCTACATGTGTAAGATTGATGTCTCAATTTCTGAAAAAAAATAAATAATAAATACAAAACATTAATAACATTTAAAAAGTTCAACTTACTTTTTTGTCAGGTTGTTAAATACTTAATCTTATTTTTTGGTGTTGTAAGGAGGACAAATTGAATAATTGAATGCAATTCAAACTGGTTTAATTCTGCTTGATTTATTTTTGATTTATAGGTTTACTGCATTCGTATAGCACTGACTTTATAAATTCATTCATTCATTTTCTTGTCGGCTTAGTCCCTTTATTAATCTGGGGTCACCACAGCGGAATGAACCGCCAACTTACCCAGCAAGTTTTTACGCAGCGGATGCCCTTCCAGCCGCAACCCATCTCCGGGAAACATCCACACGTACATTCACACACACACTCATACACTATGGACAATTTAGCCTACCCAATTAACCTGTACCGCATGTCCAGAGCACCTAGAGGAAACCCACACAAAGGCAGGGAGAACATGCAAACTCCACACAGAAACGCCAACTGAGCCGAGGTTCGAACCAGCGACCCAGCAACCTTCTTGTTGTGAGGCGACAGCACTACCTACTGCGCCACTGTATTTGTATTTTTACTTATATTAATTTTAAAAGTTGGCACGCCTACCTATTCGAATTGCTACAAAATCAGTTGCATCTCTTTAGAGGGGTCAGTTCCAATTATATGTTCCAGTTATTTTTTGATCTCTTTATGGACGTCGCAGTTTTAGGATGAATAGATTTTCAATGGAGGGGCAGAAATTTCAGAAATGTGATTTAAACATTTTGATTGCTGTTGCAGCAATAAATTAATTTCCTGTGTTTGAAAAGAAGTGAGTATGAGTAAATGATGATAATTTTCAATGTTTCACCTATACAACAGCAAACCCGATCTCATCAGAAACATAACTATTTATGAAGGGGTGACTTTATAAGAGTTTGTTCAATTTGATTTGTACAATAAAAAAGCACACAAGATCATTCACTCTATTGACCTTAAATTAATCATATGAATATGCACAAATATTATATAAACTCATCCAAATTTGACAAAACGGTCTTCCACAAGAGTCTGTAGTAATGGTTAATATTGTACAGATATGTAAATACAGATCTGTGTACAGACTGCAATAATATCCATTGTTCTGCTTTCAGAATAAAGGACTGTTGTATGAAAAACTGAAGGGTGGGCCAAAGAGAAGAAAAAGGGTATGCTATAAATATGAATGTAACTAAAACATTTCGGATTGCTGCTTTCTCAGTACACATCTTGTGTTCTCAGTAAAATTGTCACTCTGTCACTGACTGCGTTTCAGAGTGTTCCAAATCCATATCTGATGGGACAGAGGCTGGATAACGTGGTGGCCAAGAAATCAGTGCCACATTTCCCAGAGGAGGATGAGGTTGAAACCGCTACAAGCAATATCAAGACCTGAACATCATGTTGATCATAAAATCTGTATAATCAACATAACTTATCAGTTTCACAGTAAAGTAAGCACCAAATGATGTGTGATATTCAACTGAATCATATTATTAATAGAGCAACAAATGATGATTGTATAACATTAATGAATATTCTCTTGACGCAACTTTTGTTGTAACACTATATAATCAAATAAAATGATGTATATCTTCATGTGCAGATAATTTGAAACATGTGTTCGTGCATCATGATTCATCTAAGTTTATGAATATACAATCTTCATGAAGGAGCTCTAGAAACACAGGACCATCCCCAAAATGCTGTGAATGATGGTAGACTAAGAGGAGGCGTGGACTGCTGCATTCTCTTAAACGTCAGCGCTCAGAACAGAGCTCCATACCTTATTTTGACTCTGACTCGGAATTCTGGATCATTTGGTTCAGTCTATTTTTATCTGTAGTTTGTTATGGTGCACAAAGACCTTTGTGAACATAGCAGAAGTTTAAACCACTATTAAACTGAGGTAAGTCTGCACATCTACTGAATATTTATTTGAAAAACAAACATTTTATCTTAATTAAAAATAATTACTTATTCATATGATTTCAGAAGACAGTAGCAACTGGTTAAAATATGTAGGAAATTAGAACAAGCTTTTTTTTTGAGGGAGAGGGCTTGAAATGTTTATTACATATTTTTTATTATTGTAACTTTAATATAAAAGCTGCATTATGTTTTTTTTTTCGTAAAGACAAATATGTTCAATGTATACAGTAGTCAACATTTGAAGTGGATCAAAACTTTAAATCAAAGTAATAAAATATTCAACAACACCCATTCTTATCCAATGACAACTTTAAAAGCCTATGATTCACTTCAAATGTTTACTATATATATATATATATATATATATATATATATATATATATATATATATATATATATATATATATATATATATATATATATATATATATATATATTTATAGCCTATGATTTAGTTTACATTGAATTGAAATGAATGTTCTGTTCCTTTCTCCATGTGAAAGGATGACTAAAGACGCATTAGCTGTCACTATCGTGGTCTTGTGGCTGCTCTGCAATCCGGCGAGGATCAGGGGAACCGGGGGATTTCAAGGCGCCATTCCTCACCCAAATAAATACAGTCCAAACCAGTCGGAGCAGTCACCGCAGACACCGCAGGCCGGTTCCAGGGGAATGGGACCGCCTTCAGCCGGGGACGAGGTGCTGGACTCCAGCCAGGAGGCTTTACACGTAACGGAGCGCCGGTATCTCAAACTCGACTGGTGTAAAACGCAGCCGCTGAAGCTGATGATCTACGAAGACGGATGCCAACCGCGCGCCATCATCAACCGCTTCTGCTACGGACAGTGCAACTCTTTCTACATCCCTCGACACATTTACCAAGAGGATGGCGCGTTCCAGTCGTGCTCCGTGTGCAAGCCCAAAAGTTTTACGACCGTCACTTACACGCTCTTCTGCCCCGGTCAAACTCCCAACACCAAGAAAAAGCGCGTGCGGCGTGTCAAACAGTGCCGCTGCACTTCTGTCGACTTGGATTAAACCTTAACTCACTGACTGATGTTGTTGTTGTTGGCTACATGCGTGCGTTTGTCTTGACTAACATGCTTGACATATATCATTGATATGTGTTTGTTTAGTCAAAACAACAGTCTTAATATTGTGAAGATATTCATCTGATGCAATTTAATGTACTATAAGTAGCCTGTAGTTGTAATTAGACATATTTTTATATTATTCTCCACTGTGTGGAGGAAGATTTGCACATTGATGCAAATATAGTACTCTGTGGCTAGATTTGTAAGATACATAAACGCACACATAAGGCTATATGGGTGTAAATAAGCAAGACCCAAATATACCAAGTAATGTTTTGCTGGCTTTTATATCTGTGTTGTCAAATATATGTGGTGCCATATTTACAATCTTTTTATTCTCCTGATGAAGAAAATACAGGTGACAAATGAAATGCATGCAAACATTTTTTTTATAACAATGAACATTTTGTACAGTACTGCATTTACAAGGAACAAAATTACTGTGATTCAATGATAAATCCACATACATGTCGTCAATAAAAAAGGTGTGATGTGCTGAATAAAACAGTTATAGTTTAAAATTATATGATTGTAAATGTACATTATGTTATGTAATGACTTAATATGGCCATAAAAAATACTCAACTTTTGTTACTCAATATGCAAAATAAAGTGACTGCTTTTTTCTAAGTTGAATGCCAAGATTGCCGTCTTCAATTTGCACTATTTGAACCCTTAATTATACAAACTGGTGAAGATCATAAAGCAGAGTAAGTGAACTTGTAATACACTCTTAAAATAAAGGTGGCTTTAATGAAGAACCCTAATGACCAGACCTTTCCATTGACCAAAATGTTCTTTTAAGGCGTGAACAAATGATTAAGATTTCTAAAATGTTTTTACACCATTAACAAAAATGGTTATTTAAAAGGTTAAACAGTTCTTTAGGGAGTGGTTCCACTGGGAAAACATAATTTTGGAATATTTATTTTTTAGGAACATTCATTTAAAAACTTCACCTTATATCTGAACCATTAGGAATATTTAGAACATACATATCTAAGTGAGCAAAAAGATTATTGCATCATACACACAATCCACACTGTCAGACAGGCAGTCATCCTGCAACTTTCAGGCTGGAGAAAAGTGTCCCACAAGCTGGTGCACTTCTTTCTGACCTTGCCAAAAATCAGCTAGGTCTTCAATACAAGCCTTTTTGGAAACAGTTAGCTGGTGGTCAGACTTGCTTCTTTCATACACAGTCTCTCTTTCTGTCATTAAACACACACATCAATTGACATAGTTATTCAAAACAAACAGCTATGCTTGCATTATGTGCAATAGAGTTTGGAGTCTGGGCTGACAGAAAAAGCTTATTCATGAAAGTACAATGGTGACTAGTGTTTAAGTGCTTATCAATCTGCCACCCACACTTCTCTTACTCTTACCAGTCCATTCGCATGTGCTCTTCTCGTCTCAATCTTCTTCTCTGCTGTCATGTTGCGAACTGACTGTTGGGCTTCTTTAAGTCTGAAGTTAAAAAGAGTGTAGTTTATTTGACCATAATGTTACAATCCCAGCAAGTTTTTATATCAAAGTTCATGAATAAACCCGTATACACTGCAAAACGGTCAACTTAATGAAAGGAGCTTAGTTAACTGAAAATTGACTGAAAGTTAATTCTACTCATTCGAAAATTTTTTAACTCACTGTTAAAGTTAATGGGTTAATTAAATACCTCATTACCTCAACTTAAATGGAGTAAGTTCACAGCACTCATATAGTTTATTTTTATTTTTTTAAAACTCAAACAGTTTTAGTTGCCTTAACTTATTGGGTTTTACAGTACTCAGTTGGTTTGAGTTCTCTCCATTTATTGGGTTTTACAGTACTCATTACGATTAGTTTTTGAACAAATGGCTTGTTGCAATCGATTTCCTCAAATGGTTAGAGTTTTCTTAACTTTTTGGGTTTTCCAATTAAACTGTTGAGTATTACCAAATTTTAATCCACTCAGCCGATCCCCATGGAGGGAGCAATTTTTGCTTAGCCTAGCATAAATCATTAAATTGGATTAGACCATTAGCATCTCACTCTAAAAAAGTTTGGATTATTTTATTTAAAGTATGACTCTTCAAAACAGCAAAGTTCCTTTATTATTATTATTATTATTATTATTATTAAACCAGAATAAGAGTATAGTTTTTAGCCATATTGATGTAGAACATAGCAACTTTTCATGTTCTTTTTTAAAGATTTATTGATCAGAATGCTATGACAGTTAAACAAACAAAAGTAAACGAGAAAATAATCAGTTTAATCAGTTTGCTTATTTGCAGTGCTTATCATACTATTTTGTTAACAAATATGTATGTTTATTTACAAATGTGCACGTAAGCTGTAAGTTATGACAACTTCCTATATAATGTAATGAGATTAGAATTTTAGAAATTTGAAAATATTCTTTAAATACTTTAAATATTTTAAATGCCAATTTATTATCATCCATCATAAAAAACAAACACAAATTTGCCAATCTGTTAAAACTGTTTTTTTTAAAGCTGTAGCCTATATGCAAATAACAAACTGGCCTCATTCATTTACAATTTGCCCATTTAAATAATTAAAGTCTTATTTTATTGGTTATTTTTACAATTTATAATAGCAGGCTGTTAAAAATGAGACAAATACTTTCGAACCATGCTAAATAGTCCATCCAATCCAACCCAAATACTAGTATTCGAAAATAGAATTAATATGTCCCAATTCTTTGTGTGTTGAAAAGAGTTTGCTAAAAGTTCCCGATTGTTACCTATTTTTGGTAAAAATTTAAAGTGTAAAGTTAGGACCGTCCATACTCCTACTGATGATATGTCCACAATATATTGCGCGTTGGGCGTGAATTCGATTAGAACTACAAACGCGGATAAAAAAGTGTAAACAAACTACAAACACGATGGAGGCGCGAGACCAACCGTCAAGAAGCGAGGCTTAGGCAAAGATGTTTGAATGACTAATCAAATTGTTAATCAATATCTGGCCAACTGGAACACGTTTAAACCGCGTCTTCTGTGTTATATTTCATCTGCAGTTCAATACTGAACTTATATAAAGACATTCTCCTTCTGAATGCACAATTATCCAAAAAGCTGAGGAGACTTCTCTGCATGAAAGACTCGTGAATGGCAGATTATCCTACTGCTGCTGCTCCAATAAGGTAGGAAATTAAATATGACAGAAATGTGGATGATGTGTGAATGATTGACTGGGCACATAACTAAGCAACAACGATCTGTTAACTTGGAAGTAGTCTGTTCCAAGGCTTGCATACTGTTCTGTTACAAACCCAAGAGTACATATTTTTCCTTTACATAAAAGTATAGGCTACTTTTAGGGTGTAAATTGGGACGCAGCATGTGTCTTGTTTAGAGAAGTTGCAAAGCAGAAAATCAGATACCCAAGATGCCTCTCACCTCTGTTTGGATATGATTTTGTTCTCTCTCTTCCATCTGATCTTAAAGTCATTGCAGAATTCAAACCAAAGTGTAAACACATTGCCAGGCGCAACTTCTTGCTCTCCAGAACGTGGCTTAAGCCCAAAATACTCCACTAGGTCAGAGAAGCTGGGGAAGAAAATACATAATAACGCACAGTACACTGTTAAAATAAACTGGCATCAATTGTTCCACAAAGAAGCTGTTTTCATAATTCACTTAATAATCTCATTCAACAAAAGGTTCTTTGTAATAGCAAAAAAATATTTATGACATGTATATTTTTAAGACACAAAGAGTGATGTGCTTATACCTTTTACGAGCTGATACCACCTGGTGCTCCATGGTGATCAGCTCTTTCGGTGCTGTGAAATTAAAATATGTGTATTCACAATTATGCAGTTTACACATTTGCATTTAGGCTGCATCATAATCTTTGCCACGTTGCAAAACCATAATAATTTAGGGTAACCATAGTAGACCATAATGGTAACCTCAAATTAGCAATTAAATTTAATCATAATCTAACCTGGCTTATCTAACCATAGTTTTACCACCGTTACTGTTGTAAAATGACAGTTATAAAAATAGAAGTCAATGCACAAAAAATGGTTACTGCAATTTTACTATAAAGTAAGAATTTACAGTGCATCCAGAAAGTCTTCATAGCGCTTCACCTTTTTCACATTTTCTTATGCTCCAGCCTTATTCCAAAATTGATTAAATTAATTTATTTCCTTAACATCTTACACACCATACCCCATAATGACAATGTGAAAAAAGAGTTTTTGAAATTGTTACAAATTTATTAAAAATAAAAAAGCTGAGAAATTGAGCTCAGGTACGTTCTGTTTCTACTGATCATTCTTGAGATGTTTCAGCAGCTTCATGTGGTCTATGTGTAATGTGGTCTACACACCTGTCTATATAAGGTCCCAGGGTTGACAGTGAATGTCAAAAGCAAAGCCAAGCAAGAAGACAAAAAGGAATTGTCTGTAGACCTTCCAGCAGGACAATGACGCAAAGCACACCACCAAAATATCAATGGAGTGGCTTCACAACAACTCTGTGAATGCCCTTCAGTGGCCCACCCTTAGCCCAGACCTAAATCCTATTGAACATCTCGGAGAGATCTGGAAATGGCTGTACACCGTCGCTTCACATCCAACCTGATAGAGCTTGAGAGGTACTGAAAAGAGGAATGGGCAAAAATTCCCAAAGACAGGTGTGCCAAGCTTGTAGCATCATATTTAAAAAGACTTGAGGCTGTAATTGCCGCCAAAGGTGCATCAACAAAGTATTGAGCAAAGGCTGTGAACACTTATGTACATGTGATTTTTCAGGTTTTTTATTTGTAATAAATTTGCAACAATTTAAAAAATCTTTTTTCACATTGTCATTATGGGGTGTTGTGTGTAGAATTTTGAGAAAATAAATTAGTTTAATCCATTTTGGATTAAGGCTATTACGAAAAAACAATGTGGAAAAGTGAAGCTCTATGAATGAAAACTTTCCAGATGCACTGTAGATATGCAAAAACCTCCAAGTGCCATCTGAAACTTTCTTCTAAATGAGCATTTTTTTTCCTGGCTCCTATTTTTATGTACAGTAAATCAAATTTTATTGGTTCTTTTCATCACTTTTTAAGAGAAATAGCTGAACAAAAACAAAGGAGACTGTGAAAATGCTCATTTTAGAAGAAAAGTTTAGATGGCACCTAGAGGTTTTTGCATCTGAGCTCTTCAAACAAACCATGGTTCAATTTTCATAAGGGGATTGTGAATTTTTTTATTATAATTATTCTTAATATGCCAGCTTATCAGGAAGTGACCATTTTGTTCTCTCGAACACATTGGATGGAGACAGTGCTTTATTCACAAATGTTTTATGCAAAACTTTAATTTTGCACATAATGTTATGTTCTCAACTTTAATTGAAAATATGCTGCCGAGTGCTCCCACTAAACTAATATAGACAGTGATGAAATAAATGTGAAAGACCTCGACTAAATCCTAACCACGGAGATGCATAGATAAGATTATGTTAATAATATCTAGTGGAAAGAGTAATGGGTCTCAAATGAGCCTTAATGACTAAAAATAATTGGTAACAATATACAGTATAGCAAGAAAAACATCAGTGTGCTCACATCTAGGAAATTTTTGAAGGCAGGTGCTCGATCAAGCCAAACACAATAAAAAAAGTCAAAAGAAAAAATCAAATTAAATAGGACAACGTTTCAACCTACATGGGCTTCATCGGGTCACACAGGAAATACAAGAGAATACTACACTGTAAAAAAGCTGGATTTCACACAATTCTTTCATGTCTTAAATTGAGAAGGTTAACTTAATTGTTTTAACAAATTTAAGTTGATTGAACATAAAACATTTAAGCTGCCCCCTTAAAAAACAGAAAACTCAAGAATTTCAGCTCATTTTAAATAAGTAGTTAAAACAAGCAGCAAAAATGTTTTTGAGTGTAGGTAAAAACAGGGCTTTTCATATACCAGTCACACTACCAAAACAAATATTGCGCCAAATTCCCAGCCTTTTACTTCTGAGAAAATGTCAAAATTGTAGTTTCTCCTATACTGACAAGTCTCCTTCATTGCCAAAGTCTCCCTGATTCCAATCTCTGTATCGGTCTTCAGGTATCAGTCACAGACGCTTATCAGGTGCCCAAAAGGGCACACAGCAGATATTCTTCATGACTGCAGGATGTGTGCCTTCTTATCAGCGCAGTCGAGACAATCAAATGGTTGTAGTAGGAAGAATGCGAAGAAAAGAGAAGCTTTGGTTTACACTTGCCGTTATATTCTACATAAACTACAAACAGAATAAAACATGTTTGTCTACCATAGCTGCCGTCGTCTATAGTAAACGACAATCAGTTTACATCTTTGCATACGATCTGCACAACAAAACAATCCTGCGTACCATCTAAACAAACTTTTGTGCTGCTCTCCATCAATCATCTAGAGAGACGGATTGTCTCAGAGACCAACTAAACTTCATATCTGAACAGGGTAGACGTGAGGGATTGGCCGATGTGACAGAGCCCATAAATACAAGACTTAAAAACTCTGAATAAAGATCCTCTTCTGAAAGGTAATGCGGGATAATCTCTGGCATTATAACATAACTCACCGCTGGCAATGAAAAAGTCCATTTTCTCCTGGAAGGGATGAATGTGCTCTTGAGACGAGTTGGTACACACAGTTAGGACGTCCTTTTCGCAAACTGTACGAGACAAAAACAATAACATTGGGTCAGAGTAAAGTCCCTGACTGGGTCCAACTCACAGAGGCCAGTCATTGTAAAATAATCTTTAACACCATATGTTATCCAAAATTGAACAGTCTGACATTTTAATGTTAGACCACCATGAGCGTTTTTTATTCCAAAATCTTAAATAATAAATGCCACACTGAAGCTTGTAGAATTTTCAATGCATATGTTTTCTTACTAAGTGGATTTATAGTAAATAAGTGTACATGTACACTCACCAGCCACTTTATTAGGTACACCTGTCCAACTGCTCGTTAACGCTAATTTCTAATCAGCCAATCACATTGCAGCAACTTAATGCATTTTGGCATGTAGACATGGTCAAGACGATCTGCTGCAGTTCAAACCGAGTATCAAAATGGAGAAGAAAGGTGATTTAAGTGACTTTGAACATGGCATGGTTGTTGGTGCCAGATGGGCTGGTCAAAGTATTTCAGAAACTGCTTATCTACTGGGATATTCATGCACAACCATCTTTAAACTTTAAAAAGAATGGTCCGAAAAAGAGAAAATAACCTGTAAGTAGCAGTTCTGTTGGTGCAAATGCCTTGTTGATGCCAGAGGTCAGGGGACAATGTCCTGACTGATTCGAGCTGATAGAAAGGCAACAGTAACTCAAATAACCACTCGTTACAACCAAGGCATACAGAAGAGCATCTCTGAAACCACAACACGTCCAATCTTGAGGTGGATGGGCTACAGCAGCAGAAGACCACACTGGGTGCCACTCCTGTCAGCTAAGAACAATAAACGGAGGCTACAATTGGCACAGGCTCACCACAATTGGACAATAGAAGATTGGAAAAACATTGCCTGGTCTGATGAGTCTCAATTTTTTGCTACAACATTCGGATGGTAGGGTCAAAATTTGGTGTCAACAACATAAAAAGCATGGAAACATCCTGCCTTGTATCAACTGTTCAGGCTGCTGGTGGTGGTGTAATGGGGTGTAGGATATTTTCTTGGCACACTTTTGGCATATTAGTACCAATTGAGCATCGTGTCAACACCACAGCCTATATAAGTATTGTTGCTGACCATGTCCATCCCTTTATGACCACAGTATACCCATCTTCTGATGGCTAGTTCCAGCAGGATAACGTACCATGTCATAAAGTGTAAATCCTCTCAGACTGATTTCTTGAACATGACAATGAGTTTGCTGTACTCAAATGGCCTCCACAGTCATCAGTTCCTCAATCCAATAGAGCACCGTTGGGATGTGGTGGAACGGGAGAATCACATCATGGATGTGCAGCAGACAAATCTGTAGCAACTGCGTGATGCTATCATGTCAATATGGACCAAAATCTCTGAGGAATATTTCCAGTAACTTGTTGAATCTATGCCATGAATGATTTAAGCCAGGCGTGTCCAAACTACGGCCCGCGGGCCATCTGCGGCCCGCAATCAGTTTTGTGGCGGCCCGCGAGGCTTTTTATAAATATCAATAGAATCTGGCCCGCTATACAAAAATGAACGTAATTCAATAAATAACCACCGGGTGTCGCTATTACATGCATTCAATTAAGCAGCAGTTCTTGTTATGATCTATCTATCTATCTATCTATCTATCTATCTATCTATCTATCTATCTATCTATCTATCTGTCTGTCTGTCTGTCTGTCTGTCTGTCTGTCTGTCTGTCTGTCTGTCTGTCTGTCTGTCTGTCTGTCTGTCTGTCTGTCTGTCTGTCTACACACAGTTGAAATCTGAATTATTAGCCCCTCTTTGATTTATTTCTTCTTTTTTAAATATTTCCCAAATGATGTTTAACAGAGCAAGGGCATTTTTACAGTATGTCTGATAATATTTTTTTCTTTTGGACAAAGACTTTTGTTTTATTTTGGCTAGAATAAAAAGCGGTTTAAATTTTTTTATGAACCATTTTAAGGTCAAAATTATTAGCCCCTTAAGTCTTCAGAACAAACCATTGTTATAAAATAACTTGCCTAATTACCTTAACTTGACTAGTTAACTTGATTAACCTAGTTAAGCCTTTAAATGTCACTTTAAGCTGTATAGAAGTGTCTTAAAAATATCTAGTCAAATATTATTTACTGTCATTATGGCAAAGATAAAATAAATCAGTTATTAGAAATGAGTTACTAAAACTAATATGTTTAGAAATGTGTGGGAAAAAAATCTTCTCTCCGTTAAACAGAAATTGGGGAAAAAATAAACAGGGGCTAATAATTTAGGGGGGCTAACAATTCTGACTTCAACTATATATATATATATATATATATATATATATATATATATATATATATATATATATATATATATATATATATATATATATATATAAATATATATATATATATATATATATATATATATGTGCGTGTCTGTGTGATGTATGTAAAATTTGGCCCGCGACAACGTTAGTTTTTTTGCATCTGGCCCTCGGCACAAAAAGTTTGGACACCCCTGATTTAAGCAGTTCTGAAGGCAATAGAGGGTCCAACCTGGTACTAGTAAAGTGTACCTAATAAAGTGGCGGATGAGTGTGCATTGCATTAATGGAAATGACCTGCTATTGTTTTAGAAAATATGAGCAGGGATAGTGGAATGCAATTGCTAAGAAACCAATATTTTGTTTCACAAGTATAGAAGGTGATAAAGACCGGTGATTCTAATTATTCTAATTATTAGTGACACTAATTAAAATTTTAAAATGCATTTTAAAAGTTTCAGTATATTTTGTGTTATACATAAATTAATATTTTTACTTAGCAGTAGGATGTATTAAATTGATCAAAAATCACAGAACAGACATTTATAATCATGAATATTCAGCCGCTTAACTCTTAGATCACTTTAACATTCTTGCAAACACAATTCAGCATATTACAATTTTTTTTTGAGTCTTGGGTATCATGATGCTGAAAAAAGAGCTTTGGAATCATAATCACAAATTAAAATATATTAAAATCTGTATTTCAAATCTCGGGGCGGCGCAGTGGGGAAAATGGGTAGCATTGTCACCTCACAGTAATAAGGTCGCTGGCCCAAGCCTCGGCTGGGTCAGTTAACATTTCTGTGTGGAATTTGCATGTTCTCCTCATGTTCGCTTGTGTTTCCTCGGGGTGCTCGGGTTTCCCCCACAGTTCAAAGACATGTGGTATTGGTGAATTGGTTAGGCTAAATTGTCCTCAGTGTATGTGTTTTAATTAGTGTGTATGGGTGTTTCCCAGTGATGAGTTGCAGCCAGAAGAGCATCTGCTGCGTAAAAATGTGCTGGATAAGTTGGTGGTTCATTCCGCTGTGACGACCCCTGATTAATTAAGGGACTAAGCTGAAAAAAAATTAATGAATGAATTTTAAATCTCACATCTCAGTATTTATTTATTTTTTAAATTGTATTTTTAAACAAGGGGAATGCAGTGTTGGTAAGTGTTACAATTTCTTTTAAAACATATTTTAAAATAAATTACACAACATTACTTATATAAACAAAAATATATGTGGAAATTTTAGAAATCACTAGGCACTGGCCAAATTGTGATTCATAAATTGGCCTTTTTTCATATTTTTTTTACCAGCAAAGCAACCATAATGTAGTTGTGGTTGAATGAGTACTGTGTACTGATGACTTGCACACTGATGATAGAGCCTGCTGATAAAGCAATGCTGTTAGTGCCTTAATTATGACATCAGCACAGTGAATAATGATTACATCTGTAAAAAAATGAGTACAGTAAAGTGATTTTGATTATGAGTGGTTAATGGGGGAATTTCCTAAAATTATAAACACCTTTTAGAATTGTAAAGTGTATATATATCACGGGTTAATGGTATTGTGATTACTGCTTTAGAATGTGTTTTTTAAATGTCTGGGTAAAAGACAAAAACTTTTTCCCCTTTGAACACAATATACTTTATTTTGAGAAACATTTAACATATTTTGGTGCAGTAAACATCAGGCTAACTCATTTAAATGAGTCACTGACTTCTGCTGTCTTCATTTGTTTCAAAAAGACTTATTTCTTTACAATTTAAAATGGCATATTTGATTATCTTTTCTGCTGGAGAAACTGTTATCCTAAAAAACAAACAAAAAATGTAAATAAAAAAATCTTACACATACTATAGGAATGGTATAGCAAAAAAAATTGGCGGTTATGAAACCTTGACTTTTCCAAACTTTTTATACCTAGATCAGTTATAAAATGAATGGAGGCTTGGGGCAAAAAGTGATACTAAAATGAACAAAAGTGCCCAGCAAATTTAAGATATGTGTGCTAAATCGACACCTAAATCTATAATCTCTGTCGCAAAATATAAGGATGAATAAAAGAGTCAGTCTTGCGGCATTACATATAGATAATGTAATATATGCATACAGTGCATCATCAGATCACACACACTCAGTAAAGCTTATGTATGCATCGACCAATCTGAGGCATTTATCTTCTGAGCTTGTTCAAATTTCCAAGTTTAGGTGAATTACCCCTTTAAATTCCTTTTGTTTGCACTTGTTCTTAACCCGCAAGAAAACAGCAGAACTAAAGCTCCACCTGTGACAGAGTCAGAGGTTATCAAATGTCTTTTTTCTGGGTCGGATCTGTTTTGATGCACCTCTGATCACATCCTCAGATAGTCCCTGTACCACCCGTGGACCTACGCTGCACTGTTTGTTCGCCGTCCAATCAGAAGATCAGAGGAGCCAGTCTCCTGCCCCAGTCATAATACACCCTGATGCGAACCCGGCACTGTTGGACACACTCCATCTGCATCTCCCTCCAGATAACACTACACACACTACTGTTTTCATTGAGCATTTGTGTAAACTGTGAACACAGCTGCCAATGAAGTAGCAGAGACTCTTTTCCACAGCATTTCTACACATGAAAGATTCATTTAGATCGGTCAGATCCTCATATACATTGTTTCCGGGAGTATCAGAGCTATATAAAGGTTTTCTTGACTGTGCACCTCAACGGCGAGCCAAAACCACTGCCTCAACGATCACAAAGAGATCAAAAAGATGTCTCAAACGCAAGCCAGATGAATCAGCAGTGGAGACTCCAAGCATTAGAAGTGCTGTCATAATTGTCTCTGGAAAATAAAATAACAGGGACATTCCCTTTCCGTGTAGGCATACAGTGACTAATTTGATTAGTGCAGCACTTTCTTGCTCCGCGGAATTACATCGCAGACAAATGTGGTCACCTTGAGCAGCCAAAACCTCAGTGGGGTCGTAAAAGAAAAGAAATCGGACAAACACAGCATAAAAACCCTCCTGAAAAACAAAGACATGATTCTCTCCCAGTCATGAGGGGAGTTCAAACAGCAGCACAAAAAAAGGGAGAGCGCGATGGGGCAGATTTGGCAGTCTCTCCGTCGCCCGATAAGAAAGGCTTGTTGAGAGGTAAAGAAAAGAATCTGGGGCACACATCTGCAGGGCCACACTGAACACGCACTGATACAGTGTAGCAGGAGAACGGCGGTGCATCTCTACACAGATAAAGCCCATCCCGCCAGCGATAAGCTGCTCTTCTCTCAGATTACATAAGCGCCAAAGCACTGCAGCCTTTGGCCCCTCCGACAGAGCAGGAGAATCACACAATGCCTGGAGCATCTGATGGGCAGGATTAAAGTCATATCTAAAAGGCGCCAGGGCCAAATCACACAGACTCCACTGCGTCTCCGCATCTGTGCGTGCGCAAATATACATACGCAAAAAAAAAAAAAAACCACGTCCGTATATTCCACCTGATCTAATGTGGTTTAATAATGAGTTGTTGCTAACAGATGCTGTAAAGTCCTCAGGATTCAGCTGGAGCCATGTTGCAGGGCTGCGGTCATCCATCCTGCCGAACCCATGTAATCTCGCTTCTTTTGATGCCTCAGTAAATCAGTGGCACGCTGAAATCGGTTTCGAAGCCCTTGAGAGTGTTTTTGGTAATTCTTACCTGTCAAGTCTCTGCCCAGCTTCCTGAGGTCCTTAGAGAGGTCATCGAACTTCACTTGAGAGGAAAGGAAAACATCTTGAGGTTCAGGCAGGGGAAAGATGCTCTTTTCTGTCCCAGCATTCTGAAGAGAGGATAAAGAAATATATAAGAGTATGATGACATGAGGATGAAAAGATTTACAACACTCAAAAAATGGATTATAGCTTTAGTTGGTCTAAAGAATGTTCCTATGTTTAAATGAAACAATTCAGTTATGTTTGCATATTAAATCAAAAGATAATTTAGCTTTAATCTATTTAGTTATTTAATCCTACATTATTCTACGTACTTGGTACCGAGTATGTGACGTCATTTACTTCCACATTCTTTAAATTTTAAAGGTCCATACTGGCCCAATACCCCAATAAGTGGTTCAGTTCTCTCATCAGTTGGAATAAAATAACTTTTTTATAGATTATGACAGAGACATTTTTCTTTTTTCCTTTGATTACTGACATGTGTAGGAACCACCAAAATTAATTACAGCAACCTAGACCACACGGAACCTAAAAGATACATTTTCAAATATAAGTTTACAACAACAAAAAAGCGCCTCTTTTTTGAGAGGTTTATTATAACACGGACAAAATTTACAATGATTACAATCACTTTCAACAGTGTTTCCTGAAAATTCAAAGGGTTTTCTTTAAAATGAAACCAAACTTTTGCATTTACACCTCTGCATGTGGATTTGGTACGCATTTGAATTTGGGTCAGCAAAATTCAGGCAGAAAGCCCAAAATAGTACTTGACTTTAAGAAGATAAGTTCAATAACTAAACAGATTAAAGCTAAATTATGAATGTTATGTTGATTGGACTAAACAACATTACATTACATTTATGTCACTAACTTAAGTTCACTAAAATAAATATTATTTCTTTGGAGTAACTCGGTTACATGGAACCCGTTGACATAAAAAGTCTTTTTTTTTGAGTAAAATCAAGACTAAAACTTTTTTAGTGTACTCTATACTCTATAGTCTTGTGTACTGCAAATACTGGTTAGTTCATTCTACTTTTAAAAATAATTACTTTAAAAAAAGTAAACCAGTTGCACATTGTTTATTTACTTACTTTTTTTAAAATAAATGAACTATGTGCATAATTCAAAAAATTAAGTCAACTCAACAGTTCGAAGTATTAATGGGTTTATTCACATTTAAGTAAAGCAACTAATATCCTTTTAAAGTGTGCTCACCAAGAGATTGCATGTATTTAATAAAAAACAGAATATTGTAAAATAATATTAAAACATACATTTGTTTTAAATTGAAACATATTGAATTTCCAACATCGCTCTGATTGCTCATTTGGTGTGCACAAAACACAATGTAAAAATCACAGTTTTTTTTTTTCTGGATTTTTTTGATGAACAAAAAGTTAATTAAAAAAGAGAATATCATTTATTTAACATTCTAAATATATTTAATGTCATATTTGATCTATTTAATTAATTGTTTATTGTACGAAATGATTAATTAGAAACCTCAAAGTTAAAAAAATAGTGTATTTTTATTCATAGGTTTTGAAAAGTTTTAATACCTTTTTTATAGTAAATATAATGACTAAATGTGACATGAGGCAACTTATTTTCATTTAACATTTTATTTCTGTTTATGCCCACCAAATGACCTTTAATTCTAATTTTGAAATTTTAACACTTCATCATATATGAGATGAGATGCATAGAGATTTTTCATGTATCAATTAACAAATTACTACATAAGATTACAGTCAGTGTCACATAACTGAAACTAAAATTAAATTACATTTGTTTTTCCACTAATTGATTTTTTTTAATTTTATTGAATTTTCCATAAATCTGTTGTGTTAAAAAATGTGAAAGATTTGTGCATGTGAAAGGAAACACATCCATGTTTTACCTTGTCAAGGTGATGCAGATAGTAGGACACAATGTAGTCCAACAGACTAATGTGATTTTCCTGTTGATTAATAAAGAATCAAGTCAAAACTGGTAACAAAACAAATCACGGGGAGGCCCTATCAAACACCTGTGTAGTATCTTCATGAAACAGAGCAAAATTTACCCTGCTCTTGACATCTTTAAGCTTGGGAAGAATCTCAAGACCGAAGCCGTCGGCCTGTCCTCGAGCTCGACTGCCTCCATTCATATAGTTTCCCAGAGCAAGAACCAATCCCATCACCTCCCTTGTGCTGTCTTTCTCCAACAGAAACTAAAAACACACACACACAAAAAGATGTTTCTGCATTCATCACGTTTCATGTCAGTCAGGATCACTTTTGTCAAATATATATGGTTATACTAGCATGCAGTTGGTGTTGGTATGGATCTGTTCTGGGTATAACTCCATGCACCCATCCATGAGCGTTCGTGAACAATTTCAATTGATTATGAGTTATTGTAAATGCCACATGAGGCTAATTACTACGTACTAAGCTAATACTTTGAACTGATATCAGAAATGACCTAGGAGGAGTTGGGGATGGTGGAGGGAGTGTAGAATTGGCGAGCACCCAAACACTGAAGACAGACCAGATGTATAATTAAAACTAGAGATGCCCAAAGTAGAGATCATGGGCCAAAGTTGGCCTATGGTAACCTTTGATTTGGTGGTTGATGGGGAGGTGGTGGGGGTGAATTCCTCAGACAGAGATTGACATTTTGTAATTAACTTAACCTTTTGTTTATTTGTTTTATTACCAAGCTACAAAACAACAACAACAACAACAACAACTGAACTTAAATGATTTAATTAAATGTTGTAAATAAGTCAGACTTTTTAAATGTAAATACTGTCACTTGAAAGAAAGAGGACAATGCATTGCGAGCAAATCAAAGAACAGGCGGGAGCAGCTCGACTAGTGTTTTTCGCATCAAACTCCATATGCGATTGTTTATGCTTTTACTGTAATAAGTTCATTATTAAAATGAAAAAAAATTATTCAAAGATCATTCTTTGGATTTACACATTTTTTAAAGGGGTTGTAAACACTTTATTTGGGCTGAATTTAAACAAACAAATTAAGTTGAAATATAACCAAATTTAATTTGTTTGTTTAAACTTAACCCATATAAATGGTTTGCAACGATTATGCAGAAGTCATTTTTTCAGTGTGTGATTTAAAGCAACGTTTTCAAGTTATTTTTAAACATTACCAAATTAATTAGGAAATTACCCATGGCAAATTTTATATATACGAGTTTGGTATATATATTTGGCCCACAACACTCAATCAAGTTTGCTTTTTGGCCCTTTGTAGGAAAAAGTTTGGGTACCCCTGATTTAAATAGACCGCTGTGACAGATGTCACATGTCATAAACAGCTGACTGTCAGCTGATGCAAGATTGACTCTCCACCTGAACTAACACTACACTCAGGGTGCGAATTACACATTGATGTTGGGGGTTGGGGGACCTTTGTGTTGGATTCTGTAAAACATGCTTCAATGAAATTTATGAATTTATTTAAATGACATCTAATATATTATTAAAACCTATTGAAGTTTCAGTGTTTTTAGGCATGGTTAGTATATTCACCTTTGATTAGATATTTTAGAGGTTACTGTTGGTCAAATTATAGAAACTATGCTTTTTACTTTACTTTTAGGATGTAGATACAAACACATTTTACAGGAAAAAAAGTCTTTTGGTCCTCTTGATCTGCAGTTTTAGACTGTGGAATGACTTCTCGCATAGACTAATTGGTGTGATTATGCATCGAAAATGGCATGAAGCATTATGGGGTGGTCAAAAATGTATTTACACTTGAATATTTTAACTATTAATATTATTTAAGATACAGATCAGAGCAAAAGATTTAAAGAGAAGAGTTCTTCTGTCCTCAGTGTTCTAGTACGAAGCTAAGCAGTGAATCTTTATTTGATAATGTATTAATCTAACCAAATGAATTTACCAACCATAGTCTGTGTAGTAAAATAAAACCAAACTACCCCTCCCCCCATACACATACACATTTTCCCCCTACATCTTTATTGTTATCGTTGTAGTCTGAACTTTGCTGTTGTTTTACTTTCAGAACAATGTTTTGAACTCTATTTTTATGGTTATCTGCATAGTTATTGTGCTTGGTGCGAACGGGCCTTTGGACCTGGCTTGAATAAATGGCAGCTGCCTAAAAGACTCAAGAATGCCAGCATTGATACTTTATCAAATGTTTGATAATATCTGAAGTCTGACCCTTTGAAAGTGCCTTTGTACCTTGCAGACGTGGTGAATAATCTCGGTCTTGCGCTGTATGGAGGCGACGGCGTCAGTGAACTTGGTCTGAAAAATGAAACAGTGAACTCGACTGGAGAACTCTGGAATCTGGGAGAGTTCATACAGAAACCTGTCAAGGGAAAGCAATGAACATCTGTCAGCCTTAAGTGCGTTGTGTTGAAAACTCTACTCTGTCTTCGTCTGTCCTTAAATGAAGGAACTGAAGAGAACTAGGCATTGCATAGGGCCTATAAAAAGTGCCCTTGTAAGTGACAACTGATGTATCACTAGTGGCTGGTTGCATGAAAAAGTGAGTTATCTGGCGTGTTTCTGGAGTTTCTCACTGTTCAGGCTTGTCCAGTAGTTTGACCTGCTCTTCGTCTGAGGTTTCGTAGTGTTTCTTAATCTTCTCTAACTCCTCAGGCTGGGCTCTCTGGGAGAAACAGAACAGACGCAATCATGTAACAACTGACCAATGAAACACATGTAAACTTATGAAACCACACGGGAGCTATCAATTATTTATATGTTGGAACTGAAACTATACAGAAAAAATGGTGATACAGAATGTGCAGGCTGTTGTGTTCATTTTCTGAAGCGATTTTTTGGAGAAATGTGTTCGAAAATGGATTTAGAAAAGTAGAATGCTTTAAATCAAGTCTTCAGGCTCTTTCACAACATGAAAGCAGTATAGATCAATATACAATATATAATAATAACTATATTAGTGGCCATATTCATTCATTCATTCATTTTCTTTTCGGCTTAGTCCCTTTATTAATCTGGGGTCGCCAAAGGGGAATGAACCGCCAACTTATCCAGCACATGTTTTACACAGCAAATGCCCTTCCAGCTGCAGCCCATCACTGGGAAACACCCATACACTTTCATTCACACACATGCACTATTGACAATTTCGTTTACCCAATTCACCTATAGCGCATGTCTTTGGACTTGTGGGATAAACCAGAGCACCTGGAGGAAACTTAGTGGCCATATCAGTGGATAATTTTGTTTACTTCTCAAAGCACACAAAAAAAGTGATTCCAAGGAATATTGTTTCTTTCCGTTATTGTAATAACTGTGATGGGGACTAAATCTGTTATTACTTTATATGTATTTTTAATTAAAAGCTTATCATTATGGTGTGAGTGGGCCTTTAGTGATCTATGAATATTTAAATGATACATCCATTTTCAGTACAATTTAAGCTTAATTTAATCTCCTTTTTTTAAAAAGGAGCAAAATTATTTGGAATAATGAGACATTTACAATGAAAGTGTATGTTAAGTGAACATTAAAATCCTCTTAAAATAATTGTAATACTATATAGCTATAAAATATAAACAAAATGTGAATTACTATGATTCTGTGTGGAATAAAGGCTTAGTTATTAAAACTTAAAAAACCTTAAAACTTAGTGTAATAGAGGCCAGCTAGCAAAGTGCTATGCAGGTAAACCTCACTCCTCTGACCTCTAAAGGTGCTCTAGCGACAAACATTAGAGGCCATGGCCAATATCCTCCTTGTTAGAGCAACCGAACCCCATGCGAAAAGTCACCAGTTCAGTCCCAGCCTAGACCGGGTTGGGTGCAGTAGGACCGGTGGGTTACATGTGGGGGATCATCCGAGATGGGAGTGAGGTTTAGGGGGTTGAGTGTAACGGAGGCCAGCTAGCAAAGTGCTATGCAGGTATTCACATCAGATGCTGTACACACGGCTAAATCGCGCTGCTCTCATGTAAATAGATGCGTGAACATTTTGAGTTTACTCGCTTCATTCATGCGTCAAATTCACTAAGCAATAGACAAGGATTTGCGTCATGGGCAGGGCTTCTGTCTGCCCGATGACTGTAGCTTTGTTGCTAAATGGCTAACATTTTATTTTATTGATTTTATTGAGAAAATAACTGTGTTTTTGTGCTTTATGAAGGCTGAAAAACAGCGTAGATCCATTTGGAGCCGTGTCTGAGTGCACTAGATCCTTTCAGATGTGCACCCAGCTTTGTGAGCTCATAATCTCCTTCAAAAACTTTACCTGGATGATGGAAGCTTGCAGCGGTGCTTCTGACTGAGCCTAGCCCAGCTTGATCAACTGTTGTACGGTGTCGGCAGAAAGATTTTTCCCCTGAGACACCAACAACAGGCTCTACCTCACAAGCACACCATTACTTGAGAAAGCTGCTGATTGGTTAAAGCAGCTCGAATGTCCGCTAAAGTTCAGACTTTCCAATTCAAGCGATTTGTGCAAAACGCTCAACTTGCGTTACTTCATTCGCACAAATCACGTTATATCGCGCCTCCTCATTCGCACCGCAGGATGTCTTTTCGCATCTTTGCATTGACTTAACATGTAAATCACTTGCGCTTGACGCTTCCGGGTCTGGTGTGAACGCAGCGTAAAGGTGCTCTAGCGACAGACACTAGAGGCCATGGTCTTTAGCCTCCATAGAGCAACTGACTCCCATACAAAAAAATCGCTGGTTTGATCCCAGCTCAGACCGGCTTGGGTGCAGAAGGACACATGGTTACATAAGTAGTTTCCAACTTCTACATCTATACAACCAACCACATATTAAAGCAGCTTTATAGCTCAAATGATGGATAACAATAAAGTTATTTATATAAAATTTTAATCTCCACACTTCTGCTTTAAAATCCTTAAATCTAGTCTCATTTACTTTCATCACAAGAGTCTCAGGAAATATAAAAAAATATAATAGTGTTTCAATAATTTTAATAAATAATTTTATTTATTAAAACTATTTATTATTTAATTAATTTATTTATATTATTTTATTACTTTTATTAATTTTGATAAAAGTATTCATTATTTTAAACTTTTTTTTACAAAGTATAAAGTATTTACTTTTCTTTGTACATTTATTCATGTGTTTATGCCTTTAGCCAGCCTCTTGTAAGAGGTGATTCTTTTTTTTTCAAAATATAGACCATTTTGCAGTTATTAGCCTAATGTATTATTTATTTATGAGGTTTGAATTCTGTATTTTAGTGAAACATAAAGCACTATTTTTAGCTGGATTAGCTTGTCCTATGGTTATCATAACCACACTTTTTAATGTAGCAAAATATTTCCTAAAGATTTAGAATTCTTTTTTTTAAAAAATAAAAATGTATTGCATCAGATTACATCATTAAAAAAAAGTAGGAATCTAATAAATTGTCATTTATTAGGCAAACAACAAACTGGCCAGCACATTCAACTTTTCTCAGTCAGAATTTGGCAATTTGAATAATAAAAATCCATGCATAATAATAATAAAAGAACTTCATGATTTGTCTAATATGATTTTGTCTAATCTTGTAAAAAAAGTACATTTGATTGATAATAAATGGATAGCAACAATAGCCAAAGTAGTAATCAAATTAATTTTAATATGGGCCTCTTTTGGTGCTTCACACCTTTTTATTGCTCATTTTTTTCAAGAAAAATGTCCAAGATTTAAGGCAAGGCAAGGCAAGTTTATTTATATAGCACATTTCATACACAATGGCAATTCAAAGTGCTTTACATAAACAAGAATAAAAGAAACAAGTAAAATAAAAATAAAAACAAATAATAAAAATGCATAAAAACAAAACAAAACATAAAAACAGGTAAAATGTGATATGAAAGAATTTAGAACAAGAGTTCCTTGTAAAATGTTTTCTCTATTGAAAAACAACACAATAGCGTAAGATGACTTGACTTGCATCCGATTGTGTGTTTTCTGTCACAGGTGGATGTTAGACTCATGACTAATAATAGTTAGCACTGGCCAAAACTGATAAGCCACACTGATGTGATGGTCATGTGGCTTGGTCTTAAAGCTTTTTCGATGGGTTATTTTCACAATTTATGATGACATATAAAATAGGACAAATAAGCTCATGTATGGGACAAATTCTGAACCTTTGTCATTGAAGATTGGCTATGGGCCTGTATTTTCATCTGCATTTTTAAAATTTCTTTATACATTTAATTATTTATTGACAAATCAAAGGGGTTCACAATGTTTTTGAACAATACATGTTCAAATACTCAAATCTGTTGTTTAGGAGGCTTAGGTTCAGTGTCAGTATACTTACATTTTCATACAGGGCTTCAATAGCATCCAAGTCAACCACAGTATCGTCCAGAGTCAAAACAGCTGTGTAAAGAAGAAGTATTAGAGTTAACTCTAGACTGATTAGCTTTTGGACATGCGCGTGTCATGCAAGCGATATGTGAATGGAAAAGTCTCCAACTACGCATTTGAGAGCTTCGTCTTGTAAGAATTCACTGCACAATTTACAAAAATCATCAAAAACATCTGCCTGTCTGACTCTGTTAAGCCAAGCTGTGATGAATTCAAGATTTGCAATGTGAAAAGTACACGTTCAGTAAGTGGGACTGATATACATGCCATAATGTGGAGAACCCAAAAGAATATTTCTAGTGGTCAACCACAAGACAAGTTTATTTAACAAACATACAGCCAATTTATCCTTAATAAGAGCTGGAGCCAATCACACATGCGAGATATGTCTTTATATGCTGAATTATTTCAACAGCATGTCTTTTGCTACATCCAGGCCACACAAATATGTATCATTTTAACATGTCTGTTTATTATTAGTAGAGGAAAAATAAGTCTGGCCAGAAAAAAATAAATCTGCTGAGCTGGTGGTTGTGTATTTTTCATCATATGGCTTTTAGGTGTGATTTACCTTGCTGGATGTCCTTCATCTCCAGGTGGAGACTTGAGATTAAGATGCCCACAGCCTGAGAGCGCTTGCCATCCAGTAATTTAATGACCTGAAAAAGTTCAACAGTGAAAAACAAGCAAACCCCCCCTATTTCTGTGGTATATATATATATATATATATATATATATATATATATATATATATATATATATATATATATATATATATATATATATATATATATATATATATATATATATATATATATATATAAAAATATATACTTTATATAACCACAGAAAGGCATTTCTAAATAACCCCCCCTATTAAATAAACCCCCCCTATTTCTGTGGTTATATATATATATATATATATATATATATATATATATATATATATATATATATATATATATATATATATATATATATATATATAAATATATACTTTATATAACCACAGAAAGGCATTTCTAAATAACATGGATCATAATTTAAGCCCATTCTGCTTACTCTCCAAATGAACACGAAGACTCTCATTTTATTATGCAAAAGTGGAACGAACCAATAACAAAAGAACAATTGGGAAACTCCAAACTTCTATAATAAAATCTCCCTGCCAAAGGTAACAATGGCACGATCACATTTCATAAACAGGTTCATTTATTTCCAATCATCCTCATTTCTTTTATAATTATATCAATTTCAAAGGCAATTGTATAGGCATTTGTGGGATCAGGATATTACGCAAAAGCATTTGCGTCAAATTATTGCCGATTCTTTGAAGTGACAGCTCCAGATGAATGACGTTTCTGTTTATAGTAAAGCAATTAGATCAAGCGATCGAATGAAGGCATCAGTTAGCCATTCAAGTCACTTCTTTTAGAAGTGTTGTAAACTGCTCCACCTTGTGGACACTTCTCAGATATGTAGCTTACAAACTTTATGGTTTGATAAACAAAAAGGTAATCTAGTCTAGGGGTTCCCAAACTTTTGGGCAAACAACAACAAGCCTATATAAACACACAAGAATATTGACAGCACAAAAAGGTGCAACAGTCTAACAACCATATAGTTTGTATTGTAATTTAATAAATAGTTTACTTTAATATTTACCTCACCTAATGAGACTATGGTGGGCACAATGTTTTCAGCACAAGTCTATTCTTGGTTTAATTTTAGAGACTCAGAGATCATTATCAATGTTAAGTTGTGGCCTGTATTTATTTTTAATGTATTTGATTGTCGTTAGGGTGTTAGAAAGCCTAACCTGGTCTTTTAAAATCAATCTGCTGCAGCTGACACTACTGCTGTGTTGTTAATCCAACGTAAACACACCAATCCTGTTCAAAAAAATAATTGAGGCTGATGGCTTTTCATTTACATTTTTTTTATATGTAACTAGTAACTACTATCTTCTGTGTGTTATGGATAAAATAATGTAATTCTAATAGTTGAACGAAATTTATTTGTCTTTTGGAAACCACCAAGCGTCACCCTGTTGGTGTCTCGACCCCCACTTTGGGAACCACTGATCTAGTCTCATGTAATCCCATACGAAAATTAACCATAGCTTTATTATTGCACAAAATGTAGTAACTGTGAATTATTTTCTTTTGTTTTTGGTGTGTTGATCACTATTTGTATAGCGGTTATACCACAAGCATGGATAACTGTGGTTAGTCTAGCATAATTATGGTTAATTTGTGACAATCATGGTTTAGTTAAAATAAAACATGTTTATTTATTATAAATTCATTGTTGATTTTCCATTGTTTGAGAAAGAGACACCTTTTTCTTGTCATGCTTATGGTATTTTATATTATGGGTTAAACTGACATTATTCATTCATTCATTCATTCATTCATTCATTCATTTTCCTTCAGGTTAGTCTCTAATTTTTCAGAGGTCACCACAGCGGAATGAACCGCCAACTTTAAAATAAATGAATAAATAAATAAATAAAACAAATAATTAAAAATTATTTTTAAAAAGTTACACTGCAAAATAACCCATATTGAACTCAGAATGAAAGGCATATTTTCCTTGGGCTTTATTTTTATCTATTATGAAAATAAAATAATAATTCTTGGTATTTTTGGGGGTTATTCATGGTAAATTGTTAATTGGCTAACACTTTACATTAATACATAAATAACGATGTACTAATATGTAAACTAAACATTACTTTATTTTGATCTAATAATGATTTAAGGCATAGACTAATCAAAATCAAATTTAACCACAACATGAGTCACAAGTTTATGTGTGAAAATAATAATGTGTGTAATAATAATAATAATGTGTGAATTACGTTTTAGTACATTTTTGTTAATTATTGTATTAATTAACATTTTTAAAGCTAAATATAACCAACATAGGCGTCAAGGTGGCGAAGTGGGTGGCATGATTGCCTCACAGCAAAAAGGTTGCTGGTTTAAGCCTCAGTTGGCATTTCTGTTTGGTTTGCATGTTCTCCCCGTGTTCACCTGGGTTTCCTCCAGGTGCTCCGTTTTCCACCACAAGTCCAATGACATGCAGTATAGGTGAATTGGGTAAGCTAAAATTGTCCTTAGTGTATGTGTGTGAATGAGTGTGTATGAGTGTTTCCCAGTAATGGGTTGCAGCTAGAAGAGCATCATTGTGGTGACCCCAGATTTAAAAAGGGACTAAGCCGATAAGAAAATGAATGAATAATGAATGAATGTAACCAACATAACTTATGAAATATGTTATGTCATGACTTTACTTGAAGTGGCACATTATCATTAAATAAATCTTACTCATTAACTCATATGTTTAAACTGTTCATTTGGATGTAGATAATACTTTGTTTTTTGATGTAAACACAACAGATAGACAGTCACGAGTATAAAAGAATGAGTTAATGATAATGTGCCCCTACAAGTGATGATAAGTTTCCTTATAACAACAAATTGTTTCAATGAATTGAAAAGAGAATAATGTCACCATAACCCACATTTCTGCATTTTATCAGACATTTATGAATTGACAGTTTTTTTAATTACGTGAGCAAATCCAACAACCTAGCATTTTATGTAGCTATATATAAGAACTACATCAAGAAGTCATCTAGAGAGCAAAACAACACAAATGTACATAGTGAATGACACAGGCATTCTAGATAAGACCTGCTCTGCATTATGCCATTTTCTGATCTTGAGGAAAGCGTGCTACCTTCCTGGCTTTGGTTTTCTTCTCATAGGCATCAGATAGGGGCTTTCTTTTGGTGGGCGATGTGGCTTTAGCAAACAGTTCTGCAAACTCATTGGTGTTTATTATCTCTGGCTCCTTCAGGGAACTCCACAGAACATCGTTCCTAAAAAAACACAGATAACAAAAGACTTTATGTTTCTTGAAAATTCGACCTTTTCTTTTTAAGGGTTATCAAAACTGAACCTTCACACTCATACACTTATAGAAAACCTTTTCAAATACTGGCATCTGTAAAAGCCCAAGTTACATGAGTTATTAACTGTTGCTGGGCAACCGTGCCTATGAGCAGGAAAAGGAAAATCAACAGGGGCTCAATGTGAGTAATCTGACTTGCTAAATTTTCTCTCCCATAAAAATAATTAAGGAGCCAGGACG
Organism: Danio rerio; assembly: GCF_052040795.2. Taxonomy (NCBI): domain Eukaryota; kingdom Metazoa; phylum Chordata; class Actinopteri; order Cypriniformes; family Danionidae; genus Danio; species Danio rerio. The sequence goes on along the minus strand of NC_141040.1, from coordinate 33,407,536 downwards.
ACGGCGCACAGCTAAGCTTGACTGGGTTCTGCTTTGGCTTGACAAAATGCTCCGGGAGAGAGCAGAAAGCTTTCATGAGGAGTCAAATAACATTGCAGCAGCACGGAGGTGGCCGGGCAGCCGAATCCCACAGAAATCCACACCGCCACTAGAGGTCCTGGAAAGACTGTGGCTGCCCCTCATGCAGACAAATGTCTGCAGCGGTTGGTCTTTTAAACTTCCCATGAGGTCTAATGAGGGTAAGTTGAAAATGTCAGCATCACTTGTAGATGTATATTGTGTGTTTGAGGAATGTTGTGAGTGATAAACAGAGGAAATGCTGTTTATATTAAAGAATAAATGCAGGTAATGAGGGATAAGGATTACTTTAAACTTAAAAAAAAAAAATTAAAATAAGAAATGTCCAAATAATACATTTTTCTTTTATGCCAAAATATAAATTTTAATAATTTAAGTAATTCTTTTTTCTATTAAGACATTTAGTAAGACATTTTCATGCTGTAAGCATTTCAAAACCTAGTTTTTCATTAGTAATATGTATCACTAAGACCAGGGGTGTCCAAACTCGGAGGGCCGGTGTCCTGCAGATTTGATCTCCAACTTGCCTCAACACACCTGCAAGGATGTTTCTAGAAAGCCTAGTAAGAGCTTGATTCGATCAGGTGTGTCTGATTGGGGTTGGATCTAAACTTAGCAGGACACTGGCCCTCCAGGACCGAGGGCACCCCTGACTAAGACCTTTGTTTGGAAAACTTTAAAGCCGATTTTCTCAATATTGAAAAATTTTGAACTCTTAGATTCCAGATTTTTAAATAGTTTTTTTTTTTCTGATTCGTCTATTTGACCCTTATGACTGGTTTTATGGTCCAAAGTCACAAATAAATCTAAGGCAGGGAGAACATGCAAACTCCACACAGGAACGCCAACTGAGCCGAGGTTCGAACCAGCGACCTTCTTGCTGTGAGGCGACAGCACTGCCTACTGCGCCACTGCCTCGCCTATATATATATTAACAGTTCAGTCTGGATCTTGAATCTGATTGGCTGATAGCTGTGCGATATTCTGCAAGTAACTGATTCGTCCAGCTTCTTCACCCTTTTATACCCACATACAGCAACAAGCAGAGGACACTCTATAGTTTAACAAATATTGCAGCTGTTGGACAACATAATGTACTTTTGAGGCTTTTTTAGTGAAGAATGTAGTTGTTTAGATTGCAACTATGCAGTTTATTTATAAGGATAGTGCCTATTTTTAAATATTTATAATTTCTAAGAGACAGCCCGTCTTCGACCATCAGCCTGTCGTTGAGCAGACCAAAGACGGTTGACGAATTCACAAGATGGTGACGAAGACTACATAATAAGCCCTAACAGGAGAGGAAAAACCCAGAGTAATTTTAAACTTCAGCTGATCAAATATTTTTAAAACTGCTAAGTGACTTTCTAAATTGTTCTCTCTCTTTTGTATGTTGTACTGCTGTATTTTTACCATACTAGTTGTCATGTGTTAAGTGTGAGATGGAACTCATCTTTGTCTTAAAACCAGAGTTTGTCATTTGTTTCTAATGAGTCTCCTTTTTGCTACTGCAGACTAGTTCAATAAAAGAAAGAAAGAAGAAAATTTGCGGAGAGATACTGATAGAATTTCATGCTGTTCAGCCTTATAACCCTAAAATGTAAGCAAAAGTCACCTATTTTGACATAACTTTAGACGTTACACTATGAATCATTCAAATGCTAGCTCTAAAGTGACGTTGGTGAAGTAGCAATGGTTCCTGCTATTCTGACATCAGCTGCAAATGTGAATGAATGGAAGAAGAAAGTAGTTCCTCTTACAAAAGGATTTTGAGACTCTCTGTGTAAAATTAATGACTAAGAATTTCACCGTGCCAAAGTCACCATGCCAAAAAAACGGATACTTCTGCCCATAGTTATGGGAACTGTAAAAATATCCAGTATGAAAGCCCTTAATCTTGTTTGGTTCCCCTTATTCTTTAGAATATCTTTTAAGTTATAATTGTTATTAATGATGCCCTGACATTTATTTTGTTTACTTTAAGAAATCCCTTAAGAAATTCACAATTCACAATCCCTTCACAAATACATTTTAATGTAGAAATATTACCAAATAACGAATGCCAACCAAAAAGTGAGATAATGTGATGAGAGATACCTGCATTCTTGAATCTGTATTCGTGTCCAGTACAGCGGTTTCATTGCACAGACCGGCTCCACTGATGGCTTACGAGGAGATGTGTCCGCTGTTTTAGAGAAGAAGCCAAATCCAGGGGGTGGAGGAGGGATAGAGTGGAGCATCGGCGGAGGTGGTGGTGGTGGAAAACCAGACCCTGTCATAGGTGGAGGTGGTGGTGGAAGACCAGACCCTGTCATATTTGGAGGTGGTAGTGGTGGTGGTGGTGGTGGAAGATCAGACCCTGTCATAGGTGGAGGTGGTAGAGGTGGTGGTGGAAGACCAGACCCTGTCATAGGTGGAGGTGGTGGTGGTGGTGGTGGAAGACCAGACCCTGTCATGGGAGGAGGCGGAGGAGGAGGAGGTGGAGGAGGCACATTCACATGCTTATTCGGTGGCTGAGCAAGAGGTATATTAGGAGTACAAGGACCAGGCAGAGGAGGTGGAGTTGGAGGTGTGATCTTACTGCTTTCCAACTGTAACTGAGGTGATGGAGGCGGATGAGCTGATGGAGGAGGGACTGTCTTTTGTTTGCCAGTCAAGTTTTTGGTTGAGTTGTTTAGGTCACCATTTTTAAACAGGGGGTCAAGACTGTTGCTGTGGGTTTCTTTGGCCTCCTCAGAGTTGATGGATGTCTCTCTGTCTGTCTGAATGCACACCGATCGGACGGCCCGTGCTTTGATATCGTCTTCGGTGGACACAGCAACATGTTGGTGTTCTCTGTGGTGAACTTTGTCTCTCTCTCTTTGTAAGCTTGCAATGGTTGCGCTGAGTCTGGACAAATTCTGCTCATTCTTCTCTTGTATGCGGAAGAGCTCAAGTCTGAAGTCAGTCTGCATTAAAGCATACAAACAACAACAAATATAAACATACATTCCCAGAAAATACATCAATTGGTAAAAAGTTACATTTTGGATAGTGTCTGCTATACTGTATGCAAAAAGGCCACAATATATATGCTTTATATTTGTCAACTAAAAAAAGTTCAATTATATTGTTATTTTCTGGAGTTTCTCACCTGTAATTTCTCCACCTCTTCGTTACATTCTCTTTTTAGTTGTAGAAGCGCTGCCTGATGCTCTGAAAACAGATCAGAGAACAGATCAGGGGTGCGTTTTAAAACAACGATGCAACTCACGGCTGAACTATCATAGTACAATGCATCGTTTGGGAAAAGAACGATGTAGTGACAAAACGCTCATAAGGATGCTCTTAATGGAGTGGAGTAACTTCTTTAGAGAAGAACCCCATAATTTCTTTGTGCAAATTCTATATTTTTTTTTATTCACACACGCAATTAAAAATAATCCAGTATTAGTTTTAGTAAAAACATGCTGGAAACATCACTTTCCATATTATTTGAAATATATGTAAATATATAGGGCCATGGTCTGTGTTTCCTTTACAAATATTATTGAGAATATTCCATATTTTATTCTAAAATAACATAAAATCACTTACAAAAACACATATTCTATTATCATATATAAATCATATGAATAAATAATGAGGCTATTGAAGAAATGAAATTTAATATTTATTTATTTGGGAAATGAAAAAAACATACTTTAATAATAATATTATTGATGATGATGATGATGACAATTATTATTATTATTATTAAGTAGGATATTGTTTATTATTTTTTTTTTAAAGTCTACTTTTACTATTTGACATGCAAACCACTGCAGAAATGTTCCAACCTTCAGGCCCATGTCATATACAGTAAAGATGCTTGATAAATAACCTACTATAAATTTAAGCCATTAACGTTTGCTTTATTTTTTATTTTCACAAGCTTTGGAGAAGTAACGTAAATTCAGCTTTTAAATAATAGGTCACCTGTAGCTTTTCTCGAGAGCCACCGAAGGGAGCGCAATTGTAAACATGAAGATCTCTAAAAATTAACTTTTAAAATGCTTTGAAAGCAAATTACACCTAGTTTGATGTCTTTAATGCTTTAAACAAATCATTCAAATTTTATATGTCAGAATGTTCTAAGTGAATAGGGCATAAATGGGGGATAACTGGGAAGAGAACACAGCCAAGAACTATGTTTGTAACTACAGCTCCAGAGGATAATATTTATATATAAAATGATGTAAAAAACATGTATTATGCAAAATCTATGTACAAATAATTAATCCATACTTGCATTTAAACAAACAAATACATACATAATGAAATTATGAAAAATACATTTAAAAATATGTTTCTTGTTAGACTGATCTGCATAAAGTTTTAATTTAGCAGAATGAGCTGAAGCAACACAGTTCTTAAGTTTTTTTTTAGGGACAACATAATTGTTTTATGTTCAATCATCTTAAATAAACATTAAGTTAACTTAATCGAATTGCGTTTAGATGAGATGAAGTGAGTGTGTGGAACCCAGTATTTTTTACAGTGTACTTAAAAAGTATAGCATTTTTTGGTCAAACTTTATAAGCTTTCATTGCTTTATAAGGTTCCATTAATTATTCATTAATTTCATTCATTTTCTTTATGGCTTAGTCCGTGATTAATCTGGGGTCGTCACAGCGGAATATACCACCAGCTTATCCAGCACACGCAGCCGATGTCCTTCCAACTGCAACCCATTACTGGGAAACACTCATATACACTCAATCACCCACATAAACTACGGCCAGTTTAGTTTACCCAATTCATCCATAGCACGTCTTTGTACTTTTGGGGGAAACCGGATCACCGGGAGGAAACCCACGCGAACACGGAGAGAACATACAAACTCCACACAGAAATGCTAACTGACCCAGCTAAGGCTCGAATCAGTAACCTTCTTGCAGTGAGGCGAACCCACTGCACAACCTAATCGCCCATTCCATTAATTAAAGTTAATTAATTATCTAGTTAATGTTAGTTAATTTATTTACAAACATGAGCTAAGAAAACCCATTCTTGTACGCCATTTATCAGTCATAGTTCAACGTCTACTAATGCGCTATTAAAATGTCAAAGTTATGTTTGTGAGTTAACATAAACTAAGAATAAATTATTTTTTACATTAAATAATGTTAACAAAAAAGAATAACTACTGAAATCAGACTTATTGTTCTTTGCTTGATCATGTAAGTAAATGCATTAACTAACATTAACTAATGTAACCATTTTTACCCATTTCTAAATAGAAATATGTGATATAAACGTCTATAATGCAAATAATTAATTTAATGCATTGTTAATAAAGGGACTAATTGCTTTAAACATCAATGACATTTGAATAGTCATGTGTAAAGGATTGAATTTGCATTTAATTTGACAAAAGTTTCCAATACATGGCAGTGGTGATAACCCCTACTTTAATCTAATTTATCAAGGCACATGACAACAAATATGCTTAGTTGTGTTTACGGACTACACACCCTTTAAATCTACAAGACACTGTAATATAGACAATGTAACTAATGGTCAATTCCAAAACTGTAGGACTGATTGTAAATCTATATGTAGTTTTCAGTGCTGCCAGTTTATTGCCTGCATTGCTGATACATTGAATGTAAAGTAAGTTATCTGCAGATCTGCCCTTTAGAAACACATTTAGGGTGGAGGTGTACTGGAATTTGTTTGGACAGTGTTGTGTCACCAGATCCAAATGCAAATAATGGAATCTGAGCAAACATTTACATTTATTGCTGTTGCTTCCAATTATACGATAATAATCCCTTACCAGCCTCTGTGTATTTGAGACCAATCTTTTCTTCCTCGTCTTTAGGTTTTGGGGGAGGCCAGACAGTCTGAAGACGCTTTGGGGTGTGCTCATCACTTACTTCTGGCTGAGAAACGCAAAAAAGGCAAACATTTATATTTATTGTAAATAAAATGTTTTTAACACTGCAGCAGTTAAACTGTTTAGAGAATAGATGGAAAAAAATTCTAAATAAAATAGTATACAAAACTAAAAACAAAACAAAGTGAAAAATTAAATAAAAATAAATAAGGCTTCAGCAACCATGCAGAATTTAAGCAAAAACAAAACAAAACAAAACAATACGGTAAAGGTTAAAACAGATTAAAGAATAGAAGGATAAATAATAAAAATAAAATAATATAAAATAAGAATATAATATAAAATAAAAGTAATAAAAAATAAAATAAAAACAAAAACAAATGAAAAGTAGGGCGTCATGGTGGTGCAGTAGGTAACACAATCGCCTCACAGCAAAAAGGTGACGACCCCTGATTATGAAAGGACATAGCTGAAAAAAAAGGAATAAATGAAAAAAAAAGGAAAAATACAATAAATAAAAAAATAAAAGTGAGCATGCATGCATTTGGTGCATTTAAAACAAAATAATGTTTTTTTCCACTGTGGCGACCACTGATAAATAAGGGACTAAGCTGCGATCCCTAATAAATAAGGGAACAAAAATGAATAAATTAATGACTTATTTAAATAAAAATAAATATTATAATTCAAATATTAACTTAACAGAAAATAAGACTTTTTATATGAACTTGTTACTACCGATACTACCAATAAACAAGTATTTTACACATAACCATCTGTATTTTAAATATAACCATTATATCATACTTTGCAATCAGTAGTGTCTTTGATCTCTGGAGACTTGCTTGAGTTTCTGTCAAAGAAAGCTCTAAGGACTTCTTTGTCCCTGTTGATCTTCTTCTTCACAATATCCAGGTCCTTTCGATTAGAAGAGTCCTTCTTGGCAGATTTAACTGTAAAGAAAGCCTTTAGTGCGCCCAGGGCTGTCTCTGCATTGCTAGATTTGTTGGTTTCCTCAGACTGGGGAATGACCGGTTCCTCTACAGTTGTCTCTGGATTTTCTACAGTTTCCTGACTGACTGGAGACATTGGGGGGCTCGAGATGCTCTCTTGCTTTCTCTTTCCTTCCCCCTTGCTCAGGAATTGGGTGAGCTGTTCCAGGAAGTCCGCTTTCACTTCTTTCTTGTTTGACTGATCTGTAAAAAGTCCTCGTTTGGAAGTGCTTCGGGGTTGCCCTGGTTCGTCTTTCTCCTCAAGAACTTCTTTCTTAGGGCTGAGCAGCCCGTTGAATAGCGTCGACAGTTGAAGCGGTTTCTCTTTTACCACTTTAGCGGTTTCAGTGGTGTTCTCAATGGTCTCTTCATTTTCCTTATTAATTTCTCCCTCTGTATGCATTTCAGTCTCCAGTGGTTCTGAAGGTTCCAGTTCTTGTTCTGAATTAGCTTTATTCTCTGAATCATGTGAAGTGGAACTTTCTTCTTCAGTGCCAATGCGCTCAAAATCTGAAATCTCACCTCCTGTCTGGTTCTTCTGGTTTGAAGTAGATGTTTGGACATGGATGTCTGATACATTACATGAAGCTTGAGTCTCATCACTCGGTTGGATTGTATCAGCACACGATCCTGCAGAACAAGCTTCAACACGTGTAAGAGTTATGACCACACTTCTGGTGCTCACGGGTGAGTTTGAAAAGAAAGCCCTTTTATCAGTGAGGCTATGATCTTCAGATGGTGTTAAAGTGCTCTGAATGTTCGACTTTGAAGATGTTTGTTTAAAAGCTTGTTCATCTTTGATTTCCTCTGGATTGTCTGCAATGTTTCGAAGGTTTCCATCAGAACTTATTTTGCTCTCATTGGCAGATTCCTGCAGACTTTCCATTGATATGCTAATTTTTGCGAAAGATTCAGACAGAACATTTCTGTTAGAGGGAACGTTTATGTCTGTGAGGTCTTTCAGTGGTCCTTCTTCAGCATTTTCTCTCAGAATATCCATTGTTTCTTTATCGCTGCTGTTGAATATGCTGGTTTCGTCTTTGTGGCCTTCTTCTTTCTCATTATGCGTAAGCCCCACATTTTCTGATTCCTCAACATCTTTCTTGTTCAATACATCTTCAATGAGCCTGTCATTGCTCATTTTTGAAATAAACTCTCCTCTTTTCAAAACAAGCTCATTATCCTCTGTACAGATTGCTGTATCCTCAAGTTGTTTGTCCAGACTTTTAGCACTGGCTGAGACTGGGCTAAGTGATTTAGGCAGTGTGTCAGCTTGACCATCTGTTACATCCTGGTCAGCCTGGCCTGCTGCTAATGTTTTATTGCCATGATTATCATCCAAGGCAAAGTCCAATAGATCTTCTCTTGATGAAGAATCAGTTTTCTCATCATTCTGATGCTCTGATCTGTTAACATCAGCATTTGCATGCAAAGTCTTAACAAAATCATCACCTTGATCATCAAAACCATCCTGCCTTTGAATACATGTTTGTTGACCATGAACATCTCCTTTTCCAGTCAAAGAGTGAAAATTAATAATATTTGTATTTTCCTCAGACAGTGATTGGGGTTCATGTTTAGTAAACAAGTTTGTTAATTTGTCCAAAAACGAATTCGTTGGCGGACTCTCCATTTCCTCTAGTTTGGCGTATAGGCTGTTTAAAATCAAATTAACTATGTCTGTATTTGCAAAAACCCATTCCACCAGTTCAAAAAACTAGAAGCGAGTCAAAGTATAAATCTCCAGAGGGTAAAATTAGATGTGTGACTTTAGTTACAAAATCCACTCCAGGTTTATTCCCAAATCCATTTAACCAATCCTGAATTTTTGGTCCTTATGCTAAAAAAAGGTTGCAAATGGTTAAGAGTTCTGACCAATTCCAAAGACAAGTCTTCTTCTGCTTTTAAAAAGCTGTTCTGTTTTTATTAAGTCTACACAATTTGTCTTTTTTTTTTCCTTTCATGAAGTTTCCAGAATCAAGGATGCCAGGAAAAGTGCATTAAAGCAGAGATGCTGTTCTCTGGCTCTCATTACAGAAGAGCTGAAGAAATGGAAAAAAAAAAAACATTCCATGACATTCCAAATAGTGCCAGCATGCAGTTTGGTCTCTTTATCCCGCCTCTGCTTTCTTCTTGGCCTCTTCATTCTTTTCCATCTTGGATTTTGTAATGTCTACTTACTCTTAATCCACAATTCGCAACAAGAGTGTATACGCCAAAACATGAAACCCTGAGAAACACATAGCGCTCCACCCTTGTGCTTTCTGCCACATGACAGGATTTCTGGTCACGGTCTCAGTCATCCATGAGGAAGAAGCGGCACCTCAGCACCACACCCAGAAGAGCACACAAAACTACAGTAAGAATAGCTGTCCAGTCAGCACAGCCTGTCCTGTTTCTTTAAGGCTGGATATCTCCTTCTGTCCACTGAACGCTGGATAACAACACATTAATCTCCTCGAGTAACCTGTTAACCACACCTACATCCTTGTTTTGTCACCTAAGATAATGTTTATAGAGCCCAGTCTTGATATTCATCATGTTTTACTATTATAATATACAAGAAAATAAAACCAGTTAGAAATCACTTGAAAATTATTAGCTTCAATCACTGAAAAAAAGTGTTGCATGCAGAACTGTTGAAAACAATTTATTTGTGTTGAATTTAAACAAACAAATTAAATTAAATAATGTTCAACTTAATTTGTTTGTTTAAATTCAACACAAATAAATTGTTTACAACCCCTTAATGTAAAAAAAAACTGAGTAAATCCAAGGAATCATCTTTGAATAATTTTTTTCAGTGCTGGATTTATGATATATATCTTTTTTTAAATTGTGTAATAAATTCTTTTTTTTCCCTAGGATTTAAAATAAAAATGTTGTAATGCTTTAAATAATTTATTCAAATTATTATTGAAATTTTACGAATTATTAACAAATACACAGATCACAGTGCTGCCTCAAAAAACGTATTTCTTGTAATTTTTTAATTTATCCACTAGGTATTTTTGCATTTGTGAGCACTGATAATTTAACAGTACATAATAAATAAAATAAATTTACAAAATTTAGTATTTTGTATGTTTTTACAGTCAAAATAAGTATTTTGGTACATTTTTACATATATACATATATATATCTCCATCTATTTTTTTAGATATGTGTGACACTAGATGATGATATAACATTATTTCACCCAGATTTTAACCATTTATTCTCACAAAAGTTCTTTGAACTAATAAAGTAGACCATTTACTTGAATTAAGTATGGTTTTAGTCACTTTTGTTTATATTATATTGTTTATATATTTGTTTTTATATATTCACAATCAAGCGGACAAGATGGCAGATTAACCCCTCAATATAATCCTAACAACATGCATTCATTTCATTTACCTTCAGCTTAATCCCTTTATTCATCAGAGGTCACCACAGTGGAATAAACCACCAACTTATCCAGCATATGTTTTACACAGTGGATGCCCTTCCAGCTGCAACCCATTACTGAGAAACACCTATTCACACTCACATGCACACAAATACACTACGGCGAATTTAGTTTATTCAATTTACCTATACTGCATGTCTTTGGACTGTGAGGAAAATTGGAGCCAGTGGTGGATTTAACTAATAAGCAAGATAAGCGGCCCTTGGGGCTCCAGGAGATCTGAGGGCACCCAAATAAATACCCAGAAGCATAAATTATACCTTTAAATTATATATAACATAATTTTTTCAATTATATTTTGTATGATAAGTGTCTAAAAAAATAAATGTTTATTGTTTATTACATCTGCGCAAATATATTCTAGTCAAATTAGGTGAAGATTTAGTTTTAAAAAACAAAATAGTTTCTGTATCATTTTAGTTGTGGATTCATTTAAAGAAAACAAATAATTAAAAAAAGTTTTACAAGATGCTTTACATGTTGTTATTATTATTTTATCTTTAGACAAAATGTAGAAAAATAGTGATTGAGTGATATAAGAAAAAAAAAACCCAGCATAATAAATCAATTAAAAATAAATTAAAGCACAAAAGGTGCAACTTTTAAAGAACTTTTAAAGCACGTGACTAGAATTGCTTAGGGCCCCCAAATCACTAAATCCGCCCCTGACTGGAGCACCCAAAGGTAATGCACACGAACACAGAGAAAACATGCAAACTCCACACAGAAATGCAAACTGGCACAGCCACGACTCGAACCAGCGATCTTCTTGCTGTGAGGCGACAGTGCTAACCACTGAGCCACCGTGTCGCCTAACAACATGCATTGTTTTATAAACCAATACTCACCAATGAATAACTGTGGGTCTCTCAGAAACAAATAATACTCACAGTGAGATTGAGGTCAAGAGAGACCCGTGAGGCGTAGATTAATTCTTTTTCACATTGTTTTTGTTTGGACACAAACTTGCAGAAGGACACACTTTCATTATGCTCAAAGGGCCACTTCTCATCTGCATGCAAGCTGCTCTCACCCTCCTCTGTGGAACAACAAATATATTCATATTCAAAGTTCATTATGGCCAAACAATGAGCTGCAAGACAGGTGGCTTTGAATTTGGAGACTACAGACAGAAAATAATAAATATACTTTAGCCAGATGCATGAGGCAAGGCTTGTATTGTTAATTACATGTAAAGTTGAAGTCAGAATTATTAGCCCCCCTTTGATTTATATATATATATATATATATATATATATATATATATATATATATATATATATATATATATATATATATATATATATATTTTTTTTTTTAAATATTTAAAATAATGTTTCATTTCGGCTAGAATAAAAGCAGTTTTTAAATTTTTAAGTCAATATTATTAGCCCCTTTAAGCTATATATATATATATATATATATATATATATATATATATATATATATATATATATATATATATATATATATATATAATATTTATTTATTTATTTATTTATTTGATGGTCTACAGGACAAACCATTGTTACACAATAACTTGCCTAATTACCATAACCTGCTTAGTTAACCTAATTAACCTAGTTAAGCCTTTAAATGTCACTTTGGGCTGTATAGAAGTGTCTTGAAAAATATCTAGTAAAATATTATTTACTGTCATCATGGCAAAGATATAATAAATCAGTTATTAGAAATGAGTTATTTCTATCATGTTTAGAAATGTGTTGAAATGTTTTTCTCTCTGTTAGACAGAAATTGGGGAAAAAATAAACAGAGGGCTAATAATTCAGGGTGGCTAAAAATTCTAACTTCAACTATACGTTTCTCCATGCAGAATACCATACAGTGTACAGAAAATGAAACAACTACAATGCTATTTGATACAAGATCACGATTGTATATAATTTTAAAACTTATTTGTTAACATGTAAACATTTTTTCCTCATGGTAAGCATTGCTAACAGGAAAACACAGACTGCCACAAAGTGGACGTTGGTGTGTACTGCAAGTAAAAAATAAAAAGTGACACCTAAAGTAGCCTTCATTTAGTTGATATTGCCTCACACTAATTTCTAATATAAAGTAAAAATGTTTCAGTTGGGATCTAGAATGAAGCTCCTTCTGCAGGCGAACATAAACCGACAAACACATGGAAAATCTCTACACAATTGATTCAATCCCAGCGTGGTATCAACTCCAAGAATCAATAAACCTTTTATCCATTAAGTAAACAGCTGAAGTTCACGGTGCGTTCACAGCATTGGCAATGCAGGGGTCGTGAGATCCGCTTGTCTCCCCAGGCCTGACCCTGCAGCTCAGGAAACAACCAAACTAACAATCAATGGACAGACTGAATATGGAGGAGAGAACAGGAGCGTGTCGTGCAGCTGATGGCTACATCACTGCAGAAAAGCACAGGTCACTATCTATTCTAGATCACTGACCTTGGGATCAAAAGTTTCTCTTTTGTTCTTTCTCTGAAATGTTATTTTATTTGAGGGATTGTCTATTTATATTATATTTATATTATCATTTTTTGGCATGGTGATACTAAAAATAATTAATTAAAGAATGTGCACCTATAGATGGGTTATAAAGTGGTTTCTGTCGAAAAATGTCTTCTGGTAGTATCCGTTACAAGGTTTCAAATTTGTGTACGTTAGTTGTTTGTTAATGTGGTCCAACAGGTACTGCGATGTTTTTCAAAATTAAGCTACTTTATCTGGAGTTTATTTTTTATCCGTCGTGACCAACCCATTAATCTCTGACAGCTCTCCAGCAGACATGCAAAGGCAATGTCATTATAAGTTATTTTTGTAAGCAGTGAACAGCAGCCTGAGGGCAGCGCTGAGTGATTGTTTGTCCAGATAACAGACACTCGTGGTAAAATGGTTGCGTGATAGTGAGGAAACAAACCCATTGTCCTCATTTAAACTTCAGCTCTACTCTACTGACTGTTCGATTAAAAGAGGAAACAGAGGTCAACCTTGACATTTTAGGACTCGGTGATCAGGGATGCACAAATAAATGAACTGATGAATTTACTAAATTATTGAATTTAAAGGGACACTCCACCTTTTGGTTAGTAAGCATAGATATTTACATTACATGTCGCCTATGTTAATGTTGTCTATTGGAAGGAATGCGTCAATAGAGCTGCCATTTTAGTACAAGGTAGTGCTCCTTTGAATGTGGGACCAGTGGAGGGCTGCACCAGATCCAGAGCCAGGGATGTATACACATTTATACATATATCTATGATCTGAAGTTTTCCCAGTGGTCAGTATGCAAATATTTTTTTTATTACTTTTCTATATCGATGGATGAGTGAGCGCACAGGCATTGCCGACAAAGAGCATGTGTTTGAGTGCATAGGAATGTATTATCCTCCCTCCCTGTTAAATCTGATCTAATCTGTGTCCTAAAACACACCCCTTTCTTTCAAGCTATTTGTTTGTGAATGAAACCCCGTTATGAACGACTTGTCCACTTAGCTGACAAATATCCAAGCTTCTGGCACCGTAGCATCTTATTGTCATATTTTATAACATTGTTTGCTTATTTTATTCAACAAAACTATCATAAGCCTAGAATTTAGTGCAAGTTGGTGCTACTTTGTCTTATGGTGAATACAGTAAGTGACTGTATTATCATCAATACTTGTTTAGCACAAACGTCCATAACATAGGCCTACAACTTGGGAACTGTACTACAACTTTGGGAACTGTACTTTTATTCCAGCATAATAATTAAGGAACTTTGCTTCCCGCTGTAACAGGTGCAATGATATTATGCAGCACTATAGCTTTCTATCTGGCGATTATTTTCAGGTGCTGCATAATATGTTTGTGTCTGCTGCAGCAGTGGTACGGCAGCAAAGTTTCTTTATTATTATTTCAGAATGTATATATATATATATATATATATATATATATATATATATATATATATATATATATATATATATATATATATATATATATATATATATATATATATATATATATATATATATATATATATATATATATATATATATATATATATATATATATATAGTATAGTGTATAGTATACGCATCGACCTAGAAAACAGCAACAGTTCATTTTTTAGGTCTTAGTACTTTTAAGATTCAGGCTTTTAATAGGGAAATTATTCATAGCTCTTTTTTTGTGTGTAAGATGCTAATGGTCTAATCCGACTCAATGATTTATGCTAAGCTAAGCTAAGCTAAAAGTGCTCCTGCCAACCCTGGAGAATGGCTGAATGGATTCATAAATGTTAAAACTCTGCTGTTTAACTCAAGGGGACTTGTAAAATGAGCATTTTTTCTAAAAAGTAAAGTGTTCTTTCAAGAATAAAAGTATTAACTATATTTCTTTAAGTATTAAATTGGTTTATTACTGAAATGTCAGCACAGGGATTAGATGTTGGTATATAAAACAATGAAAATATTGATACAAATGATTACACTAGATCAGTGGTTCTCAAACTGTGGTACGTGTACCACTAGTGATACGCGGGCTTACTTCTAGTGATAAGCAGAGGAATCATTGAGTAACAAAAGAAAAAATGAATACAATTATATAATTCGATGCGTACGATAACACCAATGTGATCAATAATGGTTATTCTCTAAAGCCTATGATCAAAGCATTGTGCTTAGATTGTTTACTTTAGTGTATCGCGTCATCAGCTGCTTAAAATCTATTTAATTGGCACAGTACTAGAGAAAGAGGTGCGTGGTGCTTGCAGAGCAGATACTGTACGTGCTAGAGCAGTGTTCCCCAACCCTTGGGCCACAGACAGGCACCGGTCTATAGATCAACTGGTACCGGACCGCACACAAAAATCATTAATTGTTTCAGTTTTATTTAAAATCTGAGTCTGAACAATCATTTATTTTAAAAAATATTTTAGTTTGAAAAATGACCATATTGTTACATCTCAGTCACTTGAGTGCCAAAATTTGACCCACAGGCTAGCAAAATTAGTAAGAACTGGAGCACAAAGAGATTGCGTATTCCAGGTGTCCCCAGTTGAAAACATCTTAACTTTTCAGAATGCCCCACCGCGAGTCATGTAATAAGAACCGACTGATTAGCTTAATATTTTTTATGGAATATAATTTCGTTAAATGAATATGACTCTGCTTCGTTTTCGTACTGTGTAGTGCTGTGGTTGCTTAATTTGACCAACTACACTACTTTATTTTAATACTGGTCTTTATGGAGATACTTGGAGAGACAACTTTTTCTGAGGTGGTACTTGGTGAAAAATGTTTGAGAACCACTGCACTAGATTGATTTCGCACCCACATCATGATCTGTTCAGAATGCTAGCTGCCAAAAACAAATGCCTGAAGAATTAGCTGACTAGACCAGATTTTCAGGACCAGAATGTATTTAAAGATGACCAGATGTAAAAAGCTAACAACAAACCACACAATCTCATTAATCGATGTGCATTCAGACAAGTATGTACTGAAAGAAGCCCGCAAGAGACACTCCAAGCATGATACGTAACCTCAATCAGCTAGAAGTTTGGCTGAAGATACTTTTCGTTTTTTTTTTTGGCAAATTAGTTTTTGTCTTCTTTTTTCTCCTTTTTAGGAAAGTTGGGCATAACTTCAGAAAGAACAGGAAGATCAAACAGCAGGTGCATCTACAATGTTTCATGGTAGGACGCCTCATTTAAGGTGAGTTCTAATGTTCACATTATTACAAATCTTAAGTCATAAGGTTTCATTCTTTTGAAATCATATGATCATCTGGAAAATATAGAAGTATTGTAGCTGGCACAGCATGCCTCAAAGTTTTGGACTGGGGGGCCTTCAGAGTTTCAGCATCTCAATCGCATTAATCTGTATCATGATAACTATCACAAGGTTTAGGTTTAGCATTCCGATCCACATCAGTGATCACAGACTCTGTGAAGAGTAACATGGTCTGCTGTGGTCTTAATCCGTTTTCAATGTGTTCCAGAACACTTACAAACCTTTAAAGCGTAACTCTGAAACGGCAGAATCATTACATAAGGCATTACATCACGCTGCACTTATTTCTCTTGCTTGTTTAGCTGCATGCTTCTTGTGGAAAAACATTGTAACTCATTTATAATAATGTAATTTTTTTCAGGTAACATTTTATGAATTATAATGTTTCACATGCAACATACAGCTTAATTTATCAGCTTCAAGGCCACCAGAATATACCATATACTAAATATATGCATACACCGTAACTTTAACTGGGTTAACCAGTTAAAGTTAACCTCCCCCCAAATGAGTCGTATACCATCTGGGCAAGTTTCAAGTGTTTTACTGTTTGGTTTGCCTGAACAGTTTTAGGGCAAAATATAAATAAAAATAATAATAAAATACCTTACAAATACAGTAGAGGTTTATGGCTTCACTTAAACCCATGTATATTATAATATACAGTTAAAGTTAGAATTATTACCCCCCCCCCCCTAAATTATTAGACCCCTATTTATTTATTTATTTATTTTTTGTTTAGTGAAGAGAAGATTTTTTTCAACATATTTTTAAACATAATAGTTTTAATAACTCATTTCTAATAGCCGATTTATTTTATCTTTGCCATGATGACAGTAAATAATATTTGACATGATATTTTTCAAGACACTTCTATACAGCTTAAAGTGACATTTAAAGGCTTAACTAGGTTAATTAGGTGAACTAGGCAGGTTAGGGTAATGAGGCAAGTTATTGTATAACAGTGGTTTGTTTTGTAGACAAAAAATATAGGTTAAAGGGGCTAATAATTTTGACCTTAAAATGTTTATTTAAAAATAAATAACTGCTTTTAATCTAGGCGAAATAAAACTTATAAGACTTTCTCCAGAAGAAAAAATATTATTAGAAATACTGTGAAAATTTCCTTGCTCTGTTAAACATCATTTGGAAAATATTGGAAAAAAAATCAAAGGGGGGCTAATAATTCAGACTTCAACTGTATATTGTATTTAATTAATTAATTAATTAATACATTTTTATCTTTGTAGCTGAAAACATGAAATAATTTAATTGACATTTTGAGTTAGAAATTTGACATAGGCCAACTTAACTAAAATTAGAGTTAAAATTTAGAGGAAGAAGTAAACAAAATGAGAGATTGTTATATTGTTGAGGATAAAGAGGTCACACACCTCCTTTTGGAGAAGTTGGAATGGTTGAAGTAGTGGATGGTGTCCAGCTGTCACTCTTCTCATTAATTCTTGAAACAGATCCATTATATGGGCTCTTCTCTGTGCTACTGTTTACAAATATATCCTCCTCTGCTAAATAAATACTGTCCTGCACATCATCTTCAGGTAGCGGTAAAATCCGGTACTGTGACAGGGATTTGGAAGTGCAGGAGGACAGACGGTCTAATGGTGTAGACAGACTCGCTGAAAGTGAAGTGAGAGCATCTGAAGAACTGATTTCTGAATTAACAGTTGTTTGCTTAATCTCATCACAGAGCTCTAAAGGGAAATTCTCCATCCGCTTGATGGGTACTTGACAGTCCATATGCGAAAACCCGCCTGCGGTGCAAACAATTCGCTGAATAATGTCCTCAACTTCAACTATTTTATCTTTGACTCTGAATATTGCATCCTTCTGCTTCATGCCCATATTCACACACTGCTCCAGTTGATTTCCTTTACAACACTGCTTAGTAGGTTTCATCAGATCATGTAGATTTTGTATCTCATCTGTTTTCATTTCAAATCCGTTGTCATACTCCGAGAGCTCGCTCGAGAGATCTTCCTCAAAACTCCTTGAATCATCGACTCTTGTGTTATTTTTCAGTTCAGCCTTCATCTCGGGCCATTCATGTTTGTTTTGTCTTCCTTGATTTCTCATACCTTTGTGTGAGAGTCTATTAGTAGTTAAACTTACTCTCTTTTTGATCATGGTCATCCTCCTCTCCACATCCAGTGAGTTCATCATCCACAATTTCTTCTGTTTTGCCCCTTTTCTTAGGCTTTTAGGAGAAGAGTTGAGCTTGTTCTCCAGACAAGGATCCTCTCCACTACGACGGTCACTTTTCGAATTCGTGTTCCCCTGTTGATTTCCCATTACAGCTTTGGCTTTGCAATCCACACATGGATCCAACAGGTCCTCCAAAAGTTTCTCATTTCTGGTATTCGTGTTCTCAGTCATCGGCAGTCCCACCTCCTTCATACCAGAGCTAATCAAAGCTTCGCTCTTAAGAACTGTCCTGCCTTTCTTTGTGGAGCCCAGGCCGTTAAGAAAAGTAGTCATCTGATTTTTCTCTTTGACTGGTTTGTAGAGCTGAAGAACGATGCTGATGCCCTCCATGAGTGTTTGCTTTCTTATTAGAGTTTTAACTATCATGAGGGTCCTTCTAAAAAAGACAATATCAAAATAAGTTAACTTTATTTTTCACGTTATTACATGCACTACTGTTAAATAGCAAAACAATTATTAGAAGTGACATAAACTGTAAACCCTAAAAAGTTAGGGTAACTCAAACTGTTTGAGGAAACCAATTGCAACAAACCCTTTACCTTCAAAAAGTAATCCTAATGAGTACTGTGAACTTACTCCATTTAAGTTGAAGTAATGAGGTTTTTAATGAACTAGTTATCTTCAACACTGAGCAAATTAAAAACAGCAAATTGAACACAGTAAAACCTGATATATGAAGAGAACTCAAACCAATCGTACTGTAAAACCCAATAAGTTAAGGCAACTCAAACCGTTTAAGGGAAACCAATTGCTACAAACCATTTCAGTTAAAAACTAATCTATATGAGTACTGTGAACTTACTCCATTTAAGTAATGAGGTATTTAATGAACTCCTTACCTTCAACACTGAGTTCAAAACTCTTTTCAACTGAGTAGAATGAACTTTCAGTCAATTTTGAGTAAACTACACTCATTTCATTTGATAAAGTTGACTGTGTGGCTTTACAGTGTACTGATATGTCACTGAACTAATATGTATTTTAATGTATTGGACATACAAGTTGTTATAAATATCAATTTTTAATAATACTGTAGTTTTTAACTTTTTAAAGAGTCCTGTAATTCAATGTTTTCAACAGCATAGTTGAGATCATATAACATCATAGATCATCTAGTAGAATTAATGCGAAGACCTAAACCATCACTTGAATATCACTTAAATTAGTTTAATAATAAAGTTATCCAATAAAACATTAAATGTAGCATAAAAGATGCTTTAAAATGTAATTATATTTGACAGTATTGCTATTTTCGTACTGTTTTTTATACATGTAACAGCCTTGGTGAGAAACATTAAAAAAACATTACAACTATTTTAAAAACTTACATAATCATATGTCACATAAGTAATAGTGAAGCTTTTTATTATCATTTAGAGAATACACTGAAGTTAAAATTTTACACCCTAAAACAACCGTAGGTGACTTAAAAATGTTTTTGCATTGATTTAATTTAAAAGCACGTGCGTCATACATTAACAAAGGTTAAAATTGTATTAAATTATGTGCTAAAAATACTTCTACAAATTATAATTATTAGTATAATCTTAAATTAATCAGGAGGAATGATTTTGAATTGCTTACCATCCTGCTCTGGTTACATTAGTACAGCATCTGAACTCCAGTAACTCCCACATAGCCTTATATTGTCCCCTCATGGCTGTGATTGATGGATCCCTCTCCAATCAACTAGCTCAAATCACCCTAATCCAAAATCTAATGTCAATCCCAGCAAACATTTGTGTGTATGTGTTTATAATAAGTCTAATAGACATCTAATATGTTTAAACAGATGTCTTGGCTAAAACAAGGTTTGGGTTGTCAGTGAAAATCGAAAATTAATTTTTAATAGATTTATCATATACACAGACAGTCTTCACATGTGTAGTCATTCATTCTTGTGTATTTGATGGCTAGACTACTTTTGGGCTATTCTATGTTTAGTTGTTTATGGATGTCTATTGATCATAAAATTGATTGGTGGGATTTTACAGTGTTCAACGCTAAAAATAGCAAACAAGCAATCATTTTGTTGATTGGACAGGCATGGAACGCAAAACAAGTTTATTATTTAAAAATCAGTGTGTTTACATGATCAGATCTAGCAGGGAAAATGAATGATTATGATAGTGTGCCATGACAAGCTGTTGGCACACAAGCTGTGTCCTCTACTACAGTGGTTCCCAACCTGGGGTCCGCGCCCCCCTAAGGGGGGCGCCAGAGTTCACAAGGGGGGCGCGGGAGAGGATAAGTGTTGAGGTAGAAAAAGGCATAAAAATGCTCCACTATTATATAGGGCTGTACAATTAATCCAAAATGCGATTTCGATTTCAAACAATTATAAAAAAGCATTAATCAAGATAAACGATTATATGCATCATATACCGCCCCCTTTACAGCTGTACACGTGTTGCGAAAGACCGCGTGCCTATGTGTGTGTGTGCTACACGCACACGCAGTCAGAAGCATGCGGCCGGTCAGCATTCGCACACTGAGACGAGCAGAGGAGCACAGACATCTAAAGTCATCTTAACGTGAGCGCTTTAATGGTCAAATAGGTGTCAAAACGCGGTGTTTAGTGATTATTTATATTAACCCTCATTTGTGTAATAAACAAACGAGTTGAGGTTTAAAAGACGTGAAAGAGAAACCATTAAAGAGACAGCGCAAAATATTCTTGCTGCCGCCTGTTTTTATGATTAATCAAACTAGGAAAAATTTTTTCGCTGCTCTTGACTGAAGGATTTTTGTAGCTAAAGTGTTTTTCTTACAGTGGAGATGCTTAAAGCACAGTTTGTTTTATATTTTTATTCTATTGTATTTATTTCTCTTTCCTTTGCAGGGTGGAAAATAACTGTGTATACACTTGAAGTCAGAATTATTAGCCTTCCTGAATATTAGCAACCCTTTTCCTGCCCAATTTCTGTTTAATGGAAAGAAGTTTTTTTAAACTTATTTCTGAACATAATAGTTTTGATATCTCATGTCTAATTACTGATTTCTTTTATCTTTGCTATGATGACAGCACATAATATTTTACTAGATATTTTTTCAAAATACAACCATTCAAATTAAAGTGCAATTCAAAGGCTTAATTAGGGTAATTAGGCAAGTCATTGTATAACAGTAGTTTCTTCTGCAGACAATCAAAAATATATAAGGGGGCGAATAATATTGACCTTAAAATAGGTTTCAAAATATTTAAACCTGCTTTTATTCTAGCTAAAATAAAACAAATAAGCCTAGAAGAAAAAAAAATATTAGAGAAAATACTGTTAAATTCCTTGTTCTGTTAAACATAATTTGGGAAATATTTATAAAAAAAAAATTCTCAGCAGCGCTAATAATTTTGACTTTAACTGATAATCGTTTTGAATAATTGTGATTACAATTATGACCAAAGTAATTGTGATTATGATTTTTCCCAAAATCAGCCCTACTATTATATATGTATTTTTAAGTACCAAAAAAAAAAAAAAATAATCAACACACATGCTTAAAATTCCAACATAATAGTAAAAATAATTAAAATAAATAACTTTAAATTATTTTTTACATTTTGCTCACTTGCGCAATGTGCTTGTCCAACTTCTCGTAAAGGCAAAATCAAAACAAAAATGGCAGAGAAACGTCAATGCAATGATTCTTCAGAGGCGAAGAAAAGCCAAGAAAAGATAAGACAAAGCCTATCTAAATACACATAAACACACACATACAGTAAATATATATATATATATATATATATATATATATATATATATATATATATATATATATATATATATATATATATATATATATATATATATATATATATATATACGGCACATATGTGTGTGCGTGCGTGTGTATTTATATGGTGGGGGGGCTCCAATGTTTGTATTTGTTCATGGGGGGGGCCCCAGAGAAAAAGGTTGGGAACCACTGCTCTACTAGGTGACGAGTGATGAAATCCAGTTACTGCGCTGTAGATTTGGTCACCAGATGGAGCTGTTGGCACAGAATTTCACATGAAGAGTCTCAGCCAAGCACCTGTGGGATTGGGAAAATGTGATGCCTATAAATGACCTGGCATTATTTCTTGGCATTTGTGGTCAAAACCACATAAAACAACCATTACATTATTTATTAAAAGCTGAGTTATCTTAAATCATATTTAAGATGCACATCCTCAGAAAAATTATGTTTGTTGATGTAGGAAATTCCTATTTTATTTTATTTGATCTTTTATTTTCTCATAGTGGCTCCTGCGATTGGTACATTGGTTAACTATGGTTTGAATTTAATGTTTAATAATCACATTTTATAGTGTGTATATATGGTCCTTTAATGCATAATGACTTAAAAACGTTTTTGCAACGTTGTTGTTTTTTTTTTTTAATGGTAATTTTTGCCATTGCAGTTTTGATTTAATTTAAAAACTACTTGTGTCATGCATTAGCAAAGGTTCAAATCTTATTAAAGTAACTGCTAAAAATAAAGCAAGTAGATGTTTTTCTACAAACCATAATTAGTAGTCTGAATTTGTATTAGAAAAAAATTCAGATTCGAATTTTATTTAATGCTTACAATCCCAGTCTAATTACATTAGTACAGCATCTGAGGTGAAGTAAGTCCCAGATAGCCTTATAAACACAATCTTATAAACGGTTCAACTACCTGGTTAGGGGATTTGTAGCTTTGCGTGATTGAATTAAGAGAGAAATGTTGACATTAAAAGTAATCTTTGATGTTAAAAGTTAATAAAAAGACTTGTTAGAGTTTAATCTTCACTTTAGTTTGAAGATTTAGAAGATGTTCCTGTAATTCTTTGAGTTTTGAAGTTACCACCTTGCAGAAGCACCCATGCTTTGGGTGTTACAGCTTAATTAGCAAAAATGCAGTTTGTTGCTTTGGTCAGTGAGCAATAACTATCCTGAAATTAGTTCTGAGATCAGTCTAAATCAACTGCATATGTATCTCATGAAATATGTTTAAAATGGCCCTGTTCATTTAGGATGACTTTAAATAAAACTAAGAGACTTCGAAACGTACAAGACATAAAATACATACATGATATTCTTAGACCTTTGAGTTTAAGTTAAATAAAAAAACAAATGCATTTAAACTTTGATTTGATTAAATCATGTTGGACCAACTCAATTTCATTTAATTATGTACATTTTTTAGTTGGTGCTAAACAAATTTATTGGATGCAAATCCTGCCCTAAATTGAGCTCATCCAGTTAGTGTTTTTTTTTTTTTTTTTTGTGTACACATTAGTAAAGATACGAATGTTCACCTGTATGGTACAAAAATGTACCATTAGAAAAGATCCCACCACAGTGACAGATTTTGTGCCTTTATTTCTGATAATAATCTTTGTAATCCTAAATATGTTATGTAACCACACTCTTATTTTAATGGATTTAACTGTTTAATAAAACTGTTTTGTTTATGCACCAAAATATATTGGCTTGGCTATATATTTACTGACAAATAGATATTCATTATCAAAATGGGGTGTGCTCACTTATGCTGACCACTGTGTATATATAGTTTTTGACTGCCAGTAGCCGTTGACTTTATGAATTACCAAGGACCAGTTTCACCTAAAAAGCCTCTTTAATGGACTGAAGAAAGAAGTCATCTATACATTACGAATAGAAAATGTCATCAATACCAAAATCTCATTTTTAGAGGCTTACAAAAATAGTTATGGGAAAAAAATACTGTAATTATTTTATTTAATTTTTATACTTTTATTATTTTCTTTACCTCCGTCTCTTTCGTCAAATATATATTCATTTTATCAAACATTTGTTCAGCCTACACTCAAAAATTATATTGGCTGCTTGTTTAATGAGTAGATTAAACAATTTTTGAGTGGGGGGAATGGGGTAATCACTTATTTTATGTTCAATCCATTTAAATTTGTAAAAACAATTAAGTTAACTTAATCTATTTGTATTGGGACAGCATGAAGGAATTGTGGAACCCTGCATACACTAGCAGAAATAACATCAAAGACTGGATCGCATTGGCCTAGACCTTCTAACCAATATAATAATGATTATTATATTATTATTATTATTCTGTGTTTTTAACCTGTGTAGCTTATTTGATGAAGCAAATGAAGCACCATTTCCTCTCCCATTCAACCTGTTAGACCTGCTAGCGAGCGAGGAACATGCAATATTGCAGTATGGACACTGACTTCATGCCCATGTTTCGGGTTTGAAAGCAGCATCGCAGGTGATACAGATGCGCTCGTCCTCTTGATGGAGCTCCTCTGGCTTTGAGAGCTCGTGACACTGACTGACAGCCGCGGCGGTGGGTTTGCCCGCGCTCCCCTATATGGCTGTGGATGGAGCGCTATGCTAATATCGGCAGGACAGGAGAAGCACCGCTCCGCTGCCTGCTGTCAGTGGTGGCTTTCGGAGTCTAGGCAGGCTCTTCTACAGCCATGGCCGAAGGTGAAGGGGAAGATGAGGTTCAGTTCTTACGGACTGTAAGTAAAAACGCCGCTCTTTATTTTGCAAACGCAATATTGTTTTTTTGTTTGGCGCATTTCTGATGATTAATTGCGAGACGGTGTAATGCTGAGACATCAAAAATGTTGGCTCGTTTGCTGGGTTTAAAGCAGTGCTGTTGGGCTTCTCTCAGAGCTCAAATTGATTTCTTTACCGTCTTTATGTTTGTAAATAACAGAAGGATGTAACGAAAACAGCTATTTAGAGTATTATTGCCTTATTTGGAACTTGAGGCAGGTGCAAGTTTGCGCTCGCGACGCACCTGTGGTGAACTCGCGTGAATGGGGATTCAATGTGAATCAAGCAGGTACAAGGACGAATGATGTTTATCCTACTTTAATTTTAGCTGGAATGTAACGTGCATCTATCTATAAGAAATAGACCCCAGTATTGTTTAGATTTTCTACCCTACAATGTTAATAAGCAGTTTCTGAGAGCGCGATTAGTAGGCTAAATGAATCCAGTCGGCGCTCTTCTGCAGTATTTTTCATTCGTAAATAAGCGACCTGTTTGTGTGTTCATAAAGTCCTCCCTCTTGCGATTGCATTTGATACGATCCCCTCACCTTCTTTAGGACTTTTCTATTTCTGTGGTTCGACGCAGATTGGTTACATAGATGCCGTGGCGCATGGCTGTTACCTGTGTAAACGATAGGATAGGATTGGACACCGTGGTGTGAATTACTGTCAGACTTAGTTACTTATGAAAAGTAGACGTGTTGTGTGGACGATTTTTAAGCTTGTTGCATTCACCCTTTAGCAGCATTTTCTGAATTATTAAGATTTATTTTGTGTACAAATGACAAATCTACTTCACATTGCTTGGTAGACATGAACAAAGGGCTTTCTGAGAGTATGCCAAAAGATTACTACCATAACGCTTTCTTATACTGTATGGTTTTGATAATGGAGTACTGCAGCGACAGAGCATTCACTTTCATGACACTATTGAAATATTAAATTAGGAGTAGGGCTGGGTCGATAAACGATATTATATCGAATCACGATAAAATTTATGTCAATAAAAATAAGCTCTGGACTTTTTCTACTCTGTATTGATTCAAGAGCCATTTACACAGAAGAAATGTGCAATGATGGTAATCTAAAAGTGTGTTGATATTAGAGATGTACCGAATTTTCAGCCACCGTAAATTTATCGGCCTGAAATACGCCATTTAATGGACCCTCTAATTTTTGTGGCTTCAGTAATTGTTGGGGTACGCTTTTAAATCTGGAAGCATGAACAACTCATATCGAAATATATATCAGTATCATCCAATATGGAAAATAATTATCGAGATTGGATTTTTGTCATATCACCCAGCCCTATAAGGACTATGAAGATTTATGTTGGAATAAAATAGGATCTTGATTAACTTGCCTGGTTGACATTTTCTCATCTTTTTTAATTTGCATATGCAACACTAATCAAATCCACCACACCAATTTATTGCAGTCTGCATCCTGCATGAGGCAGGTGTGTGACATCTCACTTTCCTGTTAAAGTGAGAACTCTGGCAGCGAAGGTTACAGTCCCACTAAATGGCGGACATGAATTCACCCCGAACCTCTGTGAAAGCTGCCCCAATTCTGTCTTTTGTGTTTGGTGACTGTGCACGCTGCATCAATATAACATGGTTTTCACACTGCAATTACTGCTCATTTTATGCATCTGAAAGAAGCTATTATTTCTTTTTAGCTTCTTTTTGTTGATACGGTAGGAAACCGCTTATTATTCAATCAGAAAGAAAGCTCAGATAATGGAGCCAGTTTTCTGAAGGACATCAATAATGGGTGGCGTATAATTTAGTTAAGCTTGAATAAACAAGTGTAGACTCAGCGGTAAACTTGGGATTTACTGTCAGTGTAAACAAAAGCGAAACTATTTCGTAGTGACTCCACAGGTTAGGTTACCCACGCTAATGGCTCGAAATACAATGTAAATGTGCACTGATGGGCAAGTGTTATATTTTGGCATGCAGTTATAAATCCAGATGTAGAGTTTTTTTTTATGCCAGTACAGTAGCACTGGGCTTATTTGGAGTTTATGTTGTTCTGGAAGCCTTCTGCATTCCAGGGTTTAAATTTAGCCTCTTAAAAGTTAATACTTCCACCGCACATACGCACACAGATCTGCAGGCACCGTCTCCACAGGTCATTGCATCAGCTATTTTAACAAGCCAGGCCACTGATGTTTCAACACCATTTTTATTTGCACAGGATCGTATTTTAAAGTCAACAACCACCACAACATGTGCTAATATATTAAAAAAATACTGCATAGTGTCATGGATTAGGATAGGAGATCCTCACCTTACTACACAGTGCTTAATTCTGATTGGTCGGTTGTTGTACAAGCAGCGGCGTAGTCATATATCTTAATAAAACAATGTTAATGCTAAAAACTGTTAGGTGTGTAAACTGTACATTTTATCATTCTCTGTTGCAATTTTTTATACTGCATTTTTCTTACTACTGTTAAAACTGGCATGGAGGAGTCCGGTATTAATTTTACAGTGAGCATTAAACATTTAATGGATAAAAGCTCTAGGAAGCCTTAGTTGAAAAAGGAAATATAACACTTGTCAGAAGATCAAGGCACTGTTACAAATGAGCCAGACATTTTGTGTTTAATCTGAATATGTTAACAATATTAATTTGTGTGCATTATTTTAGTTATTCATTTGCTTTCTGTTGTTATAAGATAAATGCATAAACATTCCTAATTTTTAGAATTGCTTTTAGATCTTCAGTCTTAATAAGAATATCAGCTCAAAAGATGATACGAACTGCTTATTTTGTATTTAATACTGAAATGTGATTAACTTGCAGTCACTAAAAGAGCTCGAGTTTTGTTTAATGCTGGAAGATTTTTGTTTTTCATGCTTCTGTGCTTCTTATGATGACATTTCTCTCACATGAAACAAGTGTAATTATTTCCAAATGAGAAAAATTGCATAATTCGACAATTTCTCGTTGGGCTGCTGTTTGCTTGTTGATTTTAATTGCATTGATGTGCAGGATATTGTGGGTACCTGGAGCTCCTGTACAGTATATGCTGACATAGGAGATTTTACTGCATCTTGAATGTCATTCAAAGGACTGTGGCAGATGTTGGTCATCTGTGCATGCAGAACACAGGCAGAGCATAATTTTCCTGTACTGTATGTCACAACTGGACATGTGCAATCAATAGTTGCCACAACTGTAATAATATGAATGAATAAAAAAAGATTTATTTTTTACATTGATTAAAGCTCTGCGATTATAGCAATTGTTTTGTAGAACATTAAGGTGTCCGTGTTACTCATTACTCACATGTATAGTGTCTCTGATCCTCTAACACGTTATACTCCTATTCTATTTTCTATTTTATCTATTATAGAAAAGCTTTGATTTCTAATGCTGACAATCCACCCATCCATCCATACATCCATCTACAGTTGAAGTCAGAATTATTAGCCCCCCTTTGATTTTTTTCTTTTTTTAAATATTTCCCAAATTATGTTTAACAGGGCAAGGAAATTTTCACTGTATGCATGATAATATTTTGTCCTCTGGAGAAAGTTTTAGTTGTTTTATTTAGGCTAGAATAAAAGAAGTTTTCATTTTTTTAAAAAACCATTTAAAGTCAAAATTATTAGCCCTTTTAAGCTATATATTTTTTCGATAGTCAGAACAATCTATCTATCTATGTTGTTTTTAAAAGGTCAACCTTTTAAGGATGATGCCTGTTAAAGGATTTACATGTAATTATATGCTTGTCATTTTATCCTATAATGCCATATAAAGTACTGTCGCCTTTTTATCTTACCACAAATGTAGCAATGCATTTTTACAAGGTACATTTCTTGTTCCTCTTAAATGCTTTTTTATTCTTCAAAGAGATAACCTTTAATTTACACTAGTACATTTACAGTACACTGGTCTGTTTTGACAGCTCTCAGTGTGCGTATCTTTGATCAGCAATTGAGGTGGAGATTCTAAAGCCTTGTGTGCTTATCTGCTCCTTTTCCACCATCACCGACTCCTTGCGGAGTGTTGATAGCTTCAGCGACTATGAGTAATGAGAGGCACACAGGTAAAAGGTAAACCACGGAGCTTTGTGCCACAGCTGAAATCCGCAGTATGTGAATTGAAGTATGTGTGTGTGTGAGCCCGTAATGTTTGTATAAGGCTGCTGATGAGTCTGGGAGTTTCATGTGGCAGCCTCAGCTCATTAGCTGTGTTTCCATCCACCTATTTTATGCACATTTTAGGATATTGCATAAATGAGATGCACAGAAGTTTGAAAACTTTCGGATAAATCTGATACATTTTAAATCAGATAACAAATATGTGCATAAGTTTGGATAACTAAACAAACAAATCTCAAACTGAGCTCATGTTTTAAAAATTATGCCAACAGCTGAGTGAAAGTCCAAGTCTTAAAATGATTTTTTTTTAGTTATTTCCTAGAGCTTTCTGGTTATATTTAGTAATTTATTAAAACATCAGGCATTGCCAAAAGCTGAAAATTAGTTGTCTGCCACTCTGAGGTGTACCTAAGTAAAAAAAAAAAAAAAACATAATTTTTTGCTTGACTAGTTGAAGCAATTTAAGTAGGTCCAACAATTTTGTCAGTGTAGTTTTGAAGGAGGTGACGATTTATTTATATTCTCTTAAACACACGAGATTGAAATATTGTGCCCAAAAATGAAAATTACCCTATAATTTACTCACCTTCAAGCCATTCTTGTTGTGTATGACTTTTTTCTTTTGAGACAGACTCAATCAGAGCAGTATTCAATTAGGGTTTGATCGATAGATGATGCCAAAATGGCATACTAAATCGAAAACGATCCATGTTACTACTGGCGCTTCATATTGCATTTCTAAAAAGCCCCTCCACACTATACCGCTGAAAACGCACCACACACACAAACACACTCTGTCATGCTGATTGACAGGTAGTAATTTGTGATTAACTTATCTTTATTTATTTATGATGTGGTTATGGGTAAAACACATACCATGCGGGTCAGGTAGTTGAAGCGGTAGGCTACGATCCCTTTCATAAGACATGCGTTAACACTTTGATGGTGTATGGGTTGGCTTTACAGTATAACAGATTTGTATTTTTTTTGTGCTTTTGACCGCAGCCTAACTCTATCATACAGCATGAAAGAGCCAGGGTAAAAATTAAAGCTACTTTTACTGTGTCTGTCTGAAAAATGAAAGTCATAAATGATACTTAAAATTTTTTTTTTTTTTACTTTTTGGGTGGACCATATTCCTTTAAATTTAGGGAAATTTTTGGATGCAAGCAGCTATTGAGCTACTTTGAGATTAATAAAACCCAGACACATGCCACTGCTCTTGTTGTGCCCTCTGGCAGCAGTTTATCCCAAAGGCAAGAAGCCATCTGCGCTGAAGGACAGTTTGTTTGGGTATTTACTGTACTATTTGTAAAGCACGTTTAGTGTGTCATTCGTCTGACAGGATTTCATAGGAGTGGTGTATTGAGCTTGTTGATTGGAATTAATGCACTTCAGGCAATTAGCTCTACCAGGATTACACAGGAATTCTGGTCTCTGTACAGTCAGCACGTATGTGGCATAGCTTTTGCTTGTCTGACACAGGGGCCTCATTGCAGAGAAGTGGCCTTGGAGGCCCCTGGAGCTGACAGCTTTCCCAAGAGCACAACATCAAGTAACAAGCAAGATCTTAAGGGACAGTTACTCCAAAAATAAACTCTATTTTTAGTCCTCATTTTAAACATTTATGACTTTTTAGATCCAAGTCTAATAAATTTGTCTTAAGTTTAACTTTAAAAATATATTTCCAAATAAAAACATAATAAAATATATGAAAAAAATAGAAATTGTTTACAAACAAATAGAACAAAATCCGCTGTTATATACAGGAGATTGTAACAAGTGAGATTGTAAAGGGATGTTTGTAAACCCAAAATCAAACTTCTAATTTTATAATAATTTTGTCTTAAATTTAACTATCTATACACTGCCTGAAAGAAGTCTTGATTTCTTGTTTGATCATTTGGAAAAGTGGCAGAAGGTAGATTTTTTCCAATCAATTATCTCTATTTCAGTCATTCTAATCCTCACAAAACTGCAGTTGACCTATTGGAATCCGCAATATCCCTAGATTCTCATAGAAATCAGTCAAGTTTGGTGAAGGAAAATTATGATTTGGGATTACATTCAGTATAGGGGTGTACGAGAGATCTGCAGAGAGGATGACAACATAAACAGCCTGAGGTATCAAGACATTTGTGTTTAATTACTTTCCAAACCACAGGAAAGGGCAAATTCTTCAGCAGGATAGCACTTCTTCTCATACTTCAGTCTCCACATCAAAGTGCCTGAAAGCAAAGAAGGTCAAGGTGCTCTAGGATTGGCCAGCCCAATCACCAAACATGAACATTATTGAGCATGTCTGGGGTAAAATGGAGGCATTGAAGATAAATCCAAAGAATCTAGATGAACTCTTGGAGTCCTGCAAGAACTCTTTCTTTGCCATTTCTTTGCCATTCCAGATGACTTTATTAATAAGTTTTTTGAGTCACTGCAGAGATGTATGGATGCAGTCGTCCAAGCTCATGGCAGTCATACACAATATTAATTCTTTTTCACTGCTCCATGACTTTGTAATCTAAAGTGTACATTATTTCTGTTAAGTGACAAGAGTTTTGTCTAAGCAAAGTCAGAACTTACTGTCCTAATTAAATATTAAAAAATCACGGCATGATCACATTTTATTTTGGTAAAATAAGCGTGATCCAGAGGCCTTTGCCTTTTAAATAAGCCACTTCTGTTAACAAATCATCAACTAGAAGTAGTTATTATTTGTTGTTCCTAAAACTTTGATAGGCGACAAGACTTTTGTCAGGTAGTGTACTATTTTCAGATAAAATTGCACATAAAAAAATAAATCAAATAGAACAAAATCCACAATTATATTTAGGAATTTCACAA
Organism: Danio rerio; assembly: GCF_052040795.2. Taxonomy (NCBI): domain Eukaryota; kingdom Metazoa; phylum Chordata; class Actinopteri; order Cypriniformes; family Danionidae; genus Danio; species Danio rerio. The sequence continues at coordinate 33,375,668 of NC_141040.1, read as the reverse complement.
AAATAAACTACGTTGGCAAATAAAAAAGAAATTCACAGCTTTAAAAAGTACCCATTTACATGATAAAAATGCTGGTTTCCACACCGGAATTAAGTTAACAGTTTTTACAAATTGAATTGGATTGAACATAAAACAAATAGGCTGTCCATTTTAAGTAAGTATTTTAAACAAACAGCATGTGTATATACTTTTTTAGTGTATATTACACCACAGCTTTGTCATGCAACTTTTATTTGTGGATATCTACTTGCGTTTGTGATTTTAATTTTCTCTGCCTGCTGTGTTTTTTACATTAATCATTCAGAATTTAGTATTTATCAGCTATTTGTGCAAATCAGAGTTTGCTGACCAAGCCTCATGTGATGCCTTAGCATTTTATTCACCTCTACAGATATCTCTGTCTATCAGGACGAGTCTATCTGAATTCATTTATTAGTGATGGAGGTCGCTCAAGCATGCGTGCAAGCCATTTTCAATTGCGTGAGGCTATTTTTCCCAGTAGTGTGCATGCTAAGTGAGGCCAGACTGCAGAGGAATGCAATTTGTAATTTGGCTGTAGTGGAAGGCACAGCACTTGCTCTCTGAATCTCTCGCTCTCAGACACCCTGAAGCTTGTCTCTCTTCTGACCCAATCACATTCTTAGCAGCTCTCAGACTGCTTTAAAGCATCACACTATGTCTTCTGCTGTGTCACTCAACGAGTCAAGAGGGAAATGTCTCCGCAAGAATGCTAGACAGTGCTGGTGAAAGGATTTTGCATTTTTAATCCATTTTCTCTGAATGCCCTGTTGATTTTTTTTTGGAACTGTTATAGAATAAAGTAGGGATGCACAATTCAATTTGTTTTAGAAATGTTCTTATCCTGATACCAGATATTTAGAGTATCAGCTCTTTTTAGGAAACTGATAATCACTATTTCATGTTAAAAACACTCACAATACTTGTAAAGAAAAACAACAAACAAAAAAAAAACATTTTAATAATGGACAAATATTATAAACTAGCTTGATTGATAATTCAGCAACAAAAGTTATTCTGGGAAAATCACAAGCCCACAAAAATTGAATGAAATATTAACATTTTAAAAAATATAAATACATTTTGGGGGAATAATTTCAGCACTAAACCTGTTAATATGCTGTCAGTTGCTATTTGTATTGAAATACATTCATGAGGAACAAATTGCATAAAAAGTAAATATTTTTAAAGAGCCCCTATTATGCATTAAATAAAGGTCATATTTTGGTTTTGGGGGTCTCCAACAACAGGCTGGTATACATGCAAGATAAAAAAAAAAGGTCTTAAAATATGCATTTATTTTTACCTAATTATCCTAATGACTCCTAGATGATTTGTTTAGGGTTTCATTTGTTCCCAAACCCCTCCTTTGCTTGAGACTAATCTGCCGTGATTAGTCCGATGAACCTGTCTGTTGTGATTGTGAAAACCCATAATAGGGGCTCTTTAAATTGATTTTTTTAATAATGTTTAATGCAGGATTGGACAAGATATTTTATGAATAATAATGTCTAATTGACCAAAAGCTTTATAAAATAAATCGATCCAATACAAAGTGGCATAAAGCATTTTTTACACATCTCGTGCATAAAATGATGCAAATTAATATGCAGTCATGGAGTGTGTCACACTTTGCAGCAGAAAATATTGAAAGAACAAAGGAAAGAGATATTTCATTTTGAACAATTCTATTAGATCCAGCATTGTCTTACTTTCAATCTGTCTGAATATTCTGCATTGAATTTTTCTTTGTTTATAAATGAATCCGTGGTAAAATTAAGTAAAAAAAGGAGGACTAAAATTTTCCTGTTGTGGTTTGGGTCTTCATTAGAAGTTCTTTGTCTTTTAGGAGGAAGGCAATATTGCAAAGGATTTTGTTTTATGTTTTCAAAGCCACATTTTTCATTTAGTTTTTGTATAGTCCTGTGTTTGACTTGTTATTTGTGTACATTAGTGTGAAACGGTGGGCAGAGCTACATTGCAAAAAATGCTTTTCTTTTTCTAGTTCAAACATACCAAATCATATCTATCCAAATATTTTATTTCAAAGCGAGAACAAGATTGATTTGTTTACCCCATTGGCAGATTATGTTGCTTATTTTAAGGAAAAAATTGACTTAATTTCTTAATTTGTACTTATTATTACTGAAAACAAGAAAATATTTTCTGCTCGTCTACAAAATGCCTCTTGATTTAAGAATAATTTAAAAGAAATCAAGTGAGCAAAGGATTTTTTGCATTGTAAACACCCAGTGATGTACTGTAGAAGCTTGCATTGATCTTCTGTGGGGGCGGAGTTTAGCTGCACTATTACATAATAAAGTGGCTCATTCACAACCTGTAGTTTTGCCAGATTAGCTTCATTATTGGCTGTTTTTATACTAATGAGAATTTTTTGTGGTCTGAATCTTACTGGTTGTATTTATAGTACATCAACCCCATAATAAGTCGAGTTCGAGAGGATTTAGATTTCTCAGTTCACGACCCCTTTAAATTTAAATTACTAAATGTACTTGTGTAAAACATTGATAGTCTTTTCTACTCCTGAGTTAGGATCTAGCAGAAACCCTGTACCAAGTAATGTGATTTAGAAACAGCAAGCTCCACCAAGATGAAGTCCTTTTATGTGAGACCATAGACCCTCATCTACAAATCAAGTATAATAATGGGAACACTGAATGATCTTGAAGAGTTCGAATGCGACACGCAGTTTGAATGCTGAATGACCGACAGCTACTGCAGAGAGATGAGTGTACTTGAACTTTAATTTAACATCTTATATATTCATCTGTACCTCACTTGGACTTGGAATATAAAGCATTCAAATTGTGGGGATTTTTGGGGGTCATTTGACTTAACAGTAACAAAGAATAGCATGCAGATTATTAGTATATCAGATTTGGATCAGTCAGCAAATAATGACAGTATGAGCTGATACTGATTTGGGCATTAGATTGGTTTTGGATCCAATAAGAAGTAAAAAAAAAAAACCCTAAAAGATAATTAACTGCATTAATTGCACAAAATAGATAATGAGATTATAACTCTTCTGAACCTTTCTTTGCAATGAAATCAGCTTGAGGTGTGAAAAGACATTTAATTACACATTCATCTATAGTTATATGTGGATTTTATATTAAATCCTAACCATGGTGTTTCTATATCAGCGCTTTTCAGTCGCAGATAGCCAGAGGGTCTGTGGAGCATTCATGAATTGTGAATGAAAATCTCAGACCATGGTGAGAAATATGATTACAGTGCATAGTGATGGTACAAATCCTTAGAGGACAAAAAAAGGTCATAAAAAGTCATATTATTATACTGTTTGTATATTTTCAGCTTTCACTGATTTTTTTTCCATAGCCATTCAAAATGCTTTAATTCTGAGGATATTAACTTTAATTATTTTTTATAATGGTTTTATAAAGAATCATTTATATTCCATGTATTTAATACTAAGCAGATATTTGGGGATTATTACAGTCTTGCACAAGTCAGCGATTATTAGAAACATACATTTTGATTCAATATTTCTTTTGAGCAGTGTCAGATAAAAAAAAAAGCCTACAACACACTAGGGCTGCTCGATTTATCAAAAAAATCTCAGTTGGACCCTACACATGATCTTAAATCAGCTAATTATATTTTCAAGGTCAGGAGAGAAGCATAAAGGCGATCCCACAAGTCGTTTTATATATGTTGCTCAGCATGGTGTTATAAGTGTAACATATTGTATTTCTAAGATATTATTCATCCAAAAATGTAATTTCTGTATTTGCTGCTGCCAAATCACACAGTTTGTTTACTACCAAGAGGATGCACACGTGCTCGCCAATGGTGTCTACTTTAGTGAACAGAACCTGCATAGGCTATGAATAACAGATAATAAAGTTGTAAATAACGTTCAGCTTGTTGCACAGAGTGATTGTTTGGGAGCCGAACATTTGCATGTACTTTCCTTTCTTCTCAAAGTGACAGCATCATGACATGAGTGCACTCGGCAGTGAAATTTTAGAGTTATAATTACGACAAGCATTTGATATCTTTTTTCTTTGATAGCGAACACAAAGTGTTGTCCCTGAAAGTAAATGTTTACTGGATCAGTATAGCCAAAGACTATACAGAAGACATGTCACACGTATTGTCTTGAATGTAGAAAAGTGTAACAGACAATATGGCTAATACAGCCCGACGTCTAGTAGGGGAGCCAATCGTAGATCACTATATGGCGAATAAAGCAGCCTTTTCGTATAAGACCTAATCATCGATCGCTATAAACAGACAATACTTCAGGGGAGGGGCTTGGACCAGACGTGAGTTTCTGCAGATTTTGTGTGGTTTGAACATTTTAAACAAATCTTATGAGATAGTTGTGGTTTTGTACTATTGGTAAATTCTAAAATGAAATTCAATTATAAGCTTGGCAATTACAGTAGTTTTGGAGAATTTGATGTTTCTCCATTCAGATAGAATGCCCGAGCACACTGCCCGAGAGATGTTTCAAAGTTGGCCTCCGACTTGTCTTAATAGACTTTGGTATAGCTACTCTAGACTACATTATGTTAAATATAATCTGATAATTACAATGTTTCATTTTACCAGTAAATAAAATGGTCTTATAATATCGTCAGTGTCAGATTGCAAGCTAACGTCTCAAACATAATAATTCAACTTCAGAATTAGGAATAGTTGTATTATGATGCTAATTAATTTACTTTACTGTGTGTGAATTAAAAACCAGGACAAATTTAAAGTCTGTTCAAGTCCACCATTCCAAGTCTATACACGATTTTGTACAACAGTAGACCTACACAAAGGCCTAATATTATTATTGTTGTTTTATCATATGTTTAAGAATTTACAATAGTAGCCTACTCATATTGACCTTTATGTTACATTTACAGAATTGAGAGAAAATCGTGATCTTAATTTTGAAAAAAAAGAATTGTGATTCTTATTTTAGCCAGAATCGTTCAGCCCTACCACACACACAGAAACTTCTCAGGACAAACACACACTCTTTAACAAAACCGCAATATCTATACATAAATGCCCACATAATTAGATTTATATATTTAATTAATTTGGCCGCAAAAGTGTGTTTGCTTTTCATAGCCCAAACTTTAAAATAAGTGCCAAAATAGTTAAAATGTACATTTTTTTAAAAATATCTCAAATATGTCAAATATCCAGCACTTTGTTCCTACTTAAATAGATCTAGTGGTTAGTTTCTCATTTGTTCTTTAAAGACATATCTTCTACATATCGGCTACATACTGCTGATCTGACCTTTTTTCTACCTTCTGAGAGAGCCATCCCTGAGTAACTTTTTCTTTCTCCCGGGTCAAGGAGGACATATTTCATTGATAGAGCATTATTGAGGCGGATGCAGATATGGAGGTGATAAAGACGTGAGCTCATTGAAGCGTCTCATTAAGCTGTCACATACAGCAGTGTGAGCCACCTGCTTGCTGAAGTGCCGAAACTGCCAAAGAGTTTGAGTTAGTTAAGGCATTAAGAATTCAGCTGAGAAGAGGGAAATAACATGTATTCAAACTCATTTTCAGTGAGAGCATCATAAAATTTACTCTAAATTATTATTTTGTGACAAGTTTTTGGAGTTAGGAGGTCTCTCGTCATATTCACAATTTGATAGACTCGGGCTTGTAGCCAAAGGGGGTTCGGGAGGTTCAGAAGACCCATCCCTCACTGACAAAGGTTCAGAATTTGACCCATACATGAGCTCATTTGTCCTATTTTGACTGCTATGCCATCATAAATAGTAAAAAGTAACCAATCAAAAATAGTTACCCTTCAAAAAGGCCTTAAGACCAAGCAGAATCCTAGCGTGACTTCAGTTATTCAGTTTTGACCAATGCAATAATGACATAAGCCAAGTCATATTTTGCTACTGTATTGTTTTTGAATAGAGAAAACATATGACAAGTAACTTTTATTTTAAATCTTGAACCTTATTCTTTAAAGAAAACATGACCAATAAAAAATTGTGAGGCACTTTTACAAGAGAGGCTAGAAAAAATATGAAGCTCTAAATTATTATTATTATTGTTATTATTATTATTATTATTATTATTATTTTTATTTATTTATTTATTTATTTATTTATTTATTTATTTATTTATTTATTTATTTTTCGTTGGAATTGTTTATCATTCAAATGGCCAAATTTTGGCCAAATTCAACTGAAGAAAGTTGAATTTGCTGGCCAGAGATGTGTTTCTGAAAACCGTAGCCAACTAAGTTCGCAAGTTCTGTCGTTACAATCATAGTATGTTGATTTAGTGTTTCCCAAATCTGTCGTTTCAACGTACATTCGCACACTGTGTCGCAAACTTGTACGCTTGTAACTAAATGAAATTCACGTTACGTCTCTTAATCTTGTTTAAACAAACATATATAGCATATGTTAATGCTTTTTATTTAAGGTTATTTATTATGACATGTGTCTGTAGCCTACTATGACATGGGTCTAGTGGTTAGAACATTTCTGCAGTGGTTTGAATGTGTCACAGTTGTAAAAGTAGACTTTTCAAAAAATAAAAATTTACAATAAACAAACAATATCCTACTTAATAATAATAAAATAATAATAACGATGATGATGATGATGATATTAATAATAATAATAATAATAATAATAAATATTATTATTTTTTTATTATTATTACTTTCCGTATAAATAACCTACTATAAATTACTGCCAATTATAAACAGTTAATATGATTTATATATGAGATTAGAGTGTTAGCCAAGTAGTTTTATGTTTTAATATGGAGTATTCTCAATAATATCTGTAAAGGAAATATTGGCCCTATATGTGCCATTTACATATATTACAGTTAATATAGAAAATGAGTGTTGTTTTTACTAAAACTAATATTTCTAAGTGCGTGTGTGTAAAACAATATAATTTTATACAAAAATAATAGTCATTTTATAAAGAAGCTGTTACTCCAGCCTGTTTAGAGCATCATTATGGAGGTTTTACGTTATAACTAACAAGGTTCAAATGATGGATCAGCGACAGAGAAACTACGGTTTTGGGGAAACACAGGTCAGTACATTGTTTATTTCCCAAACCATGCATTGTACTATGATAGTTCAGCCACTAGTTATGTTGTTGTTTGGGAAACGCACTTTAGTTTGTTATTTGTGTAATAAATGACAATAGGCTACAGTTTTTATTTAAAACTGTTTTCTAATAATATATGATGTAATACATTTGGATTTAAAAACAAATATGTGTCATATTTCTTTATTCTAAATATTTAGGAAATATTTTGGTACATCAAAAAGTGTGGTTATGATGACATTATGACAATCTAGCTAACTCAGTTAAAAAGTGTTTAAAATGTCACCTAATTTCAGTATTTAAATCTTATAGTTAAATAGAAAATGAGGCAAATAAAAGAACCACCCCTTTTACCAGGCTGGCTTTGGGCCAGAGACTGCATACACAGAAAGTTTTGAAACTTTGAAACATTTTAAACAAGAATAATTCAAACCAAAATAATATTTTTTATTTATATTTAATATTTAATAATATTTAATATTTTAATCTTTTTTATTGGTTTTTCATATTGCACAAAAATATGGGTGAATTTTCAGTGAAACTTTGTTATGCTAGGTTTAAAAATGTTCAGGGGTGCCCAAACTTTTTTTTATTAAAAGGCCAAAAACCAAACTTGATTGAAGCTAGTGGGCCGAAATTAAATACAGTTGCCATGGGTAATGTCCTAATTTGTTTAATAATGTACATTGCTTTAAAATAACTAATACTGCTTTTTGACATTTAATAATGAACTTATTACAATAAAAACAAAACAATCTCATTATAACAGAATTACACGTTTTTGCAAATCACTTGATTTGCTAGCCGATGTCTTTTGCATAGTCCTCCATCCATCCAGTGACAGTTTATACATTTAAAAAAATCTCATTTATTTACAACATTTAATTGAAACATTTCATTTCAGTTTGCTTTTTTTTTACAATGCAGCAGTAAAACAAACAAAAAAGGTAACGTCAAATTAGAAATGACGATCTCTGTGTTAAAGACATTGATCCAAACCCTCCCCTCATACTCACATCTTCTCTCAGATGTGATGGTGGGCCAAATGAAAGGTTACAATGGGCTAACTTTGGCCCGCGGGCCCTCCTTTGGGCATCTCTGGTTTAGAAGATTCTTTTTAATATTAATTTATTAATTGTTTTTAAAATTTTAATTTAATATTAATTTAATGTCATTAGCAAAATATATATTATTGGCGATTCATTCTGCTGTGGCAAGCCCTGATAATTAAAGGGGCTAAGCTGAAAGAAAATTAATGAAAATATATTCTGAATATTAAAAAAACTTCTTTTTGTTTTATTTATTCATTTATTTATTTATAAAAAAATACATTAGAAGCATCAAATGATAAGCTTGAAATGAAAAAAATAAATAAAATAAAAATAAATATATATATATATATATATATATATATATATATATATGAAGAATGTGTAAAAATATCACTCAATTTGTTTTATTTTACAAATAAATAAAACATTTGGGGCTGTGAAATGATTCAAAGAACAAAAAAATCCCCCATGATTCCCTTCACACATAATATGATTGATAATGTGTTTGGAGACACATAAACACATCATCTCGCAGTTGACTGAATGATTCTACAGTATTCTAGATTGGTGCAGACTGAGCATGTGCGCACATTTCAAAATAGCCTAGTGGGCGGGGCAATGTTGTGTATTCACCTTTTCTCAAGTTCATGTCAGAGGCAGAGCTGCATTTATTTGGCACCCAAGCACATCAGGAGCTCTCGGGTTACAGACGCTGAAGTCTTCAGACACACACACACACCTGTTCATGTCCTTAAAGACACGAACTGGACATGCTGGAGGAGGGCGGAGGAGCACCTGTGTTTAAACTCTATGGCTCGAACAGAGTCGCTCTGTCTTTAAGGTGCTCGTTGCATTGTCGGAAGGTCTACGATGACGTCAGGCATGTGAAAGATGGATGGATAATTGAGAGGTTTTGGAGAATTCTGGTTCTTGGCCTTGTGGTTTTGATTAGACGTACCCCTCCCCCCGTCCTGACATACGCAACACCCCTATAGATAGACTGTGACTCTGGACTCTGGCTAGCTGTTTTGCAGATGGCTGAGCGACTCTCCCCTGGATCACTTTGCTGCAGATTCACCAGATTCCTTGGCAGGGGATCGAGGTAGACCTAAGAAAGGGAAGATCTCCTCTTTTAGATAAAGAGCACTCCCCTGCATTAGGACGATAACGCTGGATTGTAAATAGATATGGGGATGTTTTTATGCCTTAAACACAAGCATATGCAACTATGTGCAAGGCTTTTGTGGATCTGTCTGTCTGTATTGTTTATGTGTCTAGCAATGTGTGGTGTGGTTATGTAAGTGTATATCATGGACGTGTCTGCTTCTGTAAATTAGTTATAAAAATATCCTTCACCAAGTGTAAAAATGCTGTGAAATAATTAAAGTCAAAATGAGTTTTAATTGCCAAAAATCAAAGTAAAATATTAAATATTGTCTGTTAGTTAATTTTTTTATCTAGAAAAAAATATATAAGCATTCAAATAGTGTCAGAAACAGAATAATTCAGTAGAGACACTCAAGATCAGGGATAAACCTGTCAAATGATTGTATAGTTTGTGTTAAAGCTGAATTACAATAATCTTGCTATTTTGGAGATCCAGATCCAGTCCAAAAACATCATCTTTTTGCCTAATTTAAACTTTGAAATCAAAGCTTATATATATATATATCTATGTTTAATATTTGAAAGCATGTTTAAATAATCAATATTTCTCTGTATGTGCATTTATGCACCAAAAAAAGCTTTTCTGGAATCTTTTCTATTATAAGCTTTATTTAACTGAATTGATCAGAAAAGACTTTATACTAATGTGTAAAATAATTTCATTGAAAACAGCAAAAACTATTGCTATATATATATATATATATATATATATATATAGGGCTGGGTGATAATTCGATATCGATAATTTTCACAATACAAAATTCTTCGATAAAACGATAATGACAGTTCGATAATTGCTCGATAATATTTACGCATTATGCGTAACCTTGCGCAAGCATTTTTAATTGGGTAGGCTAAATTGTCCAAGGTGTATGAGTGTGTGTGAATGAGTGTTTGTGGATGTTTCCCAGAGATGGGTTGCGGCTGCACAAAAATGTGCTGGATTAGTTGGCGGTTCATTCCGCTGTGACCCCAGATTAATAAAGGGAATAAGCCGACAAGAAAATGAATGAATATATATACAGTTAATGGGTTAGATATATACCCAAATAAACATAATTTAAAGTGTCTATTGTTAAGAGTCAGACTTATAATTCACTTTTATTGGGATTCTGTATTACAATATGGATAATGGAGCATATAGAAGCTTGAATTGATAAAGAAACAACCCAATAAAATAATATAAGGATATATTAAACACTAGTAGAATTATTAGTCAGAATAAGCTTTTATTGCCAAAAATAAAACAGGAAATTTGACTTTCAGAAGTGATGTAGTAATTCATGTAGTGTACAAAATGTATCATGCCACTGATAAATATGATTGAAATCACTTATTGTATATGGGATATTACAGTACTATCGATGTACTAAAAAATACAGCATTACACATGATATTATGCTGACTGATAAATAGTGGCTGTGCTTTTTTTATAGTATGCACACTTGCATCTAAGAAATTACTGTTATATAAGGTAACATTAAGGTTAATGAAACACTGGGTTAGTACCCAGTTGTTATACAGTTATTGTATTTTCGATAATAAGTGCATGTAGCTGTGAAACTGGGCTTTAAAATATTGTACCATAGATAATTCCAAAAACAATATCCTCAGCTTCATGTTGTTCTATGACAGGGGTGTCCAACCTTAGTCCTGGAGGGCCAGTGTCCTGCATAGTTTAGCTCCAACTTCCCTCAACACAACAGCCTGGAAGTTTCTAGCATACCTAAACAGCTTGATGAGCTAGTTCAGGTGTATTTAATTAGGGGTTGGAAAAAATATGCAGGACACTGGCCCTCCAAGACCTATCCTTTTCTTTTCTATGACTTTATTTCCTTCGTAAACACAAAACATCTCTTGAATAAAGTGTTTTTTTGATTCATACAGTGAAAGTCAGCGGAATCCAAAACAATAATGGACCTTGCTGAGAAAAATCTCACCCTTACAATGTAAAAATGATATTTCAAAGCTGTAAATAAAACAAAGATCATTGTACTGAGTCTAGAAAGAAAACAGTGTTTCAGTCTTTCCACTTCGGCATGTCATATTCAATTCAATATGTCGCTCGCTTTTTCTTTATGCACAAACCCGACTATCAATTTCCAGGTGAAAATAGCTTCTAAAGGAAATGCCACACCAATTTTATTCATTGTAGATTTGATCAGAAGCACAGCAATATGTAAATGTGCTTGCAGTCTACTGTGAAAAACTCTGAATAGCTTTCGTTGCTCAGCAGACTCAACTGATCTGGATCATTGTTTAAAGTCAAATACAACACTGATTCTTTAATTTGTCAATGGAAAGACAAGCATTGACAATATTTTCCAGATCCTAATAGCCTAATTGAGCCGGAATGATCTGGAAATGGCTGGCAATTAGTTTGTCAATTCTGTAAGCTTGAGTTTATATCCAGTACAGCTCTGCTTGTACAGCACGCTCAGTCCAAATGTATTTGCACAGAATATCAATGTGAGCACATCTGCTCTGTGACCTGCTCTCCGTTAAAGCCAAATCACAAAATAAAATGCACCCCCAGCTACTCTATAAGCGTCTACTGATATGCTGTTGCCGTTTTCTGGACTGCTTGATATTTGGGTTGATTTTTTCTATTCTTTGACAAATAGAATATTTTACAAAAAATGCAATTAACAGTAATGCTGTGTGAAAATAGACTTCCAAGCAGGCTTGTTTGTTTACATCAGATGTTGGTGTGGTCTTTAATGTGCTACTAGATGCTCTAGTGGTTTACTGTCAGTTGCTCTTATCATTCTTCAGTTTTAGCATAGCTAAGACAGCGGAGTTAGACAGGCCACTTTAATTAGCATAACTCAAACCCAAATGCACCAAGGATATTATGAGTCTATTCAGGGATGCTTGCTCTCCTCTCATTATTGTTGATAGATCCTGATGAATGAAATATGAAATAGGAATGTCCAGAAATGTGACTGTTAAAGGAATGGTACTGCGCTGATGGTGTTCGTCTGAACCATGGCAACCGTCAGCCAGGATTAATGCCATACGTGAGCTGGCACAAGAGGAAAGGAGCGGCACTGGGACGCAAATAAGACAGAAATCAATATTTAGCTCCCAAGACAGAATGAGGATGTACAGAGATTCATTGTGGGTTCTAATGACATAAGTGTCTCCACTCTTCTTCCTTTCCTCCTGTGACAGTTTTGGGATGATTTAACTGTTGTTCCATCAATACAATTACATCCATTATCAATACAATTCTTTCCATTGACTTGGTCATACCAGTACTTAAGAAATATATATATATATATATATATATATATATATATATATATATATATATATATATATATATATATATATATATATATATATATATATATATATATATATATATTTTTTTTTTTTCTTTTTTCTTTTTTTCTTCTTTTTTCTTAAGTACTGTTATTAGTTGAATAAGTAGTTGAAGTGATTAGCCCCCTTTTAAATTTTTTATATATATTTTCTTGATCTTTTTTCTTGAGGCTTGATCTCTCTTTTTTATTGAGGAATTCTGCAATCATCAACTGCACTGTTTAACCTTTGTCATTTACCATAAAAAAATGTTGATTATTGTTATTTGAGATCTTCATGACCCCAGAGCTATAAATGCCATATATACAGATTTTTGAAAGTTTAAAGCAATGTGTTTGCTACGTTTGTACTATTTGTCTTAAGTAAAATTACCATCCATTGAGACTATAATCCCCTTCTCCTTTTCTTCGAGGCATTCAAAATAATTAATACATTCTCTCATTAACTGCGTGATTTATTGTGACTACTCTTATTTTAACTTTTAGCAATTTATTTTTTTAAAAGCTAATTAATTAAACTAAAAAGTAACATTTAATAAAAAAACATGATTGATAATAAATAATTGAAAATCAGATATTGCTTTCGAAATGTGGCTCAACAAAACCAGTAAAAAAGAGCAAGCTAATGGAACTGTCCTGTACAAAACTGAAGGGTACCAACATAATTTTTTCAATATATATAGACATAATTTTTTTCTTTTTTAAATATTCCCATTGTGTTAAATAATATATATATATATATATATATATATATATATATATATATATATATATATATATATATATATATATATATATATATATTTTTTTTTTTTTTTTTTTTTTGGCTGGAATAATAGATTTTTTTTCTGATTGTTTATAGAACAAGCCACTTTTGACCTTCATTTGGGCATGTTTTTGTTCTGTATTTATCTTTTTTTTTTAAATAATTCTTTTCAGAACGAGTTGTATACACAGCAATGAGTAGAACATAAACAGTATACAGTATTTTTGAGGGAAACAAAAACAGAAAAAAAGAGCAGTGTGGCCTAATTCAAAACAATATTGCAACATCGCAGTCTGCACAGTTAAGGATAAATATACTTATAATTAATGCCAAGACAAAGGTCAAAGGAATTTCCCACAGCTTCTGAAATTACTTGGATTTTCCTTTTAATATACGTCTAATCTTTTCCATATTTATGGTTTCTTTAATCAGGATTATCCAGTCCTTGACAAGAGGGGGTTCTGTCCGGACCCATTTATTCATAATTAATTTGTTCTCCAGCATCAGCAGAGGTTAAGCATGTTTTTGTTTTAAAATAGTGTCACGCCCCCTCAAAAAAAATAAAATAAATAAATAAATATATATATATATATATATATATATATATATATATATATATATATATATATATATATATATATATATATATATATATGTGTGTGTGTGTGTGTGTGTGTGTGTGTATAAAAGTATTATTGTTATTAGACAATTATTACTCTAAATAAATAAGATAAATTAATCCTAAATGTAACTGGAAAACAATGTAGACACAACTGGGGTGATGCTAAAATCATATAAAATCATCAATCTTTTGCATGAAAAGTAATTTAATTTGAAGGAAATTGTTTAGACCATTCTATAGAATACAAAAAAAGATGTTTAATAGAATTATCTGTTGTCTTAGACTTGACATATGTCAGAGAATTAGATTTATTAAGTCTTACCTCCCTGACTCGCCATCCCTCTTTTTAACTTCATACAAAAATCTATCAGGAGGCATGCTTAGTAAGATCACCATCATATATTTTTTTTTACTTTAGTTTTGTCGACTTGCAAAACTCACTGTGTGCCGTCACATAAAAGTCTGTTATCTCGGCTTCACAATGCCTGAGCGGCCCATTAGCAGCAAGTACTTTTTTGGGTAAATTGGGTCTAGCGATGCCCCTGGTCAAATGAGTTCATTCTTAAATTTAGATTTTGCTGCAATTTTACAGTAGATCATACAATGGTGTGAGCTTGGGCGTGGCTTTTTGTTTGGCTGACTAATAGCAGACAGGGTGAGTGGTCAGGAAACCTGTTTGAAAACAGACCGTATTTTCAAATCTCTGTTTTTTAATGTAGGTTTCAGTTTGTTAACATATTGATATAACCTTAAGTGAAAGTATTTAGAGTGTCTTTGCTTTCCTATGTAAGTTAAATTCACTGTTTCTGTTTCTACAGGAAGATGAGGTGGTGCTGCAGTGTGTCGCCGCCATTCAGAAGGAGAATCGCAAATTCTGTCTTTCAGCAGAGGGACTCGGCAACCGCCTGTGTTATCTAGAGCCCACATCAGAGGCCAAGGTAAAGCTTCATGTGTTCTCAGAAACTAATCACAGACAAAATAAAAAGTTGATATTTTCATTGGTGTCAGAACATATTTTATTAACGGTAATACTTTTTCATCATTTAAATAAGCGCAATATAAAATACCATTATGGGGATGGAGACAGAAATACAGGATTGGAAAATTTACAATCTTGAAAGTACAATGTTTACATTTTTGCATTTTTTTTTTTGCAAAAAATAAATGTTTTCAAATAGTGTTTTTATAATTTATGAATTTCTATTTAATATTGAAGTACTGATTTTCTAAATAAAGTGAGAAATATGATCACAATTAAATGAGTACATTTCTAAATAATCTTTACTTTAAAATGTAAAAAACATAGTCTTTTATATGTGGTCAATATACAGTATATTAATTTAATAATTGATTGACTTTACAGAAATAGTATTATATCAAGATAAATATCATTGACAGGATATGTGATGATTAATTTCATGATTTTATATTTTTGTCATATTGGCCAGCCCTACTTCAATCTATCCACAAACAGCAGTGCTGATCACAGAAAGCAGTTAATGGCAACTACAGTAGTTACATATACACATACACCTTGTTAGTACTGTATGTTTTGTGTTCGATGGAATACTTTTACAATGCAAAAAGAAAGTAACATAAAATAGTAAGACAGGGAGGCTTATATTGGTTGGAAGTTATTTGTCTTCGTTATGTTGTCCTCTAGCAATACATCAAATCAATGGGAAGAGATTCATGTAGTTGAAAACCATGGCAACAGCAATTGATCCTAGTGTTGTGCGCCATACTTTCCATGCATCGGGAGGCAAAGCAGTAGATGTGTGGGCATCTCTATGGTTATGTGCACTGGATCTACTAAACCCAACCTTGCTTATGCTCTGAAACAAAATGCGGATAGGCGTATATATATATATACATACATATTTCTTCATGCATATGAAACAATGAATCCATATAGATTCACCTGCAGTGTTTGTGTGAAATGGATAACCTTCAGTGGCTCTTAGCCGTCTGGTGTAATTGGCTGTGTGACGAAGGAGATAAAAGTGTCAGCCTTTACTATACTATCATGCTTTACCATCACCCTGCTCTCTCACATATACCTTAAAAGCTATAAATGGAAACACATTTTATGGGAAACACGTACATAAAGGTTATGGATCATATATGCTTTGCGGGTCATAATCAAGGGCATATTATGGACTCTCATGTGTGCAGATTTTATACGTGGGACGTCATTCCAGAGGGTGCTAAGTGTGACCACTCAAGATATCTCTCTCTCACACACACACACACACACACACACACACACACACACACACACACACACACACACACACACACACACACACACACACACACACACACACTTTTTTTTAATGTTTTACGAGGACCATAGCCATAATTTAATAATATAATAAAATGTGTTTTATAATATAATAAAATGCTAATTAAATGACCTTACCCTCCCCCTTAATGCAAACCTCACAGGAAACCTGCAGCATATTTTGAATGTTTAAAAAACCCTGTTAAGTATGATTTTTAAACATTTTGAATTACAAAAACACAAGGCATATCCCCAAAAATCATCTTAATAGAGTACAACTAGGTCATATCCATGTTATTATACCATTTTGTGTCCTCATAAAAACTTTAATAACTACACACACACACACACACACACATATATATATATACCTTTCTTCTGTTAAACACAAAAGAAGATATTTTGAAGGAAGCTGAAAACTTGTAAACATTAACATCCATGGCTGGAAAAACAAATGCTACCGAAGTTAAAGATAACCTGTTTCCATCTTTCTTCAAAATATCTTCATTATTGTTCAACAGAAGAAAGAAACTCTTAAGGCAGGGCTATTCAATGTCATGGGGGCCGGTGCATGAAAAGCATCCTAGGCAAAGGGCCGGAGAGATATGACTTGCAATATGAGTGATAACACAACTGCATATAAAAGCAAATATGCTGTATATCTTTGCTCCTTAAGACACCCACGTTGGCTTTTTCTGCATTAAAATGTTAATATATTGTATTTTAAAACTACATAATATCAGTGACATTGTACAACAGACTTTTTTTAGAGCACAACAAAAGCAGTGCATTGCTGAAGTTGGCTTCTACATTCAGACACATTCATATGTCATGTTTTGAACTGCAAAACAATTAGGGATGCAAGAATTTGTTGTACAATTATATAGTCTAAAGAATAATAATAATGGTTTCACTGTTATCACGTTTAATGTAAATTCAAGCTTTATATTAGGTAGGTAGCTATTTAGATTAACTGTTGTTGCCATCTGCATTCATGCATACACAATAATTTTAATAATAATTTGTCTAACAAATCTTTTGTTTACATTGCACTGAAAGGCACACACAACTCTCACCGTGAGATGTTTTCTACTGCATGCGAAAAGACGTAATATGGGAATGGCCGCTACTGTAGATAATCCTGTGTGCGTGCGTATTAACCTCGGTGTATTTCAAACTTGCAGCGGTTTCGTTTCGTTCCGTGCTACAGAAATGCAGCTTAGAGAAGACTTTATGATTAATAACTGATGAATTTAATCGCAGTTAATAGTGAAATTGGCTAATCGTTGCATCCCTATTAACGATATCAGTGCATTGTACAAATAGCCTTTTCTACAAACATGTTTTCAGCTGCCCGCACCACTCGCTTATGATGACTTACGCTCTGTGCAGCCTTTAACTGCAGCTCGTGCTGTTATTGAACAGACGCACGTAAATTCAAAACTATAGCGGCCGTTTGTCGACTGAACTAAATTTATTTTTGATGTCTGTCACACTGTTTGGAGGGCCGGAACAAAGTGCCTTGGGGGCCGGATTTGGCCCGCGGGCCGCCAATTGAATAGCCCTATATTAAGGGTTTGAAAAAATCAAAGGAAAAGTAAATGATAATTTTTGGGTGAGCTATCCCTTTAAGACCCGCAATGTCATATGTCATCACAACTCAGGGTTTATTTGTCTACACAGAGGAAGATGTTTGTTATTAAAGGATTTATAAAGTATAAACTCAGTTAAGACCGTAGTTATCAGTAGGTGACAGAATGTCCACTTTCCCAGGGCAGCTGAACCAGACAGTCGAGGGGCTTTAAATAGCAGCCCGATAAACAGATGCAGGGTGGGAGAAACTTCTCTAGACCAAGGGTTGAGCTCAGCACTTGCCCATGTTAATCCTCGCTGACCTCTCGAACTAATCCTAATGAGCACATATCGGAAACAAAACATCTATATGGGCCTAACGGAAGCCTTGCGTTTGTAAACATCACCAGTCTACCAATTAGAAGGGCTTCTTCTGTAATCAAATGACAAGTGAGCAAAGAAAGCACCCACACTATGTCTGTTTCTCTCCGTCCACAGTATGTTCCTCCTGATCTATGCATCTGTAACTTTGTGTTGGAGCAGTCGCTGTCTGTGCGGGCTCTGCAGGAGATGCTCGCCGGCCAGAGCGGTGAAGGAGTAAGTAAACAAATCACTTCCATTACAGGGTTACTATACTGGATAGATCACTGCCTTATATAATCATTTACAACCTTTTAATTTGGGAGCATTTACCATGCCAATAGTGAAGCATAATGGTGCAGAAAAGGTGAATAAAAAGCTAAATTTATATTGATGAGCAAATGCTAATCTCAGTGATGTTTAAGCATTATTGATTTTTTTTTATCATATACTCTTAGAGTAGAATTATCTAATGTTATGTCAGTTGTTGTTATTAGAACATTTTTAATTTTGAAAAGAACAGAAATGGAAACCACGTTCTCTCCAGAATTCTTTCCAGTGCAAATTGTAGAACTGTAGCTGGAAAATTGCATACACTGTAAAAAATACTGGGTTCAACACAATCGATTTGTGTTGGGACAACATGTAGTAATTAAGTCAACTAATTCATTTTTAAAAATTATTTATTTTACAAATTTAAGTGGATTGAAAATAAAACTATTAAGTTGACCACCAAAAATCTCAAGAATAGTGTTGTTTTACCTTATTGCATATTAGTAGTTGAAACAAACAACACGTATCATTTTTGAGTGTATACTGTACACTGCCAATCAAAAGTAAAGTCAGTAAGATTTGTTTTTGTCAAGGAATTAAATATATTTATTTTTTTCTGACACATTTATAGATCAAAAATGACTTTACACATATAAAACAAGCACAAGCACTTTTTTGTATATATATGTTTATTAAGTTTTTGCTTTTATATACATATAAACAAATAATAATAAATAAATAAAATAAAATAACATCCTTGCAAAATAATGATGATCCAGTGACAACAACAGTTAAACAAATGACCAAAAAAACAAAACAAAAACAAGAAACAAACGAACAAGAAGGTACAGTTCAGCTCACATACACAAATAGGGCTTTACAAACACTAGCTCTTTTGAACTTTTAAATGAATCGATCCTCCTGAAATAGATTGGCATCATGTTTTCTGGAACAAGCAGTGCTTGTTCTATAAATGTTTGTTATTTTCCTTTAAATTTTTTGGAATTTTCAGAAGTGTTTGTTAAAATCTTTTACTCAATGGATCAATCTCAGGCTTTAATTATAATAAAAGGCGCAAGACTTGGTACTTTACAGCTCTGATAAAGAATTTGAATCATATAAAGCTTGACACAGTCACAAAGAAATGGAAAATTATTCATTTAAAGTTGTTGGTTGCATCTAAAAAGAATTATCTCAAGTTTATTGCACAATTTAGAGAATTTTGAGAGCATAAGGAGACTTTCGCAATATTTGCAGTGCTTCATGGATGTGAGTGGAGCTTAATATGTCTTTTGAAAACCTTTGCTCGCTAAGACTCTCTAATTGGTGGAATTTTTTATGAAGAAAAAAAAAATTTAAAAAATCCAACAGTTTAATAAGCACATCTGTTTGGTATTTATAATATCAATAAAATTTTTTTTACCACTAAATTGTCACATTAGAATCACTATGATTTATTTATTTAATTAAGAAACAAAAATACTAATTTTACAATACATATACTACTTTTTACACTTTTAATTCAACCTTGGTAAAAATGCTTTCAAAAACCAAAAAAGTCCTACCAAACTGTAAAAAATGGGTTTCATACAATTCCTTAATGTTGTCCTAACACAAATCGATTAAGTTACCCTAATAGTTTTTACAAATTTAAGTGGATTGAAAATAAAACCATTAGTTGTGCCCAAAAACCTGAAGAATTGTGTTGTTTCAGCTCATTTTAAATCAGTAGATCAAGCAGCAAAAGTAATTTTTGAGTGTTCATAGAGTTCATTAATAAGTTAATAAAGGTGTAGCTCTTCTGCATTCTATATGACGTAGGGTAATGAATCATGAATGATGATACATATATTGTGCAGTACTGACCGCAGATAAATTGCAACTAAAATTGACATTGGCAGATTCCAGAAATTGCTTTATCTTTCCAATCTGATAATAATGCAAAACCATTTTCCCATTTAAACATAGATTTACTAACAAATGCCGGTGAGGTATATATTGTCATAAATTGATAAAAAATACTGCCATGCTGTAAATGTCTATGATAGTATGGTACCTCGCCTTCTGCTTTGCTTTTTTCATCATCAGTAGAAAGTGAAATGAAAATTCTTTCTGTTTTGTTATTATTTTTATAGCTAAATGTACATTTTAATGAAGTGATTTCCAGTGTTTTGCCTATGGTCTACCTCATCATTTAGTAACATTCAGTTCATTATATCCTGCAGCCCATTTAATGTCAAACAAGGCAATGAGAATGGATTTAATTAAATTTGGTTTTATGGTCAGACATAATGAACTGAATGTGCTGAAGTGGTGAGGGTTTTCCAACTGCCTTCTTTAATCATGTCTGTATCTCTGTTCGTCGTTGCAAGAATCCTGATCATGAGCAATGGGTACGTTTACAATTCATCGACCATCAAGTATGCATGAATGTCAATCCAAATTCTGTAAAAACAAACAAACAAACAAACAAAAAAACTTACACAGTACACCTTCTGCTCAGTGCCCCAGTGTGATTTAACTCATGGCATAACCCCACTAATACAGATCTCAATGCTAACCCTGTCAGAAAATCAAGGTGTCTTTCCTTTAACTCAAGTTTTTTGTCTCCCTCTCTCTGTTTTATGTTATGATTGAGAGTGTGAAAATGTTCCTGTGGCCCAAAGAAGATGAATGAACTTGTCAAACCCAGAACCTAGTGGCCCTGAATTATGCAAATCCCAAAATAAAATCTACTGGCTAAGCATGTTCTGCAGAGGGCTATTTGAATGCTTTATTCGCCTTCTCCCTTCAGCACAAAATGGCATGCCCAGTGTTTTATTTCATGTTTATTTTTTTCGCCACAGCATTTTTAAAATGAGATTGTCACAGTGTATATTTTATTATCTCTGTGCTGTGTTTCTGTTGTGCAAACATTAATGTGTAGGTGAGAATGAGTTTATTTGGAGAACCAGTTTAAATTGTAATACAGATTTATGTCAATTATTTAACCAAGTTAATGTTTTATACATAACCATGTATTTGTTTAAAACCCTTTTTGCCTTTTTGGGTGGATAATTTGATGTTTTGTGTTAATGAACAACTTATGTGTTTCCTCTTGCATTTGAGCTCTAACACTGTCAAATTTCAGGAGTACCAGTGACGAGGAAATGATCTGGAATGTCAATTCCGGAATGAATGATTCTTGGTTTATGAATGTGTCTTTTTTTTTTGGTCTCTTTTCAATTTTTTGTTTCTTCTTTTGAATGTTTTGCTTATATTTTCCAGTTCAGAAATAGTGTGCTATGCTACTTTAGTAATAAGACTTAGTAAAAATAATAATAGTAATAGAATGAATATACGATATAATAAAATTATTTTATACTACTATTTAAAAGATAAACTTTTGTTAGATTAAAATAAACAAAAATTATTTCATATAAAGATGCATTAAAATTATCAAAAAATGAATTAAATGAAAGAATGCTGAAAAAAGACCAAATATTCTAGCCTTTCAACCTCAATCACAATGAGTGCGTTTACATGGACATCAATAATCAATTTTAATTTAGGACAATACTCTGATTAAGTGTCTACCATGTAAACAGCGATTTTTGATTAATTTAATCTGAGTAAGGTCATATTCAAACTAAACAGAAATCAGATTACGGCATGCTGAATTTAGTCGCATTAATGAAGTGCAGTACCGACATGTAAACACCTTAATTAAACTATTACTGTCGTGTAGGATTTTCACTGCATTTTGCGACAGGATAGTCTATACACACACGGCTGTTTGACTCTATTCTCTGCACCTACCGAGTCAGTAGGTGGACCACAGACACCTGCATTGTGAAATGTCTAGTTTTTTCCCTTTACGTCGTGTGGTATCAGATTCCATTAAAACAATACTCTTCCAGCAGTTCATACTTGCAATATCTTGTTTGTCATGAATGAAAGTGAAAGTGCCAAACTGCAGTTAAAGTCGACAAATTAAAAATGAAACTCCCGAATTAACATGAAACTGGAGGAAATGTGGATAGCGTGGTGGCACAATGACATTAATCTACTTCTGCACTATAACATGTAAAACGGGATCACGAAAGGAACTTTTAAAAAACAACTCATCTAACACCTTAATCATATTATTGTCTTATTCGGATTAAGGCAAATAATTCGATTACTGATGTACATGTTAATGTAGTCAATGTTTTGTGAGCATCAGATTTTCATAATAGAATTATTTCTGAAGAATTAATTCCACTATTAATGAAGTAAGTTCTATATATATATTATAAAAAATACTCAAATATTTCTCACAAATGCAGTTATATATATCTCAACTATGCCTTCTCATAGCTGAAAGTTCATGTCTTAAAATTTACATAAAATATATAGGTAGGATTTTGAGAAATAAAGACAGAACCGCAAGACTTACAAACGTAAAATTGCAATACCATCATCAGATTATTTAGAATAGTAAGATAAAAAATCCTAAATGCATGGTGGAAACTATCTAGCTACTATAGAAAAGTAATTTTAAATTGTTATAATATTTTACATAATTTTACTGTTGTACAATACTACAACATTACTGCTGTATTTATGGACAAATAAATGCAGCCTTGGTAGACGTACACTGCTTTTAAGAATACTTTATTTCCCAATATTTTGAATAGTAGCTTATATTTACAGTTGAAATCAGAATTATTATTATTATTTTATATATATCTACAGTATATCTACAGTATTTTTTATATGTCTACAGAACAAACCATCGTTATACAATAACTTGCCTAATTACCCTTACTTGCCTAGTTATCCTAATTACTTACCATAGTAAAGCCTTTAAATGTCACTTTAAGCTGTATGGAAGTGTCTTGAAAAAATATATACTATTACTTACTGTCATCATGGGAAAAATAAAACAAATCAGTTATTAGAGATGAGTCATTTTATTATGTTGAGAAATGTGTTGAAAAAATCTTTTTACCGTTAAACAGAAATAGGGGGAAAATAAACAGGGGGTTAATAATTCAGGGAGTTTAATAATTCTGACCTCAACTGTAATTAACCATTAAATCAGTTTGTTTTTGCATCAAGATGGCCTCTTAACCCTTTTCTTGAAAGTCCAGCTATGTTGCCATTATTTGGATTTTTTTTTATTTATCATGGAAAAAAAAGAAAAAAAAGAAGAAGAAATCTGTCTAGAAGTTGTATTTTCTGCTTGAACATGAATCTAAACTGTGCAATATCACAGTGCCTTATAGCCAAGGACTGTGGTTTATCATCTGATGTTTCAGCAGACAGCAGGCATACTCTTACAGCAACAGCTGGGAGTACCAACAAGTTTCAGCTTTCCTCTTTGTCAAAGTCATTCATTTTTGGAGTGCCAGTGAAGAGTTCAAATAGCATTCACTCAAACTCAGACTAATGAACAATATCACCTTCTTTCAATGACAAACATATTGAACTAAGAGAAATATTTTTTTCCTAATGCACTCAGAGGCTTATAAGACGGGTGAGTATGAGGTATTTACACTTTTCTTCTTTTTTCTTGTGGGCCATTTTTGCTTTTTCAGGCTGTTTTTTCCCCACATCTTCTTCACATTTCCTCATCTATGGTACAACAACGAAATTTTGGTCTCGTTCAAACAACTGAATGAGAAGTTTCCTTTTAACATCCACCCAGCATGTTTTTCCCAGTTTCAGTGACTCTTTAGTTTAGCAGTGAGTGTCTCTAAACCCTTGCGTTGGGGTTTGCTAACTGCGTTTTGCTTTATCTTCTTCAGGCAGCGCAGGGAGGTGGACATCGGACACTGCTCTACGGTCACGCTATCCTCCTCAGGCATTCCTTCAGTGGAATGGTGAGAATGCGCCACACAAATTGAAGCCAGTGGGGAGAAGGATTAGGCAGCCTGTCACAGCTTACAGCTCACACAAGTCAACTTCATGATCAATGACTCCCTGCAGTATATTAAGGGAAGATAGGGATATGTGAATATGTCTGAACATCACAAACGACATGACTGGCTTATACTTCGATAGGATGTTTAGATGTTTGTATGATCAATAAAACGTAAAGGGATAGTTCACCCAATAATTAAGATTCTGAGGCTATAAGTTTACAGGACACAATGATGTTGACTAAAAGGAAACATTTCTCCATTGCGTTTTGAAAAAGTTTCAGTGTTTGCTCACCACAACAGTATTTGCAAAACTGTTGCGGTATTTGGCTAATAAAGTGGGTTGGGCGCCAGGGGTTGAAAAAAATCCCACTACAGTTTCTTAAATAATTTAATTAAATGAATATTTTAGCTTCAACAGATGCATGGTTGAATCAAGTAAACCAAATCAAATATTCAATCAACAAACAGATCAATATATTAATAAAGAAGAAAACAAAAACAAAAAGAACAAGCTTTAACTTCAACACATTTTAGTTAAATCCATAAACCAAACAAACTTAAATTTCCAGGCCCAGGCACAATACCTATTAATTACCTTTTACAAAAAACAAATATATGTTTACGCTAGTGCTGTCAAGCGATTAACCATGATTAATTTCATCCAAGATATAAGTTTGTATTTATTTATTAAAATTTTTTTTAATTAATTGTTAACAAAACATACAGGCTGAAAACTCAAAACAATGAAATATATCAATTCAAATACACCCCCCCCCTCCCCTGCAGTCTCTTGAAACTGGGGTATCTAATGAATAGAAGTTAACAGAAAAGCAAAAACAAAATACAGAGTCAGTATCAGTTATACAAAATAAGGCAGTCATTCTGGATTCTTATCATTGCTTTGTGCAATAAACACAGAGATTTTGTCAGCAAAAAGCAAAAAGAAGTCCAGATCTTTAATGTACTCATTTGTAAGTTTCTATTTACTTTTTAATAAGTTTAAATAAGTTTATACAGTATTTACTATATATGCAGGGCTTGACATTAACTTTTTTGATCACCAGCCATTGTGGCTAGTAGTTTTTCCCACTCACTATTTTCATTAGCCACAATTTTGTTGTTGGGAAAATATATTTTATTTGCAAAAATTTGACTTTGGCATGCTAAAAGTTACATTTTTCTTTTAAAAATGTCGTGTTATGTCCACATGCTTCCTCGTTAATTAAATTTTTTTCCTCTGGCCTCACCAAACTAATTATTTCCTTGCCACAGATTTCAAATAATGTGTTAAAATAATATAGCATTGCACACACACTTTTTATTCAAGAAAAATGTTCTTAAAAATACAATTGACATTTAAAAAACTTGTTCTCATTATTTCTGCAACTATTATACAGTTTGTCTAGACTAAAAGTCCCAGATTATCAGGTAATTACAGATAGATGGAGAGTTAATCTCCTATTAAAGAAATAATTGTAAAGGATGATAATTAAACCATATTAACAAAAATAACTGCAAGCAAAAGAAAGCAGGTGAAAACATTCTGTGTGCGATAGTGAAAGGATGATCACATGCACTCGTTTAACGTTATGCCCAGCAGTAATCTGTTAAAAGAATGGTAAAAGTGAAAGCGGCAACAGCGGCTGCATACAAAGAATCTGGAGCTCTTAAAAGCAGCAGGTGGGTGCACGAGCACCTTTTTTTTCCAATCTATTTTAAAGAGAAACAATCACACTCGTTGCAGTTCCAGGCATAGTTCTTTTGCACAAGGAAGCGGGAGCTTTTAAGCACTCGCGCATCTCATCAGTTGTGCCTCACTCACAACGTCAGTGAGTGAGGATTGCCTGTGTCTCACTGTGCGCCTGATCATCCTCTTATTCGGTATTCCCCTGCTTTCTTTTGCTTGCGCAAACAGTTATCAATCGTGCTGCTTCCCGATTCTAGGATCACATTTGCATGCATATTGACAAACAGTCTTACAATACTGAACTTTAGGGACGAGGCAGCTTTGGCAATTAAAAATTATTGTAAACCAGCCAAAGTGGCTAGTGGGGGTGTCTGTCTAACCCACCACAGCTAAAATCTACCTGCTTTTGGTGGGTTAATGGGTGTCAATGTCAATGTATATATACAGTATGTGTATGCACTGTGTATATTTATGCATATATGTATAAATACATAGACATACTGAACATAAAATACAAAATATGCAAAATGAATATATTTGCACATATATATATATATATATATATATATATATATATATATATATATATATATATATATATATATATATATATATATAGAATTTGTATTAATATAATATAGTTAATATAGTTATTATATAAATAAATTAATATTATATGAATATATGTAGATATAAATATATACATTAAACAGTAAAGTCATGCATATATTTATATACACAAAAATATGCACAGTATGCACAAATCATTTTTTTCAATTATTTTACATTTTATTTTGGATGCGATTTAATAATTTGACAGCACTAGTTTACACATATCTGCCAAACAGCCAAAAATACTGTATTATGTATGCCAGCCCAGTATTTGGAGCTTTCATCTTAGTAAACAGGACCTGTAGGGAAGTGGCAACGTGCCGTTTATGTATAATTTGCATCTACACTTTTGGTTGTAATGTGAAGTAAATTCACACTTTGCTGATGAAGCTTTTGGAAACCGTTAAACAACATCAACACTACCACATCTCTGCCATTGTTTGTGTATGATGATGTATATTTTAAAAACTTGCTTTTGCATGTTGATTTGTATAATTTATTTATATTGCATAGTGTTCAACGCTTTGAGAAG
The DNA here is from genome assembly GCF_052040795.2 of Danio rerio. Classification (NCBI taxonomy): domain Eukaryota; kingdom Metazoa; phylum Chordata; class Actinopteri; order Cypriniformes; family Danionidae; genus Danio; species Danio rerio. The sequence continues at coordinate 33,348,416 of NC_141040.1, read as the reverse complement.
CTGCTTTTAAAGGGTCTTATTAAATAAGTTTATTATTTGTTTGCATATATCTTTAATCAACACTCCTCTAACGTAGGCTTTTTCAACAACATCCTCTTTAAAAGTTATGCGTTTTCTGTCGGTCAAATGCTGTTGAACAGGAGGAGCGTATAAAACTTTTCCTATTTTAGCAGAAAATGTTTTTGAAAATGTCCCTTGAGATTATTTTTTCTGTTGAACACAAAAGAAGATATTTTGACAAATGTTGGAAAGCCACTGACTAGTGCTTGTGTTTCCTACTATGGATGTCAAAAATATAATTTTTTGGCCTTTAACAGAAAACAGAATCTCATACATATTTGTAGGGTATTGTAAAAGGGCAAGTTTGTTTTACCCTTTTGAGGGTAAGTAAAAGATATCAGTTTTCATTTTTGAGTCAATTATGCCTTTAACTATACATTGTGAGGTACTGTATAGTGAACTTCAAATTCAAGAGGTATTTTCCCATAATGCATTAGGCATAATGACTAGGATCTTATTTCTGCTTGATTTATTAATAGAATTGATTTACACTTGTTTCTTCAATTTTCCCACAGTATCTGACATGTCTGAAGACTTCCAGGTCTCTTACAGATAAACTGTCTTTTGATGTTGGTCTTCAAGAGGATTCAACTGGTAACATCAGAGCTATTTTTTATTATTTGTATAATAATGTAGTATTTAATAATCATTTAAATGTTTACATTTGCATGTTGCTTTTTAATTATTTATTTTTTCTGGAATTTATTATGCCAATATTTAAAACGCCAAAATAACTGTTCTTTTATTAGTGTTAAATTTAATTATTACATTTATTTGTTATTTTGCATAGTTAGTTTTATTCCACTTTGTCAATTAACCATAACACTGAGCTTTGACGTAATTAATCTAATGAATAACTTTTATTTTATTTAATCTTTTTTAGATTTAAAAATATTATTATTAACAAAAAAATAATAATAATAATACTGAACAACAGCTCACTTAATGTGTGCGGTGCGCTAAATCGATGTGCTTCAAAAATAAAAATTGATGACCCAATTTTCATTTTTGGATTAATTATCCTCCTCAGGCCTCCTTTTTGCTGTGATTGACATTTGAACCATAGCTAACAGATGCAGTGCTAGGACTACTTCCCAAGCTTTGAAAAGAGAGCCAAATTTAAACATAGATATCGTACTATTTTTGTGTATTGTGTCACCCAGAAAAGAGGATATCCATATCAACATCTAAGTTTCCGAAAGTTCTTATTGGTGATCCCAGTTCATTGAGGTCAAAGGTTGATTGGGTCATTGACAGCTGTAGTGCACTGATGAACTGTTTCTTTATTTACATCTGCTCTGCATCCACTATTTGTACAACAAAAGGGGAAGCTTGTTGGTGGACAATTCATCCGGCATCCAAGCAGAGGTCAGAGGGTGAGAAGGTGCGCATTGGAGATGACCTCATCTTGGTCAGCGTGTCCTCTGAGAGGTACCTGGTGAGTACCTGCTGGGAATTGAGTTTAAGAGAAATTCTGTTTTTTTCATATTACACCAAGGGCCTGGCTTACTTAACAGGGCAAACCAGCATAAGATTGCATACTCGTAAGGGATTAGAAGTTTTGCAGATGATCGACTGAGAGTCTGCATAATAAAGAATAGAAAAGAAACTGAACATTTTGGAAACAGATACACACAAAATCACCATAAATGCTGTCTAATATCTCAGGCCAGTAGATTGTGATATATCAACACAATCTCACGGCAATTTGTAACTTTTTGATTTAGTGGCTAATTCGCATGAATTCGTATGATCTAATCCGTACAATTTTGTACGACTTGCTCATCCCCAAATGACGGTTGGGTTTAGGGGTGGGGTTAGGTGCCACGCCTCCTTTTTAAAATCGTACAATTTCGTATAACTGAACTCGTACGAATTGGTACGAATTAGCCACTAAACTGGCAAAACGTAAAAAATGTATGTTTTCTTGTGAGATCAGGCTGGATATATCAATTGTAAGGAAATTACTACGCACCTGTTTGTGTTCAGTCCTGTAGTCTGCGATTGTTGTTTTGGTCGTCAAATACTCACATACCTTTAGACTAAACATGTAATATGCATGCGCATATCGTCACCTTTTGTATTGTTTATACAGCCAGCAGCTAGCTCTCTGTAACTCTCATATGGTTGCCCACTGAAGCTAAGCAGGGCTGCGGCTGTCAGTACATGGATGGGAGACCACATGAGAAAGCTAAGTTGCTGATGGAAGTGGTGTTAGTGAGGCCAGCAGGGAGCGTTCAAGCTGTGATCTGGGTCTTAACGCCCCAGTATAGTGAAGGGGACTCAGAAAGCAAAGACTGCTCAGCGAGTGCTGTCTTTTAGATACCTCTCTGTGGTCGTTAAAAAGCCTACAAAAAGAGTAGGGGTTTAACCCTGGTGTCCTGGCCAAATTTGCCCACTGGCCTCTGTCCAACATGGCCTCCTAACCATCCCCTTTTCATAATTGGCTTCATCACTCTGTCTCCTCTCCACCAATAAGCTTGTGTGAGGTGTGCGGTCTGGCATCCAGGTGGATGCTGCTCACTGGGGGTGGATGAGAAGATTCCCCCACTCTGTAAAGCACTTTGAGTGTCCATTAAAGCACTATATACATAAGGAATTATTATTAGTAGTATAAAATCTACACTTTAATACGCATTTTCATTTCTTGTGTAAGTGACCAATATATAAAAATTTTTGCTCTGCAAAGAAACTGTATTTATATAAACAATAAATCTATATAATACACATAAATTATGTCAAAATAAACTTTTATTTTGGATGCAAATAATCTTTGCCCGGCACTAATAACAAAAAAATTCCATATAATTTTGTCATATAGTCAGTATATATATTTTTGTACATTTTGAAGCTTGTCAGATGAGGTACTTATAAATTGGCTTGTAAAAGTCTAATAATCCATTCCTTTAACGGACCCTCAGGTACCCATAATCCCTTTCACTTATACAGATTTTCAGGTAAAATGCCAGATTTCACCAGAAATGTTAACATTGCCAGTAAAATACCAGTATTGTGCTCTGTGTGAATGTAGAACAATCAGAACACAATGTTATAAGACGTCAACTCCTGGCCAATTATAACACTCATACGCAGATGTCATATTTACTCTTTGCTGTTTGATGCACTCTTGTCTCTCACACAGACCTCTGTGTAGCCATATATAAGCATTAGTGTTTTGCTTAGCTGCATGCAGCGCCTCTGGTTTCAGATGCTTGCGTCATTTTTTCTCCATGTACAGCAGAAGTCAGAATTATTAGCTTTTTTCAGTTTGTAAAAAAAAAAATTATTTTGTTTTATTTTTTTATATTACACAAATGATGTTAACAGAGCAAGGACATTTACACAGTATATCTGATAATATTTTTTCTTTTGGAGAAAGTCTTTTTTGTTTTATTTTGGCTAGAATAAAAGCAGTTTTTAATTAAAAAAAAACATTTTTAGGTCAGTATTATTAGCCCTTTAAGCTATATGTTTTTTCGATAGTCTACAGAACAAACCCTCGTTATACAATAACTTGCCTAATTACCCTAACCTGCCTTGTTAACCTAGTCTTTGATTGTCACTTTAGGTTGTATAGAAGTGTCTTGAAAAATATCCAGTAAAATATTATTTACTGTCATGATGGCAAAGATAAAATAAATCAGTTATTAGAGATTAGTTATTACAGCTATTATGTTCAGAAATGTGTTCAAAAAATCTTTTCTTTGTTAAACAGAAATTGGGGAATAAAATAAAAATGGGGGCTAATAATTTGGAGGGTTAATAATTCTGACTTCAACTCTATAAAAAACAACACTGCAGAGTCTCTAGAATAATTTTTGGTAGATGATGACATAAAATTAATCTGTATTTTTAGTCTTTTTAAAGCCAGCTTTCCTTTCTAACCAAAAGCAAATCTTTTTAAAGTACACAAAAAAAGAACAAATCCCAATTGTAGGAGGGGCTGACTGTAATATTGGTAACCAGCAATAAAAAAGCAGATTATAGACATCTGATCATTCATGTGGGTGTAATGCTCGCTACGTCAGAGTACGTTCAGCAAATGTTTTTCCACATCCCATTACTTGCATTAACACTTCTTAGAAAAATCCCTTGTTTCTCATGCAATACTCTGAAATGCACTTTTTTGTATTTACTGGTGAAGTCATTACAGTAATTTCATGACAATTTACTGGTTTTACTGTTTAAACGGGGCTAATGGTTAAAATATCCCAGATAAACTTTTAAGCGTAAAAGTTCTTCCAAATATTTTTCATTATAGTTTAATTTGTGTCTGGCAAGATGGTTTCGGCAGATGTGCTGACAGTTAATATACCTCTTTCATACAGAAGGAGACCGTCAGGTTTAATCAAGTACGTCCTCGTGTTGACGTGCTGAGCCTGCCAACTGAGCGCTGAGCAGAGTGGACGCACTGACAGAGAGAAAGAGAGAGAGAAAGATGTTTTATCTCACACTCATGGACCCACTTCCCACTTCTGTCTTGTTTAAGGATTATATCTGACCAGCGGGGTGGTTTAGGTATTGGGGTTTAAAACCTTTATTAATGCACTGACCTCGAAACTCTGAATAGCAGTGCATATACATACTGTTGAAGCCAGAATTATTAGCCCTCATGTTGTAGTAGCCAACCTGTATATTTTCCCCCTAATTTCTGTTTAACGGAAGGAGATTTTTTTCAACACATTTCTAATGACTGATTTCTTTTATCTTTGCCATGATAACAGTACATAATATTTTTTTTATTAGATAATTTTAAGATGCTAGTATTCAGCTTAAAGTGCAATAACCAACTGGTTTGTTCTGAGAGCAGTGGTTCCCAAAGTTGGGTTCATGGGACAAAAAGTGGGGGTCGCTTGGTGTTTTACAAAAATGTTATTAAATTATTAGAATTACCATATTTTATCCATAACCTTCAGAAGATTAAAAATAGTGTTTAATACACTGTAAAACCCAAAAAGTTATGGTAACTCAAACCATTTGTGGAAACTGATTGCTACAAACCATTAAAGTTCAAAAACTAATCCTAATGAGTGCTGTGAACTTAATCCATTTAAAGTGAAGTAATGAGGTAATTGAAGCATTTAATTAACTCATTACCTTCAACACTGAGTTCAAAACTCTTTTCAATAGAGAAGAATTTACTTTCAGTCAATTTTAAGTTAATTACACTCATTTCATTTGATAAACTTGGTAGTTAGTACTTTTACAGTGTAGTTATATTTAAGAAACAATGTGAAAATAAAAACCCATCAGTTTTCTATTCGTTTCTTTTCCTTTGGATTGGGACCTCTTCCATAAATATGTTATATTAACACAGAAATAGCGCCAGTTCCAGCAGATTGATTTTACGGCACCTTTTACAGCACTCACATAGTCTACATTAAAAATAAAAACCATGAATGAACATGGAGGATGGTCTCCAAGTGGCGGTCTCCAAAAATAAAGCAAGAATAGATTTTTTCTATAAACATTGTGCCCACCAGTTAATCTTAAATTAAACAAATCAATAAATGACTATTAAAAAGTCTTGTTTTTAGATTGTTGCACTTTCTGTTGTCAATATGCTCATGTTTATATAGGCTTTTTGGTGTGTGTGCATCTTTTTATGCAATAGTTATATGTTTATATCCACTTCCGAGGATAGTGTGGGCCGCAATTACCTGGAATTGTTATTTTGGGGGCACAGGCTAAAATGTTGAAACTCTGTAAGTGTAAGCTGTAAGTGAACCTCTGCTGTAGACAAGAAAGTTCCTTAAAGAGGCTAATAATATTGACCTTAAAATTTTTTTTTCAAAATAAAGTCGAAATAAAAAAATAAGACTTTCTTCAAAAGAAAAAAATATTATAGGAAATACTGTGAAAATGTCCTTGCTCTGTTAAACATCGTTTGGAAAACATTTGCGATAAAAAAAACATTCACAGGTGGGCTAATAATTTTGATTAATAATTTCAGTTGTATATATATAAATTGACCAGTTACATAATGCTTCATAGTGGAAATCATGATGTAATTCAGACACTGCTGATATAAACCCATTTCCATCAGGTCAATTACTATGTTTTTGTTCCACCCTCGGATTCGCTACAAGTCCTGGGAAAGGCAGTTACTGTTTGTGTTTCCTAGACAGTAATCTTTTAAAAACAGATTTGTAACTCAGCTGCTGACAACACAGTCAGGCTGGCAGTATCAAGGCCGCATGCCAATGTGTCTTTTCCTGTTCACTTTCAATATATCTTTCTCTCGGTCTCCTGTGCTCTTACTTCATTTTTCTTCTCGATTCTACAAGCTTGTTCAAGCACAAACACCAATACATGGTTAGTTTAGTCAAACACTTGTTTCTCTTTCCTGCAGCACCTCTCCATCTCCAATGGCAGTATTCAAGTGGATGCCTCTTTCATGCAAACCCTGTGGAATGTTCAGCCGACCTGCTCCAGAAGCAGCGTAGCAGTGGGTATGTCAGTAAAAGATGAAGATGCCATTCATAAACCTACGTAAATCTATTACGACCAATTAACTTGTTCCTTTGTCTCATGATGGGAATTACTGGAGTAAGTTCTGTTGAACTGCAAACAATCAACAATCAGCAGTGGTGGAAAGAGTACTGAAAGTCATACTTCAACAAAAGTAACATTACTTGCCTAAAAATGTAGTGCAAGTGAAGTAAAAGTACATAATATTACTAAAAGTATATAAATATTACTAAAAGAATGAGTAAAAAGATTGACGTCAATAGCCTAGTGGTTAGTGCGTCGACATATAGCAGCCAGGTGCTCATAACAACCCGAGTTCTATTCCCAGCTCGAGGTCCTTTGTTGATTGCTCTCTCTGCTCCCTATACTTTCCTGTCTGTAAATCTCCACTGTCCTGTCATTAAAGGTGAAAACCCCTAAAAAAAGTATGAGTAAAAAGTTGACCTTTTAAAAGTAATATTGTAGTGAGTATTACATTGTAAAAAGCTTATGCATTTACATGTAATTTGTGGATGTGTGTAAACGTAACATTCTGTAATGCATTTAGTTTTTGCCCAGCAGGCACGCAATGTCATAAGACGCTAATTTTGAAAGTGACCAAAGTTCAACGTCAAACCAACATCAAAGTCATATTGATGTCAAATACTGACATTTATTCGTCAACTATGGCAACCAAAATTTAACATCTGATAGACGTCATAGTAGTAACGTCCACACAACGTCAAGCTGTAACATCATTAGACGTTGATATTTGGTTGATTTTAGGTTGGATGTTGGACATTGAGGTCGGTCTAAAGTTGGGTTCTGATGCAATTTTCATTTCTAAACAAAATGCAATGTCCCCATGAAGTTTGGATTACAACGTCAATCTGACTTTGTGACGCCATTTCGGGCATCATACAGTAAACATTCTTCATCTTCTCATCATGCATCTAAACAGTCTCTGGGTCATTGCATGTAAAGATTTTGGACATCTTCTTGGGGATTTTTAATGCTTCCAAACAGTTTGCTGCAACTAATAATCATCCATGTCTTGATGTAGTTTATTATGAGGCGATTAACCTTCTATGTGCGATTTGATTGCCCTTGAACCACAGGACTAATTTTTCTAATACCTATACACAAGAAAAAATAAAGTAATGACTGCAGGTTGAAAGTAAATGATGGAGTAAAAGTACCAATACTGCACAAAAAATGTACTCAAGGGAAAGTAAAAATACAAATTTTTTAAACTACTTAGTAATTTACAATTCCTGAGAAAAACTACTCAATGACAGTAGTTTAACAATATGTACTTTGTTACTTTACAACGCGGACAATCAGTGAAGTGTTCTTAAAACTGGCTACAATGGGGTGGCATTGTTCTCCTCCAAGTTCATCTATCAAATATTTAAAAACAAATATTAAAACACATTCCTTTCAGCAGACCATAAATAACCCAAAAACTCGATACAAGACTTTCTGCAGCAACATTGCAGATGTATATTGAATATTACAGTATTGTATAGGCAATATAAAAGAGACAGTAATCTGGGTGAAACAAAACCCAGTGAACACAAAAGCTTTGAGCTTTTTTTTAGTTAAAAAAAGTGTAATGTTATTTTTTGATGGATAAAAATAAAGCACAAAAGTTGAATGGCAGGTGACTACACTACACTACAAAAAAGCCTTGCTGCCTTAAATATATTAGTTAAATCAAGTAAACTTTTCTAGTCGTCTCAACTTGTCAATCAAACTGAATAAAATATTAAGTTTAACTTTTTATAACTCAATGTAGTTGAAACTTGTTTAAAAACAACCTATAACTTAAAACGCACTAGTTACCAATGGAAAAATATTTTTTTTTAACAAGCATAACTGATGGAATCATCTCACCATTCTCTTGTCTCTGCAGGATATCTTCTGGGTGGACAAGTGATGCGCCTGTTTCACGGGCACGATGAGAGCCTTACTATACCAGGATACGAGCAAAGCCAAGAGCAACAGAGGTGAGCTGTCCATCTGTCCATCTATCAGTAACCAATAACTAATAGTTTGGAAGTCAATTGGCGATAAGTAGAACAATAAAAATAAATAGTAGTTTTTCGGAGAATGATTGCAAAAACAAAAGGCATGAAATGATTGAAGAAAAGTCCCACACTCTCAACAATTAAAAAGCCACCAGGGAGATTAAGTGACAAGCAGTTTATTGAGAAAAAGGCGAATGTTTTAGTTCAAGTGTTGATTGTTGTCAATGACAAACAAACAATGTAATGGGAGCCATCTTAATTTGAGAAATCCCATGATCATTTAGATCACATGAAAAAATAGTTAAACACACAGTAAACAACGGATTTTATTTTAAAACCTTAACTGCAAAAAAGTTCGAACTTAACTCTGAACTTTATTAACTATTCTTTTCTTTAGCCAAATGTCTTTAATATGAATACAATCTATTGCTTGACACAAAATGTATGCATAAATGAAACAACCAAGTTGTAGCATATTCATATAATATAATTAAAACTCTAGTGAGCTAGTTTTGTTTTTGAACTGATAACATTAATATTAAAATAGCATTTACTACTATCTATCTATCTATCTATCTATCTATCTATCTATCTATCTATCTATCTATCTATCTATCTATCTGTCTGTCTGTCTGTCTGTCTGTCTGTCTGTCTGTCTGTCTGTCTGTCTGTCTGTCTGTCTGTCTGTCTGTCTGTCTGTCTGTCTGTCTGTCCGTCTGTCTGTCTGTCCGTCCGTCCGTCCGTCCGTCCGTCCGTCCGTCCGTCCGTCCGTCCGTCCGTCCGTCCGTCCGTCCGTCCGTCCATCTGTCTAGCTATCTATCTATCTTGCTATCTATCTATCTTGCTATCTAGTTGTCCATTTGACCATCTGTATGTCTGTCTGTCACAGGCATTTGAAAACTACAGTAAAGTTAGACATCACTGCATTTTAGTGAGGTATCGGTGGGGCCAGATGGAATCTATGGACATTTTTTGCTATTTCTGCGCAGAGTTGTGTTAAAAATCTGCAGGTTCATATGGAATTATTTTATTCTATTAATATATGCAAAAAAAGTAATACATTTTTAACTTTTATTTAATGCGTACAATGCAAATCTAATTGGATCCACTTTATTTGGTAAACAAAGCAAGTTTCTCATATAATATTTCTACTAAAAGACAGAAAATATTACTTTACAAACTGTATTGTAAAAATATTATATAAATATTTTCATTTTAGTCAATAACATTACTGTAATTAATTTAAAAACTGAATGAATATACATTTACACACATTTACACAAGAAAAAAAAAAGAATCAATGATGGGTTAAAAATCTACGGAAATCTGCTATTAGTTTTAAATGGAATGACTATTCACTTGCAACCACAAGTTTAGTTAATTTTGACTGACATGACATTATCAAATTATAGTGTTATAAAACAGCAGAGAGGATTATGAAAGCAATTGATGCATGTCCAAAAGCATTTGCATTTTGTTGGAAGGAATGAGAAACTGCTATTATGATGTGCACAAATGACTAATTGTTTTGAGTTAGTAAATGCATTATCTGTTGTGCAAATGTAAATAATGTTGTGAGAAATGCACCAAAGCCACTGAGAAAAACTGTAACAGAAAATATGAATCTGTGTGAAAAAGCATGTCTGCTAATTTCATTATTTTCACAGAGTGGTGAACTATGAGGCCGGTAAAGGAGGGTCCAAGGCCAGATCTTTATGGAGACTGGAGCCTCTTCGGATAAGGTGAAATTAAACACACACTTACTTAACTTCTTGTGTGCACACATACACACTCACACACAACTCCTTTGGGCTAAAACTGCAGTAAATTTTTGATGACCCAAGACTTGTTGTTCCTCATCTGTCTTTTCCAATTATGCCCAAAAGAGTAGTTCAAAATCAGGTCAGTGAGCAGTGCATCTAATCCATGACGGGTAGAAAAATCGAAAGGTTTCCTTCTCTTCTGCTAAGCTCCATTGACCGATTTAGCATTACAATGCTTCACATCTCATATTTGATGGAATGTGTGGACAAAAAAAATTCAGACTCACAGGGGAGCCTTTTCACTTGAATTGTAGTTGGAGCGGGAGCCACATGAGATGGGGTCAGCCGTTCCGTCTGCGCCATCTCTCCACTGGTCACTACCTGGGCCAGACTGAGGACCAAGGCCTGATACTTTTGGACAGAGAGAAGTCGGACACAGCTGCAACTGCCTTCTGTTTCCGGCCAAGCAAGGTTTGATCTGAGTAGTACATAGATTAAAGGAATGCAAGTTAGGCAGTTACCTGCTTTTCAGGTATTGTTTCACATTGCATCTGTTAAAAGAATAAATGCTCTTTTGCAAACAATATATGAATTTAGTTTAGAACTTTTTTGCCTAAAGCTACTATAAGGGCTGCAGCAGATATCATTTTAGCATCGATTTCGCACTGTGTACATCCGCAGTAGTCTCATCGAAAGACCTGTAATGTTGAGTTTCAATTACAGTTGACCAGAAGACACACAATTGTATTTAATTACTGTATTAATACAGAGTTTTATTTAAATGATTAACTTATTTCTAGTCCAAATGTCTACGTTTCAAAGCAAAAACAAGATTATTTTTTATACTTACCCCACTGGCATATAATTTTAAGGAAATACTGTTATTTTTGCCTTATTTCTTCTGAAGGTGAAACAACACAATATTTTTACTTCTGTAAATTAAAAATTTGATTTTTTTTTTTGACATTTGGACTAGAAATGAAACAAGTCAAAGTAAGAAGGGTTTAGATTCTAAACTCGTCCCCAATTCCCAATGCTCAGTGTATTATTACTGTATTTTGGAGATTAATTAGCCATCCTCTGCTGTTTTCTGAGAGGTCATGCTGACTATTTTATCTCAATAAAGCTTCAAAATATTTACTCTTGCTGTACAAAGTGACCCGTTGACAGGACTCAGCTCATGCAGTTTGTCAATTTCCCTTCACAGGAAAAGATTGAGTCCGGCCCAAAGCGCGATATTGATGGAATGGGTATTGCAGAGATCAAATACGGTGATTCAGTCTGCTTCATCATGCATGTGTCCACGGGCCTGTGGCTGTCCTACCAAGCGCCTGATGCCAAATCTTCTCGCCTGGGACCCCTGAAGAGAAGGGTAAGAGATGATCTGTGTGTTTTCTTTGTCTTAAAAGATTGAAACTGTCACTATACCCTTCTCCAAGTCAGACTTGCGCTTTGAATGACACACACACATCTTTAATGACATCATTCAGCGTAAGTTATGATCCCATTAAAGATTATGGGGGCTCACAGGATGGTCTAATGTTGGCTCAAGCTTAACCGCAGGGACTTCTGTGTGGAGTGAAGGATATATGAGGCCATGGTTTAAATGTGATAATGAGGTAGGCATGGTGATAGTGTGTTTTTGGGGAGTGGTCAGGATTACACGTTCACATGGACTGCACATCTTTCCAGAGCCCTGCTATGCAGCTTAAGTCTGGGCTAAAGGCCAGAGAAAGCATGCCACCTTTACGCACAGCTTATGGAGCCAAAGGCATGTCTTTGATGACACTTCATTTGATTTTCACTTCTGAAGTATTGAACCACTATTTCATTTTTGTAGCTTATGAAAACTGATGGACAAACGAAGGCTTTGCTGTAAGGACCAGGTGCAAAGTGCAAGATAAAATCTATTGAATTTAATTTTTCTTTTACCCTGAATGTGGCTACCTAAAATAACAAAGTAAAAAAGTGATGAGTATGAAAACAGAAGGCACCAATCAGGACACTCTTTCAATTTTTTCAATGGTTTTAGTTACAAATAAATGATCTTCTTTTGAACAAAGATTCCTGAATTCTTGAAAGACTTTATAAAAACATAAAATTGAAAACTATATTTTTTCATGCACTGGGTTTATTAGGTATGTGTTTGAGTAAAATGTTAACATTTGTTTTATTCTATTATGGTTTGATAGTGTTTCTTCTAAATATCAGACAAAATTGTTGTCTAATTTTCATTTGATCAAAATAAATATTTAATTTGCTTTGATTGTAAATCAGGATTTTTTCTCCAAACAAATATTTTTTTTATAGTTTTAAAGTTATAAAATGAAAAATGGATATAAATGTGTTCGAAAACTTGGCATAAAATATCATTTTGTACTCTAAATCAGGGGTCTAAAACTCCAATTGGCTGGGGGCCATTTCGGTAAAGTACAAATACTTTGTCACTGTACTTAAGTCGATTTTTCTGGTTTCAGTACTTTATTTCACTATTCGTTTTTTTTAATTAAAAGTTTTAATAGTAACTTTTTAGTTTTACTGCTTACATTTTTACTCAAATATGGGTCATTTCTACTTCCCACATTTTTAACCCACAGTCGTTACTTTTGTTTTTGTTGTTCATCATGAGACGGGCTTCTTTGGCTGTCTCCAAGTGAATGCTGATGAGCACGTTGTAAAATCCTTCACGAAGCTGACCGGTCAGGTACTGGTTATCAATGATGTACAGGAACTGCGACTGGCCAAGATGGCTACACAGGCTGTGAGCGACGCGGGTGTTACCCAGGGCACAAAGAGAGCAATGTTTTGTGACGCTATCTATATTATTTCTTGTCATTGTGCCATTTGAGCATCTTTTTGATGCAGTCAATCTGTTTTTCGTTATTGCGCGCCTGCGTGCTGCAGTGCAGGGCTTTTTCAATCAAGGTTTTCACGCACCTTATGTTGGCTAGTTTATGAAGATTACCATGAGAAAGGCAAGGATGACTACACAGATGAGACAGAGGGAATCTGTGAATTTAACATGACTGATGCTGTCCTGTTTACGCGGTAATAAGACACATTTTGCTCGATTGGATCACAGGTTAACAAGAGAGGCACATTTCAGTTTAAAATTATGCCATTTAAATGATACTGTATAGGTCTTTCTCTGGTCTTCTAATCTAATAACGCAGAAAAAAATTGCTTATTTGTAAAGATTTGTACGTTTAGGACTAAAACAATCAAATACTTTATAAAACCTTCATGCATTGAGATTTATTTCCTTTATTTCCGATGAAATCATATTTCTTAATACAGAATGTATGCTGTTTTACAGTTTAGAGCTGTTATAGAGCACTTACAGACATTAAATCAGTTACAGAGTTAAAACGCATGTGTGTTGCTCTCTATCGTACACTGAGAGAAAATGAAAGTAAAACTAATCTGAATGCAGTACTTTAAATGTCAACTAGGTGGAGGGTTGAAACCACAAGTGACTATATGCGACTGCACAACAGATTGTGGTTCAAAAATGTATGTTTTGGCAGACGAATCTCGTTATATTTTTTACTTTAGTTTCAGGCCGAAGGGTATTGGAGGGCAAGTGGTAAATGGCCTTCGAGCCAGCAGTTTGAGACCCCTGCTCTAAATGATAGTTTCAATAAGTTGTAATGTACAAAATGTAAATGACATTTTAAGCAAACACATAATTATAACATTATATTACAAATCCAGAGAAAGGTGAGAAAATACATGTGGTCTCTTAATTATTTCCTTAGCTACATATACGTCAAGATTTACCATAAAAATAGGTAACACTTTATTTTAATGGTCCATTTGGAGTATTAGTAGACTGTCTGCTTAATATCTTTTGATACTGCTCCTTCAACAGACATTTAACTGACTAAGAAACTTTGCAAGTACATGTTAACTTACACTAACCCTAACCTTAACCTAACAGTCAATGTATAATCTAGTAACAATTAGTTGGCATGTAGATGCAGTGTAACTTAAATTCAACAAACGGACCCTCAAAATAAAGTGCGAATAAAAAATATTCTGTTTTTTTTTTAACACACTGAATTCATAATTTGTTTCACAGCTTTTTACTCAAACTAATGTAGTTTGTAATGGAAAAAGTAATACATTCAGTATGCATTATAGTGATATTTTTTCATATACATCTCACAATATGGTTGAGGAATAGTTTCTACGTCAGCTGTTTGCAGTCAGTGTTTATGTACATGTTGACTATGTGTGCAGGCCTTTCTCTCTCCTGAGGGCCATATGGATGACGGACTGATTCTGCAGCTCTGCCAGCATGAGGAGTCCCGAGCGGCTCGCATCATTCGTAATACCACCCACCTCTTCACTCAGTTCATCAGGTACAGCAAGCACACTCTCACTGGCCTCAAATTCAACCTACCACAAAAGAAGCATATTTCCAAGCAATAGCACACCAATGCTAGCAGATGATTTCATTCCATATTTTCTGTTTTAGCCTTTTTATTTTTAGCCTCTAGTAAAGAAATTCAGATAAGATTTTGTAAGCATGTGTCAAACAGAATAGGCCATCTGACCAAATATATGACAAAATCGCACACTACTCATGTCGGTGCTACATTTGAATTTAAACTTCATGACCATTAGAAAGTATGTTATATAGTATGACTGTGTTTCCCAGTACTGGGTTGCGGCTGGAATCTGCTGCGTTAAACATATGCTGGAGTTGTTGACGGTTCATTTTGTTGTGGCGACCCCTGATAAATAAGGGACTAAGGAGAATAAATAAATGAATAAATGAATAGTACGAATGTAAGTAGTATAAATGGAATTTAGTTGTACTTTCTCCACTATGTTGTCATTATCAAGTGACCAACTCACGTCAGTTGTGTTGCTTTACTCCCATTTCTTGCTTGATCTTATGATAATAAATTGTCCATTGGATGCACACTTCAGAATCTCACTGGAAGTAGTGGGTCATCTGGGTACCTCTCGCCTACTACATATGGATTCATTTACTGTACTACTGGGCTCATATGCTATTTTTCTTATACTTTATGTAAGGAATTACATGATTTTGGATGCACAGCAGATCTTTGAACAAAACATTTCAGACACTGATGAAAGAGGTGATGCTGCAATGCATATTATTAGAAAATCCAACAGTTTTTTGACCTTGGGTGAATGTAAAAAGGTTCTTGGATATCTTTAAAACTATATTGGGAACATTTACACTGGGTAAAATATGTGACCTGGACCACAAAACCAGTCCAATGTTGCACAGGTATATCTGTTTTTAATTACCATTTGAAAATTAGATAATGCCCCATGAAGATATTTTGTAAAACTACTTCAAGAAATATTTAAAAACCTAACTTATTAGAAATATGCATAGCTAAGAACTTAATTAGGAGAACTTTACAGGTGATTTTCTTAGTATTTTGATTTGTTTGTGCTCTCAGATTACAAAATGGCAAATAGTGGTTTCTCAGCTGAATATTATCATGCCCTAACATCAATGGAAGACTTATTTATCCAGCTTTCAGATTTCTAAAAAAATCTTTTGAGTTGTTCTTTTTTTTGTGTTGTGGTCCAGAGTCATATGAGCACTACTGAATTAATCGAAGTGCTGATTATATTAATAGTGTGTTCCTGTCCTCAGGGGTCTGGATAGTTTGAGTGGGGAAAAGGCTTCAGAGGTGACTTTGCCTGTGTCTGAAGTGCTGGAGACCCTGAACGACCTCATTGTGTACTTCCAGCAGCCAGACTCAGAGCTGGAGCATGAGGAGAAACAGAGGCAGCTCCGGTCTCTCATCAAGCGCCAAGATCTCTTCAAAGAGGAGGTTAAATACAACCCTCACGTCGCGTTAATGGAAAATACATGCAAACGAAAAAGGCAGATACTTATTAATACAATTACTATTATTATTATTGTAGGGAATGCTAACCCTGTTGTCTCACTGCATCGACCGGCTTAACGTGTACAACAGTGCTGCTGAGTTTGAGGAACTTGCTGGCGAGGAGGCAGGAGAGGCCTGGAAGGACATCCTTAACCTTCTCTATGAGCTTCTGGGTGAGAATTCAATCACATGTTCACAGCCTTCAGCTGTTTGCCAAGGGTGATGATGGAGAGACATGACAGTTATTAGAGGCAGTCAAACTGCAATTCTATTTTCTTTTATCACCCTGTTGTTGACGCTTAGCCTGATTTATGCAGGACAAATGCACTGTTAGAAAAGGAGGGCCTTGTACTAGATATTAAAAGTTTAGATTCAAGCTCGATTTAATTTTTTGCTAAACTTTAGTTTTTTTCTGTATCTTGAAGATGTTTTACTTCTAGATATGTGATCTTGGGTCTTAAAACCAGTATTACTGTAAGTTGCACAGGTATAGTTTTGGCAAATACATTCTGTGGGTCAAAAATGATAGATTTTTCTTTTATGCCAAAAGTCATTTAAGTATTAAGTAAAGATTCTATTCAGTTAGAATATTTTGTACATTTCCTACATGAACATTTCAAAAATCTATGTTGAATTAGTAATGTAATTTTTAAGCATCTCATTTTGACAACTTTATTGGCGATTTTCTCTGTATTTAGATTGTTTTGAACCCTCAGATTCAGTGTTGTATTGGCTAAATATTGTCCTATCTTAACAAACCATACATTAATAAAAGCTTATCTGTTCAGCTTTCAAGTGGATGTAGGATTTGATGTACAAATCTAAAAAAAAGTGGTTTAGAATCACTTTGTACAGTACAGAGTTCTGCAGTGTTGACATTTTTGTTGGCCAGCCCAAAAATTCCAGCTTCACCCATCTTCATCTGATAAAATGCCAAGTGGATTTTTAAAATTACTGCAGATTTTAAACGTCGGGGTAAGAATTTAACCATATTCACACCCTTCAGCTGGGCGATGATGGACCAACAAAAGTGTATAATTTCTTGGGCTAATTTATTTAAATATATTATTGAATTATGTAAATTATATTTTTCCATCAAATTCGTAAGAAAGTGAAAATCACGGTTAAAATTATATAATTTGTGAGAGTTTGTAGCCCTATGCTAGCATCTGTCTTACGGATATGAGCTGCTGAATCTGTGGTGTCTTTAAAATGCAATGTTAGTAGAGATCTTTCCCCACAGAACTTTTCACTCCCATCTTTGTTTTTATTGCACTGTTCTCACACGCTCATTTGAACTGTAAATCTGGTTCTTAATGTCCCATACAACCTCTGCAATCTCATTTAGTTGTTACAACTGCCTTTCACAAGACACATAAAAACTTGAAAAATATTACAAGTCTGGGTTTTTCAGAAGTATTTTACTGCTGTTAAAAGAAAAGGAAAAATATTGGGTTAACTACAGATATTTTTAAAAGGATAGTTCACCCACAAATGTAACTTTGCTCACTATTTACTCAACCTCAAGTAGTTCCAAACCTTTATAAGATTCTTTGTTTTTTATTTATTTCAGTTTAGTTTAGTTTTTAGTGTTTTAAAAACTCTTTAGGTTTATGTAGGTCATAATTCATGTTAACAAACCATTAATTGACTATCACTACTAGCTCAATAAACTACTAATTAGCTGTTTACTAATAGTTAGTAAGGTAGAAGTTGAGTTTAGGTTTTGGGTAGGATTAGGGATAAGAATATGATAATAATTTGTAACTACTAATGACCAATTAATGTTTTAGTTAACAGCATGATTTGTGACCAGAACTAAAGTGTTACCAATTCATTATTCTGTTGAACACAAAAGAAGATACAGTGCCCAGTATAATTAAGAACACCCCATTTTGAAAATGAATTTTTTTATCCATTTCTCAGTGAATATACGCAATGTAATTTGGTGTATTTAAACAAAACACATTTATTAAACAGATACATTTATTCAAATAATATTTTAGTGCCTCTTTTTTTTCTTTTTTACATTTTTTAAGGCGACAACTATATTTAAATTTTCTTTTTTTATTAATTTTATTTGTATAATTAATTCATTAATTTTTTGTTTTTTAATATTCTTAATTTTATTTACCTTATGTTTGTATATCTTGGTATCAATAATATGGAATCAATATTATGTATATTTTATTGTCTAACCTAAGATTAACCTAATAAATAATAATAATAATAATAATAATAATAATAATATGTATTATTATTATTATTATTATTATTATTATTATTATTATTATTATTATTATTATTATTATCATCATCATTATTATATAAATAATATTTTAGTCACCAAACATCTTTAGAAATTGAAAGAGAATACAATTAAATAAAAAAAAAAAAGGAAACAAATTACAACCTAAAAAAATATCAACCAAATTCATTATTATTATTTTTTTTGCTTCTCTTGATTTTTCCTCTTTTTTAAATTTGTATTTTATATTTTTCAATTACATAAATTTGGGTGTAGTAGTTTTTGGACTGTTATCGTAAGTTATTTTGTTAGATAAGCTCCAGATTTGGCTTCAGTGCTGACTAATGTATATGCACAAATATAATATTGTTTAGTTTCCTATTAAAATATGAATTTAAAAGATACATTTGTGTGGGGCGTACTTATATATGCTATATATCATATAATACGCTATATATAATATTTTATATTTTGAATAAAGCTGTAAACCTCTAACCATTGACTTCCAAAGCAGAAAAAACAAATACTATAGAAATCAAAGGTTGCAGGTTTACAATTTTCTTCAGAATATCCTCCTTTGTATTCAACAGAAGAAAGAATCTCAAACAGGTTTAAAACAAGTGAAGAGAGAGTGAAGAATTTTAAATTCTGGTTGTTTTCTGGTACATGTTTTTGGATTATTTTGACTTCATATACACCTGTATCTTTAGAGATCGAAATTTGTTTGAAATTTAAACATCTCGCCTCGGTTCACCTTGAGTTGCTCGCCATTTATCAGATCCCCCATCGAGGCCTGCTCTGAATTCTGCTGGCTCTGAGGTGACCCTGGAGAGAGGCCGTGCTGGGTCTGTCTGGAGAACAGTAGTGTGATACATTAGTCTGGTCACAACAGCCAGTTTTTAACGGCTCCATACGGATGCACTCGCTGCCTCAGGAAGCAGCTCTTTTCAGGCTGCCTGGGCTTCAAAACAGCTTAGACGATCTCTCCACAAAGTGCCTTTAGCTCATGGCTGAGTTTGATTGATTGCTCTGTGGGAAAAATAATCTTAATCCGTTTTAGTATTTTACTCACACTAGAGGTGCATTCATTTCACGATATGACTAGTTAAGGTGGGAAGCCTTGTGTGAAGGGTAGCGAAAGGGATTTGTGGGTGTTAGCCTGAAGGATGTAGGAAAAGCACTGTAACATTGAGCTTATTGCCATTGATTTTTGTCCATTAGCCGCTTTGATCAAAGGCAACAGGACCAACTGCACACAGTTCTCTCGCAAGCTGGATTGGCTAGTCAGCAAACTTGAGCGATTGGAGTCCTCATCAGGTAAATACCACCATATGTCAACCTGGACACATACATTAGCACTGATTATAGAGGTGTTGTACATTAAGCAGCCATAAACAGAGCAATCCACCATCAGCATCTGCACACATCAGTGATTTTAACAGTGGCACCATGTCACAGTAGTATTACACAGCATTCATAGCAGCACACTGATCATTTTCATTATAAAATCAATAGTCATTTGTTTATACAACTCCCTGGTATCTGATTGTGTTCATTGTTCCTTGTGTTTACTGCAATGCAATATTAATAAAGCGCTTCTGTACAGGCATTTTAGAGGTGCTTCACTGTATCCTAAACGAGAGTCCAGAATCTCTGAACATCATCCAGAAGGCTCACATCAAATCCATTATTTCTCTGCTGTACAAGCACGGGCGCAACTACAAGGTCAGCATTTGCTGTTTCTATAAACACACACACAGGCACACACACATACAGTACAGATTGAAAATAAGTATAGAATATAAAGGGTGTTGCTGACCATTCAAAGTGTTTAGATCTGAGCACTATAAATATTGAATGAAGAGCTGAAAACGCATTTTTCCCCAGTTCCATATTTAAACCCTCAGATGTAAAATAAATCTGTGTTTTTGGTACTATGAGGGTGAGAGACAGTGACATTGACATATATGAGATTGGTTGAAGTTTTTTCTTTCTTTCTTTGATCATGAATAGAGTATAAATGTACAAATTTTAAAGAATTAACTTTTGTAAAAACAATATAGTTGTAAAATGTCATTTGAGTTAAAATATTTCTTCATTTTCTTTTCGGTTTTATTAATCAGGGGTCGCCACAGTGGAAGGAACCGACAACTAATCCAGCATATGTTTTACTCAACAGATGGCCTTCCTGCTGCAACCCATCACTGGGAAACACCCACACTCTCCCATTCATACACATACACTACCTACAATTTAGCTTACCCAATTCACCTTTAGCACGTCTTTGAACTTGTGGGGGAAACCGGAGGACCCTGAGGAAACCCATGTGAACACGGGGAGAACATGCAAACTCCACACAGAAATGCCAACTGACTCAGTCAAGGCTCGAACCAGCGCAGTGGTTCAGTGGTTATTACTGTTGCCTTGCAGCAAGGTCTTTATTTCGAGTCCTGGCTAAGCCAGTTGGCATTTCTGTGTGGAGTTTGCCTATTCTCCCCGTGTGTGTGCTCTGGGTCCCCCCGTCACTTTCCAAAGACATGTGCTATAAGTTAATTGGATGTAGTAAATTGGCCGTAGTGTATGAGTATGTGTGAATGGGCAGCTGGAAGGGTATCCACTGGATTAAACAAAAGCTGCTAGTTAGTGATTCATTCCACTGTGGCGACCACTGATAAATGAGGGACTAAGCCAAAAGAAAATAAAGTTAATGAATGAAGCAAAATTTCAAACCACAAAATTGTTTAGAAAAAAACAAAACCGCTAATATTACTACAAAACTTAATTAAAAAAAATATATTTATACTGTATATTATTTATGCCTGTGATATTTTGGTTGATTTTTTTTTATACTGAAACTAAGTTTTCAGTGTCACAAGATTCTTCAAAAATCCTTCTGATGTGCTGAATAGGTGCATGGAGAATTTAGTTTATTATCAATGTTGAAAACAGCTACACTTTTAATTTTGGTTTTGACACATTATCAGAGTCCGAATTGCAGGGGGGTTTGGGGGGGTCAAATTAACACTTGATCCCTGAGGAAAAAAATAATCAAAATAGTTTGCTCTGATCTGTATCTTAAAAATATTAATAATTAAAATATTAGATAACTTTAACAACTTTACATAATTTAGATAACTTAAACTGGAAAACTTGACCCCCCCACCCATCGCCAATGTATACTTCGCACCCTGTACATTTTCATTATCCATTATCGTGTATTACTGTAAATATCTTTATCTGATTTTGAATGTCTCATGACATAATTAAAACATGAATGCCAAAAAATATAAAATCTCTCTGACATGGTACATCAGTGTAACTCCAAATGAAAGGTCAGATATTTTAACAAGGGGCAGGTGTCTCTGCGGGTGTACACTCTTGCTACTTGACTTGAGAATTCCTCTGTCTTATAAAATGTGGGTCATGTAAACTCATAAAATACGTTTTAGGAGCTGCACAGCTTGTTACACTAGCAAACACTCTTAAGTATGCACTTGAGAATATGCAGGCACAAGACTGTAAATTTTTTGAGCTGGGAGATGTGCCGTATAAAAATGTGTTTAAAGCAATAAAACACCCGCATTGTTAAAATGTTTCCCATTCTCCCTTACAGATTCTGGATGTTCTCTGTTCCCTTTGTGTCTGCAACGGTGTAGCTGTGAGAGCCAATCAGAATTTCATCTGTGACCACCTGCTTCCAAGGAGAGACCTGCTGCTCCAAACACGACTGGTCAATGATGTCCAAAGGTGAACTCAGCACTTTTTGTTATGTTTTCCTCTATACATAGTGGCATTTAAAGCATTGAGGTTGGTAAGATTGATTTTGAAAGATGTCTGCATACGGACTCACCAAGACTGCATTCATTTGTATTCAATGATTAAGTTACAGTTTGTAATCAAAAAGTATTTTTATGATTTTTAGATTTTAAAAAGTCCAAAAAATAGCACATATCAAACAAAAAATATTTTGAGTGTATCCTTCATGTATAAGACTAATAACTAATAACTAAACAAAAGGATAATATAAATATTGTATGGTATTTATATCATAAATATATATGTTGAATATAATAATATAAGGGAAAACTTGTTGTAGTGAACTTTTAATTTTTTTTTTTCATTTTAATTTATTATTGTATTTTATTTTATTTAAGTATTATATTATTGTATTTAAAGTAATTACATTTATTTTGTATTATTACATTTAAAAAAATTTAATTAAATTAAATTGAATTTTATTTTATTTCAATTTAATTTTATTAAATTGTTTTTTTATTTTGTTTTATTGTTTTTTAATTTAATTTAATTTTGTTTTATTTTGTTTTGTTTTAATAATTTTATTACAGTTTATAAATTTTTTACATTTAATTTAATTTAATTTTGTTTTATTACATTTTTTAGTAAATTTAATTTTGTTTTGTTTTGTTTTATTTTTTTTAATTAATTTTATTACATTTTATAAATATTTTTACATTTAATAAAATTTTATTTTGTTTTATTGCATTTTTTATTTAATTACATTTTCTTTTATTGTATTTAATTTAATTAATATTTTATTTTATTTTAATCGATTTCATTATTTTCGTGTTTTTAGCATTAACAACTTTTACATTTGTTTATTTGCCTTCAAAATTTGAAAAATATATATGCAGCGGTTTACATCTTTGCTTCTTTCATATTTTCAGTAGATATTTGTGCTAGACCACTTGTCAGAAATATTCATTTGGAAACCAGTGTTTTTCACTAAACCAATCATGGTCAATGCAAAAAAACACAATCAAGTGGGTAATATTTTAAAATTACTAATGCATTTTTATTACGCATTATTTTCTGTAATTATTTACAGTATGAGACCCAACATCTTCCTGGGCATGAGTGAGGGCTCTGCGCAGTATAGGAAATGGTACTTCGAGCTGATCATCGATCAAGTAGACCACTTTGTAACCAGTGAGCCCACTCACCTTCGCGTTGGCTGGGCCACCACTAAAGGCTATGCCCCGTATCCCGGCGGTGGGGAGGGCTGGGGAGGAAACGGTGTTGGAGATGATCTTTACTCCTACGGTTTTGATGGCCTTCATCTGTGGGCAGGTACATTTAAGGGAATATTTCATCCAAATATGACATTTCTGTCATCATTTACTCTCCCTCCACTTGTTGTAAACCAATGTAAATTTCTTTTCTCTGTTGAATTCAAAAGAAGATGTTTTGAAGAATTTTGGTAGCCAAACAGTTAAGGAAACGCTCCACTTATTTGAGAATAGGCTAACTTTACCACTCCCCTAGAGGTAAACAGTTGAGTTTTACCATTTTTTAATCCATTGAGCCAATCTTCGTCTGACTGGAGCACTTTTAGCATAGCCTAGCATAAATCATTGAATCAGATTAGACCATTAGCATCTTGCTCAAACGTTTTTACTTATTGATATAATATGATTAAATGATATGGATTTTTTATTTTTGAATATGATGCTAATGGTCTAATCTGATTAAATGGATTATGCTAAGGTAAGCAAAAAGTGCTCTCGCCAGACCTGGGGCCTCATGTACGAAGACTTGCGTGGAAATCTTACTAAAACATTGCATACGCACAAAGCTGTAAATGTGCGTACGCAGAAAAAAAATCAGATGTATGAAACACTGCGTACGCCGAATCTCACGCATATTTTTTTGTACATCCGAATGAACGTGAAACTGAGCGCAACATGCACAAGCACAAAACCCCTCCCTGCCTCCTCCCCCGTATGAATATGCTAATGACTATGCTAATGGAAAAACCCAACGGAAAAGCAATGGCAAAATCAAGCAAGAAGAGAAACTTTGAACAGAATGTGAATTGGAGGTGCTGCTTTCGGAGGTAGACCGGAGAAAATCAGTGTTATTTGCAAGTTTGCAGAATTAACAACAAAAGAAAAAAAATAGAGTGGGAGAGTTTAGCTGATGCGGTTAACACAGTTGGGTCTGAACATCGCACCAAGTGCATTAAAAAAAGAAATAGTGTGGTTTATATTTGTAAAATGTTGCAGTACCAGTGGCGCACCTTGTAAGACGTATGTCATCATGTTTTGACACGTTCGAGCATGAACTCAGATCGAATCCAGTGTCTTTATAGCAATGTGCGCGCAGTAGATAGCTCAGATTACATTGGGAAAACAGGCGACTGCTGCAAATTGTGCTTTAATGTTTAGCTGGTCAATTGTATGGTATGGAAACCTTATATACCTACTAGATGAACCCATCTCATACAGCTGCCATTGCAAGGCTCAGACACTTTGTAGAGAGGAATTTAACACAACTGCCTCTAGGAGTCGCCAATGGAAATAAAACAGACACGCAAATAAAATGTGCGTACGGCAGCCAGAAAGCTGCCGTGAAGCTGCGCACATTCCCACGTTCAGTTCATGGTTAGTAAATCCAAACGTGAGCGATTCTGAGCATGAAACCTGGCGTACGCAAAGTTTTTGTGCGTACGCAGCGTTGATACATGAGGCCCCTGGAGATTGGCTGAATGGATTTAAAAATGATTAAACTCCACTGTTTAACTAGAGATGAGTTCTAAAATGAGCCTATTTCCAAAATAAGTGAAGGTTTCCTTTAATGGTTTCCATTGACTTCCATAATATTTTTAGTTTCCCTACAATGGAAGTCATTGTTACCACTGGATACCTAGATTCTTTAAAACATCTTTTTTTGTGTGTTCAACAGAAGAAAGAAACTGAACTTGAGGGTATGTAAATGCTGAGTACATTTTCATTTTGAGTGGACTTTTCCTTTAAGGCTGCATTACCAGTGTCTTTTCTTGCATAGTTTTTTATCGAACTCATTTTCTTCATAGATTGTCTGAGTAGTAGTATTAACACAAATCTGCGATTCTCTCCACATCTGACAGGGCGAATCCCGCGGGCCGTGGCCTCTATTAACCAGCACTTGCTGAATTCAGACGATGTTGTGAGCTGCTGTCTGGATCTTGGAGCTCCTAGCATGTCTTTCCGAATTAACGGTCAGCCCGTGCAAGGCATGTTTGAAGACTTCAATGTGGATGGCTTCTTCTTTCCCGTCGTCAGTTTCTCTGCTGGGGTCAAGTGAGTTTCTCCAATATAAAGTTCCCAAGACTTATGAGAGATATTGTGTTTAGACGGGATATGTTTACATTTATTTTAGTGTTGTCAAATTAAGCCAGGAGCAAATCAGTACTTTAAAAATGGTCAGTAAAGATTCAATTCAATTCATGTTTATTTATATAAAGCTTTTCACAATGTAGATTGTGTCAAAGCAGCTTAACATATTTCTAGTAAAGTCTAGATTTCAGAGATGAAGTTCAGTTTTGTTTGGTTCAGTGTGGCTTAAAGAGCATCAAATGTTTCACAAACATATTTCTTTAGTGTGTGAATGCAGTCAGAGGCATTTAAATGAGTCAGAATAAGCACAATAATGAAGAGTTTGATCATTGCGAGCTCTGCATGCTCATAAATTGTTTTGCTTTAACCAAAATGCTTTAAAAAGTAGGCTTTTTGCTTGAATATCTCTTTCGATATCCCTGTATTACTTAGAATACTTAATTGGAAAAGTAATACTTTTAAATGCTTCAAAGTACACACTTCAAAACTTAAAGAGTGTTAAAGATTTTAGCTGAAACTATGTCCTTGGTGATATCTATAATGCAAGTCAACAAATATATACAGGCAAAGTTAAATTAATATTTGTGAGTCCTAACTATACATTAAGGTCTAATGAAGTGAGACTCTACAAATGGTTTTGAGTGTGTGTATAATAGTTTTTCTCTGTTCTTGGAATTATAAATTTCTGAAATCAGTTGTTGTGCTTTGACAAATGAGTCCTTTCTTTTTCTGGGTAGCTTTATGTTCAGTCAACAGAGACAGGCTACAACTCATTTGACTTCTCCACCAACTGCATAGATATTACTGGATTAATGATTATTTAGCCAATTCAACTTGAGTTTGTTTAATTTTTTCGTCCCCAAGGGTCCGTTTCCTGTTGGGTGGTCGGCATGGAGACTTTAAGTTCCTGCCTCCAGCAGGTTATGCACCATGTTATGAAGCCCTGCTTCCCAAAGAAAAGATGCGTGTGGAGCCTGTTAAGGAGTATAAAAGAGACCTGGAGGGAGTGAGAGATCTACTGGGCACCACAGAGTTTCTGTCCCAGGCCTCCTTCATCCCTGTTCCTGTTGACACCAGCCAGGTCAGATATGATCAGAAACAAAGTAACTTTCAATGCTTATAAACACATTTCAAGGGGCTGCATGATTAACAGCAGATTAATTTAACATGAACTCACACTGCTTTAAGCAGGCCAGTATAAAATGTTTTATGCAATAAAATTATTTAAGAAAATGTATTTTAATTTAAAATAAATAATTGAAATTATTATTTTTAAATAATAATTGTCATGAATGCCATATTGATGTGCAAATTACAGTAATCTGTGCTGCCCTACAAACAAACACAGCAAACATGGCAAATATTTTTAAAGGTCCTGAGAAGTGCTTTGAAATGTACTTTTTTATTTGATGTTTGACGTAATGTCGAAACCAGTGTTGCCAGATATTGCTGACTTTTTCCAGCCCCAAAGCTGTCCAAAACCTGCCTAAACACACAAAAAACACCCAAAATATTAAATCAAAATTATCCTGGTTACTTTAACTGTCATATTTTTCTAATCATACAGCAACCAACAGCAGCAGTGACAGAACCACAACATAACGTGAAGTGGAGTCAGATTTAGATTTTTTTACCCACACAATCAAACTTGAAGGTGTGGTCCAGAGTGTATTTTTAAGGCTTGGTTGTGTTTATAAGATGCAATACAATGTGTACTCATGCTTCACTTGTAGAAAATCATATTATGTTTTCACATAACTTACTTACAGCTAACATGAAAACGAGACCCGCCCTCAAGAGGCACTGATTGGTCCGCTAACCTAATGTGCTGTGATTTGCGGATTGGCTTCACGTCGCTCCCCTACAAGAGTGCGTATTTGTGCTGTGTAAACAGTCCAGTCAGAGGCTCAGAGCAGCGCTCTGTTAGCAGCGTAGCTGCCTGAATAAGACAGAAATGAAGAGCACACAGCTCACGCCTGATCTCTAAAATAAAACTGCCCCCTTTACAACATACTGTTAACGCTAGAAACTGTGCCTGCAATTGATCAATTTTAACAAATAAAAATACTTACAGGTTGTGGCTTACAATCCACAACTTTGTCTGTTGGAGGAGTTTTAACCGAATCCAGCACTGAACTGGGAGAGATTCTAGATGTTCTCTTTGTCAAATGCTAGCGCTGGATCTTTTTTATATAATTCTCTGGAACATACCTAAAATTAATTTGTAAGCACTTCTCTCTTTGTGTTGTGTCCTTTGGAAGCCCAAATACAGAAACAGAACAAGCTTTATGGAAATATCAGTGTTTGGAAGGCATTTTAGCTTTCTCTGCTTTAACATTACAGCACCTCTGGCCATGCCCCTCTGCTGCGCAGGGTGGGTAATGTAGCTGTGTGAACATAAACAACATCTCTGAATGTAATACGCTCAAAGTTCAATGCAAACGGAAACATTGGCTTTTACAGAGTTACTCTGGCTTAGTAAAGCCTAAAGTGAACAAATTTGGGGACTACAAAAAAACCTTAGTGAGATCACAAATGCTTCAGGTTACGCATGAGCAGGCATTTTGTTGTACCACCGCTCTTCCAGTGAGAGTGGTTGGGCTCAAGTGCATATCTTATATCTTGTTTATATCTTCTAAATGTGAATTTTATCACTGTTTTGAATACTGATACTAACATCTAAAAAACTTTATTTTAATTTCATGGGATCATGCATTTTTACAAACAAATTTTACTATACTATTGCTTCAAAGATTTTAGCTAAATTAGAGGTCCTTGGTGACTTTTGTAATGCAAAGACTACTAAACTTTGAGACTCTCCCAAAAAACATGTAGAGACAAAACTGTATTGTGGCCCAATTGTGCAACTTTACCAAAAGACATCATACATGGCAACAAAAGAAAATCAGTTTACGATTGCATTTCTCCCCACCTCGTCGAGCTTTAATCTTTCTTGTGCGATTCTTTCAATATTATTTTATTGATTCTGCTCAAATGTAAATTTGTTGTTATTTTGTATGTCTTGTGATCCAGATTGTCCTGCCTCCACATCTTGAAAACGTGCGGGACAAGTTAGCTGAAAACATCCATGAGCTCTGGGGCATGAACAAAATCGAGCTTGGCTGGATGTACGGCAAGGTAAGGGATGCTAAACAGCATCGTTAGTATTTCATCAGAAACAAGATCATCTCTGTATGACATAGGAGCAGATATTCAGATAATTTCTGCAGTGTGCCTTTAACTACCCAGAGGAGGATAATTGAAAATGTCAACCTGAATTGAACATGCTTGGCTTCAGCATTAAATGAATATTTAAGCATCCCAAGAAGCGACACAGCAGATGGGCATGCAGATCTCATTCTCAGATAGTAATGGCAAAAGAAAAGTACTTAGATCCGGTTTTATGCCTTCCGCTGTTCGCTGCAGGAGAGTAACTCCAGAAATTGCAGAGCACAGTGGAAAAAGCTTTGCAGTATCACTGTAGTTAAGACAATCTTAATGAGCAGCATGCTGTCCAGCCCCATGGCAGAAAAAATGAATTATGGTTGAGCACTGCCGTTACTCTTGAGGCCAGATCTTAGCATTCATTAAGAACAAATATTTCAGAAGCCCAGCTGCTCTCAGATTAATCAGATTTTAATCAGACTCTGCTGGCTCAAGGTAGCATTGTTGTGAGCGTGTGGGGTTACAGGACAAGAGCAGCTTGGCAAGCACAATGCCACTTTCATCTCACCACCGTTATTCAATCCTACAGTAAATGCTTTACCATCTTCTCCCACATAACATCAGTCTAAAGAGATTTACGGGTCAGAGATTGGTATTAGTTTTGCGGTGTCTGACTTAAATCATATCACCTCCCTTGCTGATTCATTATTTCTCCCCTTAATTTAAAGTTGGTATAAAATCAAAATTCGCTCTTCTTCTTTTTATACACGGTCAAGCACGAAATTATTCATAGCCCTGGCAAATTCTGACTTAAAGATTTACTTTTATTCAACCAGCAGGCTTTTTGACCAAAAATGACACAGGCTTCTCTCAGAAGTTAATAAGACTATGTTCAAGTGGCATCATTGTGGAAAAAAATATTTCTTTAAGTAACTTTAAGTCCGAATTTCCCTGGGGTATGAATAATTTTGGGCTTGACAATATGTAGTAGTGCTTGTCATAAACAATGTATACAGTATGTGCATGGATCCTTATTTTGTAAAAATTAATTTTACTCTCAATCTTTAATCAAATAACCTTCCCTCCCCTTCGAAATCACTTTTCTTTACTTCTGTTCACACAGAATGCCTTTAGGCTGGAAATTCATGACATTCTTATAGATAGCCAATATAATATAATATGATTAATCAGTATAAATAAATGTATATTTTTTCAGGTCCGAGATGACAACAAGAGGCAGCACCCTTGTCTTGTTGACTTCTCTAAACTGCCAGAAACAGAAAAAAATTATAACCTGCAAATGTCAACTGAAACTTTAAAGTGAGTATTACCAGTAGGGCTGTGTGATTTGGGGAAAATATTTAATTGCAATTTTTTTCACAGATATTGCGATTTTGATTTGATTTACGATTTAATTTTGTGGTCAAGCTTCAGCTCAATAATCTGTATCGTAGATACTTACTGCTATAACGCAGTGATTGTTAGTTAAAAGAACTGATAATATATTACAGTAACTTAAATATTTAGAAATGAAACACTCATTTTTCTTTATAACAAACAGTAAACGCAAATAAAATGACCTTACCTTTCTGTAAACAAGTTAAACTCAAATTAAGGAGATAGTGTAGCTTGTTATAACAACAAAAAATAATAATAATTATAAAAATACAGAACACTTAGCAAGCTAACACTGCTGAAACAACTCTGAAATTGTACTTTGCTGTTGCTTGCTACTAGATTGAGTGGCACTGGCAATACTTTCAGTTGACTTTTTAGCAAGACAATTATCACTTAATTGTGCTTACTCAATTGCTAGTAGGATTATTACACACAGACGGCAGTCACGCATTTGCTCTGGGCAGGGGAAATCGAATAATACAAAAATATTTCATATCGCAGCCCCTTGCGATTATTTAATTGCAATGTTTCAAATTACGATTCGGTTTTAATTAATCGCATGGCCCTAATTACCAGTATCTTGCTTTACATAGAATTGCATGTGTAAAAGTTTGTCGTTTGGGACAGAATTATTAAAATGTTTATGGTAAATAAATGATATTTTAGATAGGCTTTGGCTATAAATTCATATTAGCCTTTTGACTTGATCAAAATATTTTGATCATATTTTGATATTTTGCAATAACCAGCTTAATGAGGCGTTGAACTGAATAATTTAATTTGATTAAACTGGTGATGCATGGCTTGTCTTTAACATAAAGTATTGCAATATCGTTTGCTGATCATTTCTTCAGTTTTTTGAAACTTGATCTGTTTCAGGACCCTGCTTGCTTTGGGCTGCCATGTTGCACAGGTCAATATAAATGCTGAGGACGATCTGAAAAAGATGAAACTGCCAAAAAAGTAAAACCAACACACATATTAAACACAAAAACATACTGTTTGTATAACAACTAGATGTGTTAAGGAAATTTTTTTTGTGTTTTTTGTCACACAGCTATATGATGGCAAATGGTTATAAACCAACTCCACTGGACCTTTCTGAAATAAAACTGAATCCTGGTCAAGAGGTTCTAGTTGATAAACTGGCTGAAAATGCTCATAATGTTTGGGCTAAAGATCGCATAAAGCAAGGGTGGACCTATGGCATTCAGCAGGTAACCATGTGCTGTTCATTAATCATTAAATATGAATTTTTTAACAATAAAACTGTATACAATTATCTCTTTTTCATTTTATTCAAAGGATTTGAAAAACCGACGAAATCCGCGCTTAGTGCCATATGCTTTATTAGATGAACGAACAAAGAAATCGAATAGAGACAGTCTTCGGGAGGCCATCCGTACTTTGGTTGGATATGGATATTTCATAGACCCACCCGATCAAGAGAGTGAGTTTTATCTTGTGTGTGCATTTACAGTTAAATTCAGAATTATTAGCCCTCCTGAATTATTAGCCTCGCTGTATTTTTCCTCCAATTTCTGTTTAACTGAATTAAGATTTGCCATTAAGCTAGTATTTTTGACTTCAACTGTATATAATATATTTCAGTTTGTTGTTTTTTGCTCAATTATAAAGATGTTTGTAGGAATTTGATTAATTTTAATTGGTCAATGATTGACAATAATCTTTGGTCTTCAGCTGCTCACCAGGTAGAAAAGGAGGGCATTGAATCCATCCGTCTCTTCCGTGTGGAGAAGACGTATGCTGTGAAGACAGGAAAGTGGTATTTTGAGTTTGAGGCGATCACTGGAGGGGACATGCGGGTGGGCTGGGCACGGCCCGGATGCCGACCTGATATCGAACTAGGAATGGATGACCAGTCATTCGTCTTTGATGGCCATAGGGTGATTATCTGATGCTTCCTCATTGATCTGCTATTTGTTTCATTTTGTTTCTTTATGACAAGATAATTAGGACATACTGTACAGTTGGACCGTATTTTAAAAGTATTTAATGCATTTTAAATGACTCTGTATATCATCTTCTGTTTGATGGGAATGCATGTTTGTTAATAATGCAAAGAAAAAGCAATATTTTGACCCTTACTATGTGTTTTTGACTATTTCTAAAAATATACCAATGTTTTGTGGTCCAGGATCACATGTTAGTCAATTAAGGATAATACAATTGTTTATTGTTCTGATCCAAAAACTTCTCCCAGGGCCGGCGGGTGCATATGGGAAGTCATTTCTTTGCGAGATCATGGAATAAAGGAGATGTGGTGGGCTGCTTGATCAACATGGAGGACAAATCCATGATATTCACCCTAAATGGAGAGATCCTGATCACCAACAAGGGCTCTGAGCTCTGCTTTGCTGACTTTGAAACTGAAGATGGTAAATAAATAGGCAATAATCTTTGTATCTATAACAACTAAGTGGTCTCTTGAGCTTGAAAATTATTGACCTTTGTCTCCCCTTAGGGTTCATCCCAGTGTGCAGCCTGGGTCTTTCCCAAATTGGTCGTATGAACCTGGGAAAAGACGCAAGTACATTTAAGTACTACACAATGTGTGGCCTTCAAGAGGGATTTGAACCTTTTGCTGTCAACATGAATCGCGAGGTCACTATGTGGTTCAGCAAACGCTTGCCAACATTTGTAAATGTGCCAGAAGATCATCCCCATATTGAGGTACAGTTTATCACATTTTAGGGCATTTTGGAAAAAATATTTTTGATCATCTGAGTTGGATTCTATCATTGGCATCACTTTGCATTTAGGTTACTAGAATAGATGGGACCGTAGACACACCTCCTTGTCTAAAGGTGACACACAAGACATTTGGCACACAGACGAGCAATGACGACATGATCTGTTGTCGTCTAAGCATGCCTGTTGAGTTTCACGCTGGCCCTCGGAAGATCACTGATATCAACGAGGTGATTGCTGAAGACCAAAGAGCTAAAAAAGACGATGGAGGCAAGGTTGATTATGGCAGCATTACAAAGGTAAAAACAAGAGAGATTATACTTAACTTGTCAGACTCAAAATAGATAATCCTGGGACATTCTAAGACCTTTGAAATCCTTTTGAAGGGATAATTTCCCCAACATTTCTAATTTCTTTCTTCTGTTGAACACAAAACAAGATAATCAGAGGAATAGTGGAAACCAGCATCCATTGACATCCATAGTAGGAACAAAAGTTCTATGGAAGTCAATGGCTGCTACTTTCCAACAATCTTCAGAATATGGTCCTTTGTGTTAAACAGAAGAAAATAACTCAAAGAGGTTTTGGTCAAGTGAAAGATGACTAAATGATGACAGAATATTTTAGAACTATACATTTACTACTGCTCGTAATTTATCCAGGGATAACAATTATTTAAAATTTTCCTAAAATTATGTTTTACACCACGCATTCCTAAAAAACAGGTTAATGTTCTTATTTTTCTGATGGCTGATTGACTGAATGTAGCATGGATCGTGCAACCTCATATTATGTATTCCTGACTCAAAATGTGTCAGACTATAAAGCTAGGAACATAATAGGCTTTTCTATACTCCAGTTGACACATTGTCAGTTACAATTTCCTCAATTTCCTAGTCACTAGTTCCTCCTCAACCCTAAAATGACTGTATATACACAGTGTTTTCTTGAATGCATGAGTTTGCTGATTGGGCGATGGTTGCGAATCATCCAGCCATAATTTTCTAAAGGCCAATTTAAACTGCACTGCATAGATGGCACTTCATAAGGATTTGTCAGATCAGTGTGTCGGTCTATTGTTTTCAGCATTGTTGGGTTGTAGAATATCTGAAAAGTGGTATCCTGTAATCGATTGTCCAAAAATGAGGACCTCTTTCTGTATGGTGTGAATTGGCTTTAATAACGTATTTACGTTTTATTGTAAGTGTCTTAACAGTTATCAAGTTGTAAATATGAGTTTGTCACAGTCACGTTATTTGCCTTAAAAAATGTATCACCCACTTTTACTGTATATCAATCAAGCCTTTATCAATCAATCAAATACTATATATAATACTATATATATTTATAACATTATAAGGAGCTTACTGATGATTGTGGTATTCCCTTCAAATCAAATGATTATTTTGCTGTGTGCAAAGCACGCAATAAACATCAAATAGATATTTACATATGTTAATATGCAAAACTTGGAAGAAAAATCAAAGTTAAGTAGCCTTTGTGTTAAAAAGATACCAGTAACTATATCAGCCAGTTTCCCCTTAGCAATGTTTATGGTCTATGGCCTATCCAATCAAAACTATCTCTTTTTTTTCAATAAATAGTTTTTCTTTTTGTAGATATGTTGTTAGATACCGTTCATGTCAGATTTCTGACAAGGTTACTATGGTGGGTAGACACAGTACATTTAGTAATATTAGTAATTAGCAATAATTCTGATGAATTGCACATGAAGCCAGCACTGTTTTACACTGGTGACGTTTGGGGTAACAACGGAAAAGTGGTGCTTACTCTGTTCCAGTAACCTGGGGTAAAAATAAAACTGTAGTAAATCTGCTTGGAAATTACAAGTGTGAAATGTTCCTTTACATGGGGTTAATGGCATGATTTGGAATAACAGTAACCTTTTAACTGCAGTGTGGATGCCCTGTATTTGAAGACTGAGTATCTAACTCTGAACAATGTCAGCCAATGTCTATTTTATTATAATGCTCTTTTAATGTTTGATGTACCTTTGCTTTAGTACTTCTACTCTGTGAAAGTATTTGCCGGACAAGATCCATCTTCGGTCTGGTTGGGCTGGGTAACACCAGACTACCACTACTACAGCAAACACTTCAGCCTTGACACAGTTCGCACTGTCACTGTAACTCTGGGAGATGAGCGGGGACGTGTTCATGAGAGGTTTGTAAAAAAAAAACCTGTTGTTGTCTTTTCACACAGTCACAAACACTTGATTTTTTCCACTGTCCTTTTTTCATCTCTCTTAATTCAGTGTGAGGAGGAGTAACTGCTATATGGTCTGTGCTGGTGACGTTGCCAGTAGCTCCACAAGTCGTAGTAATGTTGATCTGGAAATTGGCTGCTCCATAGATCTGGCCTCAGGCCTGGTTTCATTCACTGCCAATGGCAGAGAGCTACCTACTGCATACCAGGTAATCTCAACTTTTTTCTTTTAACAAAATAGGACGCAGTCACAGTGCTGGGCTTTGTCATATCATAATGAAGCGTTAACTACAAGAGTAAATAATTCAGTTCAACATTTAATTTTTGCTTTAAAAGTATTAAAAGATCCAAAAAAATGCAAAACTGTTAAAAACTATAACTGCTATAGTGCTTACAAAAGTCAGAGATAGATTAAATTTATCGACTTGAATGTATTTAATTGTCTTTAAAGTATCTAAATTTCTGGTAAAGTTGCAAACAACAGTGTATTTCA
Source organism: Danio rerio (assembly GCF_052040795.2). Lineage (NCBI taxonomy): Eukaryota > Metazoa > Chordata > Actinopteri > Cypriniformes > Danionidae > Danio > Danio rerio. The sequence goes on along the minus strand of NC_141040.1, from coordinate 33,312,874 downwards.
GTAGAATAACATACAAAAATTGTATTTAATATGCAATTATCAGCCTGGGTTGCAATTATCACAGAACAATGACTACCCCAGAACAGTAATGTTGTATTAACCAAAATCACAATTGTAATAAGTACAATTTCTGTTGTAATTTGGACATTTGGACAATTGTCTGTGGGCGTTTTGTTTGTTTGTGTATGAGAGTGTGTATGGGTGTTTCTCAGTGTTGGGTTGCGGCTGGAAGGGCATCTGCTGCGTAAAACATATGCTGGATAAGTTGGTGGTTCATTCCGCTTTGGCGACCCCAGACTAACAAAGGGACTAAGCTGAAAAGAAAATGAATGAATGAATGAATGAATGTGTATTTTTTAATTGTCTTTATTTTTTTAATTGTAATTATTTTCTGGTAATATCAGTTTTGCCAGTAGACTATGGCATATGGGATAATAAAATGTCCACTGCATGTGCAGAATCCAGATGACCAGTAGGATCATGAATGCTTTTGGTGCCTTTTTAAAATACTGTGATTTTAAACATAACTCCTGCTTTTTTACACACATTTTTGGCCTAGTACTATACAGTAGTTTGCATATGTGGTGCAATGCGGTCCAGTGTGCAGTTACTTATTCCCATTTAGTAAATGCACATCTAAATTTCAAAATAGAGAGAGAGCCAGTAACAGCTAGTGCTATTCAACATTAATGAATCTCTGCACAAAATAAGCTCTTAATTTGCTTCAGGCTCTAATGTTTAAATCAGACTCGCAATAGCAAATATTTGAAGACAGTATCATGTTTAAGCAGACTAGGTTTACATTAACCCTAAACAGTGTGCAACACTGTAAAGAATGGTTTTTAACTATAGCGGTTCGAACTTTAAGTGATCAGTATGATGGTGAAAAACGTTCGAGGTTACAGAAGTAACCCTTCGTTCCCCGAGGAGGGGAACGGAAGTGCCATGAATGGGAGGATTCGGATCAGAAGCCGCTTATCTGGAGAGTATTGAACGGGCCAATGAATGAAATTAATTGGCAGCGTAAGCTTGCGCAGGTGTGCGACATCTGCAATTATCTCAGCATATAAGCACACCTGAGCCAGCAGACGCCATCCTTTTAAGCTGAAGAGACTTTCAAACAGCTAAGGGACAGTCATTATGGCGACGGAATATGGCACTTCCGTTCCCCTCCTCGGGGAACGAAGGGTTACTTCTGTAACCTCGAACGTTCCCCTTCGGTTGGGGAACTTCAGTGCCATGAATGGGAGAATATGGAAAGCGCCATAATGACTGCACCTTACCAACACCCCCGATGAGGAGATAGTCAAGCAAGCGTGACGCACCCACATCATGGGGGGCGCGGTCCTCCAACGTGTCCCTGGCCCTAATTTATCCTACTTCAACAGAAGTTTTACGGATTTAGATATATTTTTTGGGAAGTCGTGAGCATCTAGATAATTCTAGGAAATACGACAGTACGTTGGGAAGCGTGCAATCCCGATCGGGAGGACGCTGCGGAGGCCATCCGTTACCCAAGGGGGGATAGATGGCAGAATTTACCTATGGACTAGCCCTAAAAAGGGGGAGTACGCATAGCAAAGAGTGGTTAGCGGAGAGGGAAGACACGGGTCCGCCCAGGGGGGGGACTTAACCGTGGCGGAATAAGCATATGGGATCGCCTAGTGGGGATCACGCATAGCAGGCACCTATACCCAAAACGCGGGCTGACCAGCGGGCAGACCTACAACGTAGTGGGCCAGCAAGTGACTCCTCCGCTGAGTCAGTGCTGGGGGCCACGGAGGAATCTGCAGGGCTCACCTGACGGGGAACTTTACTGACAGATAAAAAAGGCGCACGTACCTCCGTGTTAGGGAGAATGGCGCAGCAAGCGTGTTTCAACACCCTACCGAGTTGTCTCCTCAATCACCAAAGGGTTACCTAATACCCTTGAGGAAACCGGCTCCACTCGCAGATTGTAAAACCTTGCAAATGTGTTGGGTGTCGCCCAGCCCGCAGCTCTACAGATGTCTGTTAGAGAGGCGCCGCGTGCACGCGCCCAAAAGGATGCAACGCTCCGAGTGGAGTGTGCACGTACTCCCGGGGGACACGGCTGACCTCGACTCGAATAAGCGAGTGAAATGGCATCCACAATCCAGTGGGATAATCTTTGTTTCGATACGGCACTTCCCTGCTGCCGACCGCCATAACAGACAAAGAGCTGCTCAGATGATCTAAAATTCTGAGTACGGTCCACATAAATGCGCAGAGCGCGAACTGGACAAAGTAAAGAAAGGGCTGGGTCTGCCTCCTCCGGGGGCAGCGCTTGCAGGTTCACTACCTGATCTCTAAAGGGGGTGGTAGGAACCTTGGGCACATAACCGGGGCGGGGTCTCAGGATAACGTGAGAGTAATCCGGCCCGAATTCCAGGCACGAGTCACTGACCGAAAATGCCTCCAGGTCCCCGACCCTCTTGATGGAGGCCAACGCAACCAGCAGAGCTGTCTTCAGGGACAGAAATCTTAGATACTGCTTCGAGTGGCTCAAAGGGATCGGATCGCAGACTCGTGAGAACGAGGGCGAGATCCCAAGAGGGCATGAGAGGGGGGCGAGATGGATTAATTCGCCTAGCACCCCTAAGGAACTGGATGACCAGGTTATGCTTTCCCACGGTGCCGCCAGCTACCGCGCTATGATAAGCGGAGATGGCGGCCACGTAAACCTTGAGAGTGGAGGGCGACAGCCTGCTGTCCAACTTCTCTTGAAGGAAAGAGAGCACAACACTAATCTGGCAATTTCGGGGGTCTTCTCTGCGAGAGACGCACCATTCAGTGAATAGACTCCACTTCAGGGCGTAGGCGCGCCTCGTGGAGGGGGCTCTAGCCTGAGTGATGGTATTAACCACCGCAGTCGGTAGGTTACCTAAGTCTTCCTCGCGTCTAGGGACCACACGTGGAGGTTCCAAAGATCGGGGCGAGGGTGCCAGATGGTGCCCTGTCCCTGAGAGAGTAGGTCCTCTCTCAAAGGGATCCGCCAGGGGAGGGCCGTCGCGAGGAGTGAGAGCTCTGATATCCAGGTCCGGTTGGGCCAAAGGGGCGCAACTAGCAGAACCTGTTCCTCGTCCTCCCTGACCTTGCACAGAAACTGCGCGAGCAGGCTCACTGGGGGAAACGCATACTTGCGCATGCCCCGAGGCCAGCTGTGGGCCAGTGCATCCGTGCCGAGAGAGCCCTCGGTCAGGGAAAAAAACAACTGGCAGTGAGCGTTCTCGGGGGAAGCAAACAGATCGATCTGGGCCTCCCCGAATCGCGCCCATATCAGCTGAACAGACTCGGGGTGGAGTCTCCATTCTCCAGGGCGTAACAGCTGTCGTGAGAGCGCATCGGCTGCACGATTGAGCGTGCCTGGGACGTGAATGGCGCGCAGCGATTTCAGCCGCGGGTGACTCCAGAGGAGCAGACGGCGGGCGAGCTGAGACATGCGGCGAGAGCGCATACCCCCCATGCGGTTGATATACGCCGCCGCCGCCGTACTGTCCGTCCTGACCAGCACGTGTTGCCGCTCCAGCACCGGTAAAAAGCGGTGGAGAGCGAGGAACACTGCCAACAGCTCTAGGCGATTGATATGCCAATGCAGCTGGGCACCCTTCCAGAGGCCCGCAGCCGCATGCCCGCGACACACGGCCCCCCAACCCGTGTTGGAAGCGTCTGTTGAAACAACAACATGGCTGGACGCCTGTCCTAGAGGCACACCGGCCTGTAGGAACGAGGGGTCGTTCCAAGGGCTGAGGGCGCGGCGACACAGCGCAGTAACCGAGACCCGGTGTGTGCCCGCGTGCCATGCGCGTCTGGGGACCCGATCGTGAAGCCAGTGCTGAAGTGGTCTCATATGGAGCAACCCGAGCGGCGTGACGGCGGCTGCGGATGCCATATGCCCCAGGAGCCTCTGAAAGAACTTCAGTGGGACCACTAGTTTGCTGTCGAGCTCCCTCAGACAGTTCAGCAACAGGCGAGCGCGTTCCTCGGAGAGGTGCGCTACCATGGTGATCGAGTCCAGCTCCATCCCGAGAAAAGAAATCCTCTGCACGGGGGCGAGTTTGCTCTTTTCTCGGTTGACCTGAAGCCCCAGTAGGCGGAGATGCCGAAGCACCTCGTCCCTGTGCATAATCAATTGCTCCCGCGAGTGGGCTAAAATCAGCCAGTCGTCGAGATAACTGAGTATGCGAATGCCCGCGAGCCGAAGGGGCGCTAGGGCACCCTCCGCGAGTTTGGTGAAGACCCGCGGAGACAGAGAGAGCCCGAAGGGGAGGACCTTGTACTGCCACGCTCGACCCTCGAACGCAAACCGCAGAAATTGGCGGTGGCATGGAAGAATGGAGACATGGAAATACGCGTCCTTCAGGTCTATGGCTGCAAACCAATCCCGAGGACGAACGCATTGGAGAATGCGCCTCTGCGTGAGCATTCTGAACGGCAGCTTGTGCAGACAGCGGTTCAAAACGCGCAGATCTAGGATTGGCCGTGACCCACCGCTCTTTTTGGGCACGATGAAGTATGGGCTGTAAAACCCACTCTCCATCTCGGCTGGAGGAACCGGCTCGATTGCACCCTTCGCCAGGAGGGCAGCAATCTCCTCTCGCAAGACAGGGGCGGACAGGGGGTTGACCCTGGAGAAATACACGCCCGTAAACTTGGGGGGCCGTTTCGCGAACTGAATCGCGTAACCGAGTCTGATTGTGCGTATGAGCCACCGCGAGGGGCTGGCCCGCGCTAACCAGGCAGGCAGAGCCCTCGCTAATGGAGTCATCGCTACAATCGCTGACGTACCAGCGGTGGGGCAGCGCGGAGTGGGTGTGCTGATCCGGGAAGCACGAGGGTCCCGCGGAAAAGCTGGAGGAGAGCGATTCGCTCTGGCTCCGCACCCTGACTCCGGAGAGGGGGCTGGAGGGCTGAGGGAAGGGAGACCGTCCCCCCAGCGCTCGTGAGCCACTGGCGAAGCACGTAGAGTCTGCGAGCCGGAAGGCAGCGCGTCCCGGACTGGCAGAACTCGTGCAGTCACATCCGGGGAAGGGAAAAAGTGCTCTTTTACTGATGTTTTGGTGGCACTGAAAAGTACCGTTGTTATCGGGGCCCCGCCCTCCAGCGGGGAAAGAGCAAGTTTCCTCTTCTCCGGATGGCCTGTCTCAGGGACGCTTCGCGGTCCGTTTACCGGACTTAACGGCGCCCTGGGCAGGAGGGGCTGCCTGCTTTCGAGGTGAACGCCGCGCCCGCTTGGCCGGAGGCGCAGGCGGGGGCGGGGCAGCACTCGTTGGCGGGCGCCCTCGGCGAGGAACAGCGGAGGTGGATGGCTCGGCGGGCGGAGCGGGCTTACGGCCACGCCGATAGATGACATTGCCCATCGCATCCGACTGCTCTTTCACCGCCTTGAATTCCTGGGTGAATTCACCGACGGTGTCGCCGAACAGGCCAGCCTGGGATATGGGCGAGTCAAGAAAGCGAACTTTGTCAACGTCGCGCATATCGGCCAGGTTTAGCCAGAGGTGGCGTTCCTGAACCACAAGTGTGGACATCGTCCTCCCCAGCGCACACGCGGCGGACTTAGTAGTCCGAAGAGCATAGTCGGTCGCGGTGCGCAGCTCATGTAATAAGCTTGGGTTGGACCCGCCCTCGTGCAGCTCGGCCAGCGCCTGCGCTTGGTAGCGCTGGTAGGTGGCCATCGCGTGCAAAGCAGAAGCAGCCTGGCCCGCAGCCTTATAAGCTCTGGCTCCGAGGGAGGCAGACAACCTACAGGCTTTGGACGGGAGGCGGGGCAAACCCCGCCACGTAGAGGCGCCGCGCGGACAAAGATTGACCGCGATAGCGCGCTCCACTGACGGGATCGCCTCATACCCCCTGGCAGCTCCGCCGTCAAGGGCGGTGAGGGCGGAGGCACTCGCAGCACGGGCAGAGAAAGGTGCCCTCCAGGACTGCGTGAGCCTACTGTGCACTTCCGGGAAGAAGGGGACGAGAGGCTTCGAAGGCTTCGCCTTCTGGTCCTCTACGTAGCACCCATCTAGTCGGTCCGGCCGCGGAGCTGGGGGATAAACCATCTCCAACCCCACGGCCGAAGCAGCCCGGGAAAGCACGGCTAACATGTCCGCTTCAGGATCCGATTTGACAGCGCTCACCTGCCCGGAGGGGGCGAGCGGGTCCGGATCTTCGTCGGACAGTGAAAGCCCACCCTCCGATGCCGCGGAGGACATCTGATCTCCGGTGTCAGCGAGTGTGAGAGCTACCATCTGGTTAGACGGATCACTCTCACCACCCGAAGCTTGGATGGAGCGCCGTGAGGAGCGAGAGGTCCGCGAGCCCGTGGGCGGCGGATTAGCTCCCGCTGAAACCCTCAGATCTGCCCGAGCGCCCGCTGCTTTTTTAGAACAGGAGGCAACTGGGGTGGCTCGCTCTCTTGCGAAAGTTAGCCGCGATCTTAGCTGTGCAACGGTCATGGCATCGCAATGACGACATGAACCGCCCGCGAGCACCGCATTAACATGCTGGACCCCCAAACATGCAATGCAGTGATCGTGTCCATCATCCGGAGACAGGAAACCCCCGCATCCAGAAACGCACAGTCGGAGCGCCATCCTGAAAAGGACGTGCTGCACGACTGTGTTGCTCTTTTAGGAAAGTTGCAACTATACGCACCGCTCTGGAGGACCGGACCCAAAGAACCGCAGGCAAGGGAGTAACCCAGCTCGACCGTCTGCCACCGCGAAGACCCACTCTGGACCGGGAGACACACTCGTTCGCTCTGAAGTGCTGATCAGCAAGAGGAACCCTCATCGACTCACTCAGAAAGGATCTGAAGCGAAAAGGATGGCGTCTGCTGGCTCAGGTGTGCTTATATGCTGAGATAATTGCAGATGTCGCACACCTGCGCAAGCTTACGCTGCCAATTAATTTCATTCATTGGCCCGTTCAATACTCTCCAGATAAGCGGCTTCTGATCCGAATCCTCCCATTCATGGCACTGAAGTTCCCCAACCGAAGGGGAACTACATTTTTAATCAAACCATCCTTCTGCAATCCTATACCAAAAACAGAAATAAGGGCAGTTATGATAGCTAAAAATGTGGGAGTGTTGCTATTATGTGACTGTACTGTATTGCAAAAGGAAGCAAATAAGGCCCAATTCTATCTTTGTACCCCTACCCCTTCCTTGTCCCACTTGGCCTTTAAAACTGAGTGTGAAGGGGAAGGGCTTCAAAATTTAGCCCTTAGAAATAAGAAACCACTACAACACCTACACATGTCATCATATATTACTGCGATTTCTTACTTCATATGAGATCAGAAAATCACGACTGCTGTAGTTATTTCAGTTGTGTTATTTTTTGTTATTTATATTCAGAAAATCACTAAAGGCATATATTATGTTATTATAACGATCTAATGTGGCAGTAAGATCTTAACTGTACTGTGCATTTACACAGTGGCCAAATTCATCTATTTAAACACACCAAAAACAACATTAACATTATAGCAGACACTGTAAAAAGCTTCTTCTTAGCCACTAGACTTTTCTGATATTCGAATGTCATCGAGTGTCCGAATGTTGTGGGACAGCTATACAGGAGTCATGATTATGGATTATAGATAGTGAAAATTATTGTTTTTTATTTTAGCATTTTCTTTTTAAAAGCTTGACGGTAAAACACGAACACAGTTATAAATGTATTAAAACATGTGCTTGATTGTTGTAAAAATTTGTAAAAATGAAAAAAAAAAATTGTAAATCTCCTTACTTCCGGGTGCAGCTATCCTGCCGCTGTGGCTTGTGTATACTGGGAAATTTTCTTAACCCTTGGTTTCGAGTGTGGTCCTGAAAAATCTATGTTCGAAGGGGTATCTAGCCCTTCCCCTTAGCCCTACGCCGCAACGCTAAAGAGAATTGGGACTCCCTACCCCTTCACGAGAAATGAGGGGTAGGGGTAAGGGAAAGGACTATGAGGTAGAATTGGGACTGGGCCTCAGTGTTGATGTTAAATCAAAAGTAATTCAAAAATACTTGAAAATGAAATGATTTAATGACAATAATTCTCTGCTGTTACAACTGAATTAATTATAAAATAACTACATAAAAAGATTAAACATGAAATGATAAAAAACATATGCTATTAATTCTACCCAGTAAATGTAAAAGAGACCACATATTGTGTATCTTTCTTGACCGTGTGACCAAAGCCCAAAAACTGAAACATACAAACTGACTAATAAACATGTGACCACATTGTAAAACCCCCAAAGTCCACATATTAACTAGGCCCTGATCTTATCAGTATCTGCCTTTGGAATCTGTATGGAGCTTCTTGGTGAAAAAGACATGTTTTGCCATATAAATGCATATGATCAAGCTTTCTTCTCCCTTCTTTTAGGTTGAGCCTAACACTAAGCTCTTCCCTGCTGTGTTTGTTCAACCCACAAGCCCAAACCTCTTCCAAATTGAGTTTCCGAAAATCCCAGTAAGTCTACTCTATTATTAATCCACTCACATGCCTCCATTTCCCACATTACAATTCACTAACTTGATCTGCATGGATTCCCACACAGGATGCAATGCCCCTGTCCTCAGCCATCTTTAAGAGTTTGCTGAAAAACCCAGAGCCGCAGTGTCCTCCACGACTGGACGTGCAGACCATTGTTTCTGTGCTGTGGAGCCGAATGCCCAACACGTTTCTAACCGTGGAAACGGCCCGTGTGAGTGAGAGGCATGGCTGGGTGGTGCAGTGTCTGGAGCCCCTGCAGATGATGGCTGTGCACATCCCAGAGGAGAACAGGTGACACATTGCTCATGCGCTTGCTTTTACACATGCGATGACTGGCAACTGATCATGGGAATGTGACCTTTCGTTGAAATAAAACCCCTTAAGTGCTCATTTGGCTCCTTACTCAAATGCCAACTGGCTAGAATCAAGATCTTAAGGCTAGCATTAAAAAAAAAAATTCTTCCTATTGTGATGTATATTATCTTAAATAATAAAAAATATTTTTTTGTTTTTTTGCCAGTACAGATTTGAGTTTTGCATTGTTGTGGTTGGTTTGTACCACCCTGTTGTTTCAAGTGAAATTGAAGGATATTAGGGCACACTTATTTTTAAAAAATCAACATGTATGGGTAGATCATTTATAACTGAATGTTATATTATAATGTCAGTTTTGATTTCAAGTTGACTTTTTTGCCTTCAAAGCAGGATAAATCTGCCGCAGTAGGATGCTTCAAAATGGGAGCAATCTTGGCCAGTGTATTGAAGGGTTGTTTTAAATCGTAGTGCTCAAAACTGGCCACTTCAAATGGTGCTTTGTATTAAAGGATTTCAAAGGGATGGATGCTTTTTACTCCCATGAGTTTGTTTTGTGATGTAGACTATGCTAGTGTGTTTTGTTGGTGTCCTAACAGCCTTTTTTAGTGGTGAGGCAAAAAGTTAATATCAATTTAGTGAACTTTGTTAAAGTAGTACACTCTCAGAAATAAAGATACGCAAGCTGTCACTGGGGTGATACCTTTTCAAAAGGTACAAATAAATTTGTACCTAAAAAGTCCATATTAATACCTCAAGAGTACATGTTAGTAACTTAAAAGAACAAAAGTAAGCAAAAGTGTTCCTTTTAAATTTTTTAGGTACTAATATCTACTTTTTAGGTACCAATATGAACCCTTTAAGTACAAACATGTACCTTTTGAAAAGGTATCACCCCAGTACCTTTATTTCTGAGAGTGTATGGACTTCATTGAAACTCAGGCTCCATTTACAGTAATTAGTTTTAAAATGCATGAGTTTTGCTAAGGTTAGGCTTTCCGTTCACACTACCCAAATGAATCCCGAAAACGGAGCTTTTGGAAAACGCTAAAGAGGCCATTATTGTTTAAAATGCTGCTGCTCTGTGTCAGTGTGTATGGGGGAAAACGAAGACTTCTAAAAACGGAGGCCTGGCTGCAGACATTTATCGGATCGGGGCTTTTCCTCAATATTAACTGCACAAAGTTCAGTCTTGCACCTTTTCCTTGTAAGTTCAGACTATACAATTTTGATATGGAAAACAAACTCCAAAGGATACGTTGGGTAAATCTTCTAAGGGAACAGTGTACTTTATAACGTCACCCTGGCTACATTGCTTTACTATCTTAACAATAAAATTTAATTATAATATAATATAAGGAACTGCTATTTTCATTTCGATATTAGCAACCTAACAGACACCAAAAATGTTGAGGTGTCATGTAGCTAAATATTTATATGACATCTTTACTGTATGCATATTTATATCAAAATATCTATAACATAACCTCCTATTTTCATTTTCATTGAAAAATGTGAAACATACCCTCTTTTGTTGAATATCAGTTTTAATAATAAGCAGTGGCAATCAATAATACAATATGTTTATGTAATATAGGAAATAAAGGCAAGCAATCAGTCAAATGTGCAGAATCAGTGTACATGATTACATAAATTAATATTTGAACTTATCTTTGCGCTCAGCAAAGATAAGACACGTTACCTGTGAACAAGTAATTGATTCAAAGGACCGAATAGTCATTAGATAGAGACAAGATGAATTAAATGTCACGTTTAGCAACTATAGTAGAATGAGATCCAGCGGTAGATCCTTGATGAACTCTCAGATGTGCGCTACTCTCACCTGGGGTGGTGGGCTCAGACGTCCGTATATGCTGCAGTGTATGCCAGAGTGTGTGTGTTTATGTGATGTGCGTTTTCAGCGGTATAGTGTGGATTGAGATCTTTTTAGAAACGCTAGGTGAAACACCATTGTGGACGTGAATCATTTTTGTTCCAATATGCCATTTTAAAACTAAAACATATTAGTGTAAACAGGGCCTCAAACATTTTAAACTATTTAAAAAAACTGAGACACAAATTAAAACCTAATATGATATTACAGAATGGCTGAAAGAGAGATTTTGTAAGCATCATACATAACAGATTATTAATGACTAGAGTTTATGTTTAGACAATCTGTTACTTTTTGATTTAGTGGCTAATTTGTATGAATTTGTACAATCTCAGTCATACATTTTAGTATGATTTGCTCATCTTCTAGTGACGGTTCGGTTTAGACCACCGATTAAAAAAAACTTGAATTAGTCTAAACTGACAAAACATAAAATAAATATGTTTCCTCATGAGATCGGGCTGGAACTGTTGGTTAATTGTGATGACTGCAGCATGGGTGATGGTCCCAAGACATATTCGCTTTAAATGGGACAATAAAGCTTACCTTACCTTAGTGTTTTACAATCCTGTTTCTGGAGGCAAACTAACTGTACATATTTTAAATGTCTCTTTATCTGACCCATTTTGCTTCAGGTTTTGAAGTCTTTTCTTATGTTCTGATGAGTTGATTCAGGTGTGTTTGATTAGGGAGAGGTTGAAAATATGTATTGTTGGTGTGCCTTCAGGAACAGGGTTAAGAAACACTGCCTTACCTCACTTTATGTCTTATATTGTTTAAAGGTCTCAACTACAAAAACATAGTAGAAGAATATAAGCATAATTGTTTCTTGCTAAATCTTATGTAGCCGCAACACTGCTCTTCTTCCCTTTTAAAGTTTTAAAAGGCATTGAAGCTGTGGGATCAACGCTTAAGAATAGAAACTCAACCTGTAACTTTCTGTTTGCACTCTAGGTGTATCGATATCATGGAGCTGTCAGAAAATGAAGATCTCCGGAAGTTCCACTATCATACTTTAAAGCTCTTCTGCTCTCTTTGTGCCCTGGGTAACACCCGCGTCGCTCACAGCCTGTGTAGCCATCTTGGCCAGTCGCAGTTCCTGTACATCATTGATAACCAGTACCTTACCGGTCAGCTTCGTGAAGGATTTTACAACGTGCTCATCAGCATTCACTTGGAGACAGCCAAAGAAGCCCGTCTCATGATGAACAACGAGTTTATAATCCCAGTGACAGACGAGACCAGGAGCATTCGCCTTTTCCCCGATGACTCCAAGCGTCACTCTCTTCCCGGGGTGGGCCTAAGCACCTCACTCACCCCTCGCCTCAACTTCACCCCTCCGTGTTTTATCACCACCAAACGTGAAACGCCGCTCTACAGCCCTCAGATCCCTCTGGCGATCATGAAGGAGAAAGCCATAAGCATGCTGACCGAAGCCGTGCAGGGCGGAGGAGCCCATATTCGGGATCCGGTGGGTGGAAGCGTGGAGTATCAGTTTGTGCCCATTCTCAAGCTGATCGGGACCCTGCTGATAATGGGGGCGATGACCAGCGAGGAGGTGAAGACCATCCTGCTCCTCATTGAGCCCATTGTGTTTGGGGACAGTAAGGAGGAGGAGGAGCAGACAGCGGTGGTGGAGCAGGGGGCTGAGAAAGAGGAAGCCACCAGTAATGAAGAGAAGGCTGTGGAGGCCGGAGAAGAGGAGGGCAAAGAGTCCAAGCAGCCCCCCAAAGGGCTTCTGGAGACAAGTTTGCCAGAATCAGTCAAACGGCAGGTGATTATTCCAGCCCTTAAGACCTGTCGTTTGCATGCTGATTAAGAGTTAAGGTTATTGCACACTGAATCCGAAATTTATTAATTTAGTCCGTAATTTTTGCACGTTAAAAAATAAATTCGACATCATGTTGTGTCAATTATATTAACACACTGCCTCCGAAACTTTGTCAAAAAAATTTAACCAGGTTTGTTTTTTTTACTGTAAAAAAATACAAAACAAAAGAATTATATTTTAAAAGGTATAAATAGTATCAACCTGAACACATACAGCTAGAAAAAACAAACAAATAAACAAACAAAAAACATACCTACAAATAAAAAGGTAAATAATAATGTGTCTTAACAAAAACTTCAATTGTACAATCGGTATCACACAATACGCTCTACACCGTACAAGCGAAAAGCTAAGTGCTGTCATTTGAGCTGCAGATAACTTGCAAACTTGCTTTGAAAAAATGGAATAAAACTATAGTTTAGGTAACTCTCTTGGTATTTCCTGCATTTTGTGTTTTCAGTATTGCTAGTGCTGCGACCTGAAATGTTTGGAGCATCCTCACCTGGGTCCAGTATGCTTGGGTCATTATTACAATTAGCTGCTGAAGGTGAATCAGTGAGACTGTCTTTTTTGGGGAGGACAATTACAAATTTGTAAATTTTTTGGTCAGCCAAAATTTTTTTTTTTAAATATGCGACCCCCCCCAGGGAGCTCGCTGAGGCCCCCTTGTGGACTGAGACCCCCTGTTGGGAACTGCTGTTTTAGGGGACAACTTAATTGTTTTATGTTCTATCCACTAACATTTGTAAAAACTAATAAGTTAACTTAATTCCTTCATGTTGTTCCAACACAAATCAATTTCATGTATTTTTTACAGTGAACCCAATATTTTGAGTGTATGGTTTCTTTTGTGGTGAGAAATGTATTGCTATTGGACATTTTTATGTGCTTGGTCAGAAATGTTTGATTAAAATTTTTTAATTTATTCAAGGTTTCTTCAACGTTACTAAAACAAAATTGTTTCAAAGTTTATGCACAAGTAAAAGCAAAAATAATGACCTGATAATAAATAAAGTTAATGAAATTTTCTCTAGAACAGCATTGTTATTTATAACTAAAAATAAAGTAATTTTTGCCCAACTGCCATTAAAACAATTGTGGAATATTTATGGAAATATATTAAAAACATTTAAATATGACAATAAGCTCATCAAGAATAAATTTTAAACTAAAAAGAAAATGTAACATTTTAATAAATACTTTGTAAACAATACAAAAATAACACTGCTATAAAAATGTTTTTCTTTTTTCAACAGAGTGGCATTTGTCTGTAAACATTATTAATCAGGTTAAAGCATGATTAGATGTTTCATGTTAATTTATCCAAGGCTAGTAGGTATGAATAAATATTTGTAACTGTTAAAAAAGCATATGTCAAATTTTCTCAATAAAGGACTTGACTGAGATGTACAGTGCTACAGACATTCCAATTAATTCTTGTTTTACTGTTTGTTTGTTGTGCAGATGTGTGAGCTGCTGCACTATTTCTGTGACTGTGAGCTAAAGCAGCGCATTGAGGCCATCGTGGCCTTTTCAGATGATTTTGTGTCCAAGCTGCAGTTCAATCAGAAGTTCCGCTACAATGAGCTGATGCTGGCCCTCAACATGTCTGCTGCTGTCACTGCCAAGAAGACCAGAGAGTTTCGCTCTCCTCCACAAGAGCAGGTCAGCCATTGGCATAGACCCACAGCATGACCTTTAACACTATAATGACTAATCATGTCCAGTTTCCTCGGCATGTTTCACTTATAATGTGACTACCTTCACCTATTATTTTTATACTGTTGTTGCTTTGTTTCTGATATTGTTTTAAGAGTTTACACTTATATAATGCTCAACTATGATAGTAGGTTTGGCATGCTTTCCTGGGAGAGAACCCTGAGCTCGGAGATACAGTAGATGAGCCCAAGGTTTCCGCCTGGTCAATGAGCATTAGGAGGGATACGAGATTAGGTAATAAGTGTACCTAAGGGTACCTAAGTGAAGTTTCATAAACTAATTTCGAGAGGAACACGTGATATGATTGAGCACGACTGGCCACTCATCCGTAATCAGTAATAATCCAATCAGAGCGATCTTAGTTTTCCATAAATGGATAATTTTTCTCCTACAGCTCTATCTTCATTCTAGAAGAATCCCCCCTTCCACCCCAACTCCTCCTTTCCCCCTTCTTCTAAAGGGGAAGCTCTCGAGACCCTCCTGATCTCGGATCTCCTGATATGCTTATCGACCGGGCGGGAGCCCTGGGCTCAAATATCTCCGAGCTCAGGGTTCTCTCCCGGGACAGCATGCCAAACCTGCTTAAATGCCAAGCGTATCTAAGTGAGAACTCTTGGAATATGCAGTCGGCGTATCTTTTAGACTACAAGTTAAATTTTTGAAACATCTGAATTGTGCTGTCACATATTCCAAAGTGGCATTCAGTATACAGTATAAAGTGAGAGAGATTTCATTTTCCCATACAGTGGCAGATTATGTTTCGCTTTCATAAAATGAGTTTATTCTATTGCTTTGTTGACCTCGGAAATCTATGTCACGGCAAGCTGCAGCTATGGTTGTGAACAAATGCAGGAATGCAAATCACAAATGAAAAGGACAGCCATTTTATTGTAATATCTTTTTAAAAACATCTCACAAATAAATTAAAATGGACTAACATGTATTGTATACATTTATATATGCTTTTTGTGTGTCAGAGAAGCTGAAAATATGCATTCCATAATATTCTGTGTCCAGTGTAACGCGAGAAGCTGAGCACAGATGCAGAGCTGACGGATCCAGAGCGGATCAAATTAATGAACAAGTTTATCCATAACTGAGAGAGCTTTATTTGTTGTGCGAGCGAGTTTATTGCTGATGAGTGTATTTACAGTATGATACAACAAATCAGTAGAGATCGATAGGAATCGGGCTCCCGTGTTCTAAACACCCAGAATGCATTGAGCTGTAACGACACATTCCCATACTCTTTTGTGAACATGACTATAATTCGTGTACAGTACGTTTGTATTGATACTTTTTATTCCCTTTTCACTTCTTAAAACTGCTGAGTTAAAATATTTCATTTGCAAAGTGTAGGAAAATACAATCTAAAATTCATGTTTAGAATGATTGCAAACATTTGGTTTAATTGGGGCTTCCAGAAGCACGTTACATTATTTCTCAATAAAACTTTAAAATATGACTTAAATATGTAAATACTTCTTGACCGAACATATTTCCAATCCCAGGCATTTTTTCTCTCAAAATCAAAAAAGATATCAAAATATTATTGAGTGATAATTATGTAATGGGCTTTTTTTTTGGTCAAATACAGTAAAGTTTATTTAAATCCTTAATTTGCAAGATCTGATGCAAAGGTGCAAGTCTAAAAAATATGTCAGCTGCATATTTACAGTAGGTAAAGTTTCACAATCTAATTTCGAGAAAAGCATGTGATATAATCGACTACAGCTAATCCGTATCCCTAAGCCTTAAATATCCTGCCTAAACTTCATTCCATATCTTCGTTTTTGGAAACAGATATTTAGTTTTTATTTAAATATTTACAGCATTAGAGTACTATAAAATTCCACTTCAAGCTCTTTGACTTTATCGTCTTTTGATTTGTGTTTAGCACAGCTCTAAAGCTGATTTTTTAAAAATGATTCATGTTTGCTTTGTTTTAATTGAACTTTTGTTTCAGTCCCTGAGTCAATGCATCTTCTGCACCCACTCCATTATTCTCAGAGCCACTGATTAGGACTGTTTGGCAGATTCGCTCACCCTGCTTTAAATGCACACCACATCTACTTACTGAGAAAAAGCTCTTGTGTCTGTATGAGGCCATTATAAGCTCATGTTGTCTTTGTCACCATGGCAACAGAAATGTTTCATGCAGAAATGATTACTACAATCTTACATAACTTTTGTGAAAGGTGGAGCTTGGGAAATGAATATTTTTATTATCGGATTACTTTCTAGTTGTGATAAAATGATGCTTTTATCTGAAGCGACATTTGATTTGTGATTGCAGATAAACATGCTGTTGAATTTCAGTGCTGGTGATGATTGCACCTGCCCTGAGGAGCTGCAGGAGGAACTTCAGACCTTCCATAATGACCTTCGACTACACTGTGGTACACAATCATTATTCGCTTATTCCGTTCTCTTCCTCCATGTTCCTCTAATATTTCTCTCTACATAAATGTACTACTTATCAAATAATTAAAAAAAAGTCAAATGAATTTAAAATGATTGATTTGTATTTCTACTTAGTTCACTTATATCACAGATATAGCTGCAACTATGATCATTTACATAATTTAGAGTTTATTCTGTTATTTCTTTGATTAATCATATAATTATTCAAATACAATTAGTCATCGAAATTTTTTTAATCTTTAAGATTTTAAATGTTTAATACAATTGTATGAATTTAAATGCATTATTACCTAATACTACTACCTAATTTTTTGATTACTGACAATTAATTTGAATTCATCTTTCAATTATTTTATATACTTTACATAAAAATGCGTCATCTTTAATACTGATAAATCTGTTGATTATTAATTCAAATTATTGTTTCATCAGCTTAAGATTCAAAAATGATTAAATAAAACATAGTTCCTTTATGCCCTATCTTGCTACAACTAATATATTTTTATAATATTTTTTATTAATACAATATACAATAAGTCAATGTGGTTACTAACATGAAAAAAGTTTATTATAGAATTTATTACAGTATTTATTCCTTTTTGTTAATGTTAGTTAATGAAAATAAATTAGTTCTTTGTTAGTACTTTATTTACAGTGCATTAACTAATGCTACCAAACACAATTTTGGATTTTAATAATGCATTAGTAAATGAGTCAAATCTATGATTAATAAATGCTGTACAAGTAATGTTCATAATTAGTTCATGTTAGAAAATGCATTAACTAATGAAACCTTATTGAAAAGTGGGGCCGATTGTATATTTTATAATATTGTGCTGTGTCTCAAATAAAATTTCAGTAAATGTAAATGCTGCTTCAAAAAGTAGAATAAAAAAAGACAACAATTTTTAAAATCTAATTCAATAGCACATCTTTTTTTTTTTTTTTTTTTTTTTTTTACAACTGAGGAAATTGCTTTTTAAAACACACTATTCATTTAATAAAAAATGTGCACAACTCTAATGTAGTTAAATGTCAGTTGCGGCAGAAGTAATGACATACAGATAAAGTTGAAATGTTTGTGTCTATATGCAGGCATCCCTATGGAAGAGGAGGAGGAGGAGCAGGACACTTCTCTGAAAGGACGTCTGATGGCCATCATATACAAGATTAAAGGTCGTCCTCAAAAAACCGAGGAAGAACCAACGAAACAAGAACAAGCTACTCCTAGTAAGGAGCTTCTTTTATTTTAAACTGCATTTTTTTTTCATATATGACTGAAATTGTGCATTTTGTAAGATAAATTAAGTCTGAGCATTCTAATCTCAAGCTATACAAATATTTAAAAAAGCAACATATTAGACAAAATATTGAAATTCATTCATTTTCTTCTCGTCGTAGTCCTTTTATTAATCTGGGGTCGCCACAGCGGAATGAACCGCCAACTTATCCAGCACGTTTTT
The DNA here is from genome assembly GCF_052040795.2 of Danio rerio. Taxonomy (NCBI): domain Eukaryota; kingdom Metazoa; phylum Chordata; class Actinopteri; order Cypriniformes; family Danionidae; genus Danio; species Danio rerio. Next base: position 33,294,727 of record NC_141040.1, on the reverse strand, counting down.
ACGCAGTGGATGCCCTTCCACTTCCACTATATAATTTATAACCCTAACCCATCTGGGAAAATATTGAAATTCAGCATTAGTTATTTAATAATCCCTTTAAATGGTGTTGACATGCAATGGAATATACAGCGCTGATTGAAAGTATTCGAACCTCTAACAGAATCTGTAAAACTGCAAATTATTTTATTAAAATAGGAGAGATAAGTTTTTTAATTTAGTACAATGCTCAGGTAAGATATTTTACATAAACAAGATTGACATATAGTTTACAAGACAAAATTTTTTTTTAAAACAACCCCCTGCAAAAGGTTGTGGTTTTTGTGTGTGTCCTTTGTATGCTCTGAATAGTTAAACTGCCTGCTGTTCTTTAGGAAAATTCTCTCTTTCACAGAAGCCTTTCCAGCAATGGCTGTAAGATTTTGATATCCACTGTTACATACTGACGACTAATGAGGGACTCAAACACAACTAAAGAGTAAAAAAAAGGTCCAAATCATCACTGATGCTACAAAAGAAAGCACGATGCATCAAGAGCTGGGGAAGGGGCTAAATATTTTTCAACAGAATGATGTTTCTAGTTTTGTTAAAATAATAATTAATTTGTTGACATTTAGTACTGCACTTTAGAAAAATTTTACTTGCATATTTCTCGAAAGACAAATTAAATACAATTTACCTTGATCTTTAAATCACAAAAGTTTTCAATCTTCTCTTAATGCATCATGTTTCCTTTTGGAGCATCAGAGAGAATTTGGACATTGTATAATAGTTGTATTTGGATTATTTTTTTATGTCTTTGAACTATAAACATCTTTTATATCAAATATTTTACTCAGGACAGTACTAAATAAAAAATAACATGCAATTTTTATGATATCTTTTTTTTGTTTTCAAAATTATTCACATTTTCCGCAATTCTGCAAGTAGTTCACAAACCTTCATACACCACTCTACGTTTAAAATTAGACTATCAAGAAATACAGTTCTTTTACTCATACAATTGTCTTACTCATCCGACTCTTGTTTTATTTTATAGTTTTGTGTCCGAATGAAAAAACATGAATAGACAAAAAAAAAAAAAACATTTATTAGCCTCTAAAATGAAATGAAGTAAGTACTAGGCTGCAAATCAGCATTAAACGGTATTAAGTTGGCAGGAATATTAAATCATCTTCCCAGCAATGGGTGGACAGGTACATATTAAAATGGATGTAATTTGCAGATGTTGGATAAAAAGCGCCAGTGCTGCACTCTCTCTTGATGAGACGAGTATGTGATTAGAGCAGCTATTCTGAGAACAGCATACGGGGGCAAAATGTAAATAGAAAATATTAATAGACGTATCAAAATGCACTAATGGACCTAACATATTAGGCATGACCGGAGCAGAGGCCTGAAATCTCGTTTACATGAAATAACATTTTTATTTATTATTAACGAGAGCTCCTTTTCAGCCCTTTCTGATTTATCCATTAGTACAACAAACCACAGTATATGTTTTATAAACAAATAAGGGGAAATGCAAACCAAATGGGTTTTATCTTGTCCACCTTTTTCTGCTCATGGCTTTTGTGGTAAAAATTATGTATTGCAAATTTAGTGTTGCGAACATCCATTCAAAAGATCTGAAAAAAATGATTTATGATTGTTGGGAAAGTTACTTAAACACACTAAATACTAACTGTCTAAAATGTAACTTAATTACTCAATAAGTAATTTAATTGCTTGACTCAATGCTACTTTAAAATCCATATAAACCTCAGCACAGAGTGCTTAAACATCAAGAAAACAGCATTTGTATCTGTATTCTTAAACTGCTTACTGATGTCATTGACCGTTAATGTAGAGTTAATGCTTAACAAATGATGAATTAACTATTTTCAAATGCGTAATAAGTGATTCATAGTGTGCAGTTATTATAAAGTTTACACACTTATAAGGATGCACTATAAATAATTAATATCCATATTGAAATGGAGACGTACATTTGGCTTTGTGCTTTATTTACATTAACATTACATAATTTTTCCTGTACTGAACAAAAATCACAATACTAAAAAAATGCATTGTGACCACAGCTCTTCTGTAGCCAAAGCTCTTCTGAGTTTACTGCGTTTTGTTACTTCAGATTATTTTCTCTTCGTATTCCCTACAGAACTGTAAAATTCATTATGCAGCGGGTGACACTTTAAAATGACCATTACCTTTATGCCTTGTACCCCCACCACTCTATTATACAGTATGTTCATAATATTGTTGTGGAAAGACTTTTTTTGAGATTTTGTGGTTATTTATGGTTTGCTAAAAGTAATTTGTCAAATCGAATAAGTTGCATTTTAGTATTCAATGACTTAACTGCAAGGAAAACAATGCCACCTCATTGTTACCCTGGTTTTTAAAACATTTCCCTGACTGTTTACAGTTTAAAGCAGGGGTCACCAATCTCGGTTCTGGAGGGCTGGTGTCCCTGCAGGGTTTAGCTCCAACTTGTCTCAACACGCCTGCCTGAATGTTTTAAGTATACCTAAGACCTTAATTAGCTTGATCAGGTGTGTTTGATTAGGGTTGGAGGTCAAATCTGCAGGACACCGGCCCTTCAGGAATAAGTTTGGTGACCACTGGTTTAAAGGAACACTCGACATTATTGGAAATATGCTGATTTTTCAAACTCCCCTATAGACCATTTTGAGGGATGTAAACAATAACAATGGTCCTAATGTATTTCCTGTTTTACATTTTAAATTTCCATAGCTTTTGAGAAATCCAAAAAGTTTCACATATTGATAAATAACATTATGATAGAAATGGAAATGTTCATTGGCCAATGACATCAGCACATTGAAATGGTTTATAGTTAAACAGTTGAGTTTGAACATTCTTGAATCCATTCAACCGATCTTTGGGTCTGGCAGGAGCACTTTTAGCTTAGCTTAGTATAAATCATTGAATCGGATTAGACCATTAGCATCTCGCTTATTAATTTAAATATTTTTTCTGTTTACAACTTGACTCTTCTGTTGTTACACCTTGTACTAAGACAAACAGAAAATAGAAAGTTGCTATTTTCTTGGTCGATATGAACTATATTCTCATTCTGGCATAATTATGAAGGGACTTTGCTGTAATACCGTGGCTTCAGCAGATGCAATGGTTTTATGCAGTGCCTGAAAGTAGTCCCCAGCTTGGTAACTAGGTAACATATGGAACATAAGATATTATGGCAAAATATTAATGGTAAAAATGTTTAAAGGTGAAAGTTAGCCTATTTCCAAAAAAAAAGCACAGTGTTCCTTTAACAGAGGTTACACTAATAACTAATGCAAAGCATCGGCATACAATAAGGTAAATATTAAGCCTGTTTTTGTATCCTCCAGCCAACCTGAAGGAGCTGATATCTCAGACTATGGTCAGCTGGGCTCAGGAGTACAAGATCCAAGACCCGGAACTGGTGCGCAGCATGTTCAGCCTGTTGAGGAGACAGTATGATGGCATTGGGGAGCTGCTCAGAGCCTTGAGGAAGAGCTACACCATCAGTGACAAGTCTGTAGGAGATGCCATCAACCTGCTGGCCTCACTGGGTCAGATCCGCTCCCTGCTCAGTGTCCGCATGGGAGAAGAGGAGGGCCAGCTCATGATCGATGGCTTGGGGTAATTCTTACCGACTTTAAAGGGATTGTTCACCCCAAAATTCACATTTACTCAGACCCAGAATATTATATTTTATGTTCTAGATTAAGATTAATACTTGTTAGAAACAATGCTTGGAGGATAAGTAAATGATGATAGAATTTCATTCTCATTCTCTGTTTTTAAAGTATTTTTAATTAGTTTTTATTTAATTTGAACAAGTTATCATTATTGGACATTTACTTTAGTTGGCCTGTTTTTTATGTTTATATCAACTATGCCATCAGCTCTCATTTAAAATACATAACATATATACTTAATTTTTTTAAAAACACTAATAATTTAATAACAATGTAAAATGTAATTTGCTAATCTTAAAACTAATATCCTTTTTTAATACTTAAAAAAAGACAAATAATCACTTGCTGTGCAATAAGATAAATTAATCTTTAATTTTGCACAGCTATATTCAACTAAGTGTTTCTCTTTTTGTTGTATGCAGGGACATCATGAACAACAAAGTGTTTTACCAGCATCCAAATCTGATGCGTGTGCTTGGCATGCATGAGACCGTAATGGAGGTCATGGTCAATGTGCTGGGAGGAGACAAAAATAAGGTACTTTCTTGAGCCCTATTGACTCAAAGGGTGCTTTTTCTGAAATAAATTGCTCTGACACAGTTTATTCAGTGTTATTTGTTATGCTCTGATTAGAGCTTTGATTCGCATTTTGCTTTTAATAATAAAAAAATTTATAATAATTAATTAAAAATCTTGTTCTACATTCTGGCCAATGATTATTTTGATCATTGAATGGCAGTCTAAAAAGTCGCTAAGTTGACAGCACTGACCGTCGATGTCTTTGGTTGTAGCACTCACACCTCACGCATGTGCAGTATGGACGGAATGTTCCATTATTCATGGGGGCCCCTGGTTTGGAAAAGAAGTAATAACATTAACATCTTAACAATTATATGCAGATTTTACAACATATAATAGAAAATATATAAAAGAGCTAGATCATTAATACAGGCTTTAGGCATTGGTTGGGGCCCCCTAATTCCGCAGGGCTGCTTACCTTGCTAATTGGTTAAGTCCGCCCCTATATATATATATATATATATATATATATATATATATATATATATATATATATATAGTATCCATTATATTTATATTTTGTGCAAAATAGGTTAAATGATCAAAAATGTTCTATGACCAAAAAACAACTGCTTGTTCACCATTCATTCATTCATTCATTCATTCATTCATTCATTCATTTATTTTCCTTCGGCTTAGTCCCTGTATTCATCAGCCATAGCGGAATATCCAGCATATGTTTTACATAGCAGATGCCGTTTCAGCTGCAACCCAGTACTGGGATACCTTGTTCACCATATCAAAGTGAAATTTTAAATGACTAAATTAAAAATGTTGAAAAATATACAGACTACACCCTTTTTTGAAAGCTCAGTTAAAAGGAGGACCATGCAATATTTATGCATACTTGAAGCATCAAACCTTTGTTTAATGTCTGGTATAATGTTCCAGCTTGAATAATGAACTTAATTAACCATCAAATGATTTAAAAAAACAAGCTGTGGAATGCAAGGTATGAAAAAAACATGCATTCAATTTTATTTTAGTTGGGATATGTATTTTTATTATTAGTTTATTAAGTTAGTTTGATTCTTGATGTTTTAATGTTTCAGAATAAGTTTTTAAATTTCTCTGTAAAGTTCAAAGAAAATGCTAAAACATATATTTGGGGGAAAAAAGAACAAAAAAGTAATAAATGTTAGGACTATGTTAGGACTAAATGCTAACACACATCTGTCTGAACATAATCATTTTACATTTACATCTCCCTTTAAGTACCTTGGACTGTTTAAATCATGACGATGAGTTGCAACTCACTACTTACAGTACCCAATTTCTTCTGTCTATTTTATGAAATGATAAATAAGGCCATCAACTTTACATATCATTTTTTACGATCCTAATAAGATCCCATGACTCAGCTGGAGACACATGCATCCAAGCCAAACCCTCAGCCAGACCTTCATAAACTAAACACGATATCTAGAGGAATAGCACATGTGCGGGCACAGTACCTACAGTGCCCCATGTCTAACAGCTTAATACCTCCTTATACCCCAGGGGTGGCAATAGGGCGAAAGCTCAGACAAGAAGAGGAGAAATGGGTCACTTCTCATGCCAGTCCTTTTTGGGGTTTGTCAGGAGTCTAGAATGTGAATTAATACCTCTGACTATGCCACATATGACGTTGTCACAGTAGCTCTCATTTCTGTTTGGCAGCTTGATTAAAGAGGCCTCACGCAAAGCGAGGTGCTTCTAGACATTTAGAGTGACTACATTCCCAGCTCACATGAAGCACAAAACATATTTGCTTGTATTCATACTCGAGTGTCTCAAATTTCCGTCTGCTTGAAGCGACCGTCTGGAGGTTTCTGTCGATATCTCGAGTATGTTACATTACACGCGTTTAGCCAGCACGTGAGAACACACATGTAGAAAAGATGAAAGATTAATTTAAAGTGTGAAAGAAATGATCTCCGTCTGCGGAGAAGTGAAACGATTGCTGTTTTTAACCCTCAGGAGATTGCCTTCCCCAAAGTGGTGGCCAGCTGCTGTCGCTTCCTCTGCTACTTTTGTCGCATCAGCCGTCAGAACCAGAAGTCTATGTTTGACCACCTGAGCTACCTCCTGGAGAACAGCAGCGTGGGGCTCGGTAAACACACGCACACAGGCACACATACTTCTTCAGGTTTGCAGGTCAGGGAAGGATGAATCACAGTATCTGTGTTGCCATGTCCACCTATTAAATTCCACAGTGAAATTAAATAATCTAAAATTATATTGCAATTAAAATTCATTTATTTATTCATTTTCCTTCAGGTTAGTTCCTTTATTTATCAGGGGTTGCCACAGCGGAATGAACCGCCAACTTTTACAACATATGTTTTACACAGTGGATGCCCTTCCAGCTGCACCCCAGTACTGGGAAACATCCATACACACTCATTCACACACATACACTATGCCCAATTTAGCTTATTCAATTCGTCTATAGAGCATGTCTTTGGAATGTGGGGTAAACCAGAGGAAACCCTCGCCAACACGAGGAGAACATGCAAACTACACACAGAAATGACAACTGACCCAGCAGGGACTTGAACCAGCGACTTTCTTGTAGTGAGGCAATAGTACTAACCACTGAGCCAACATGTCGCCCTGCTAATAAAATTATTATTTTTATTTTATCATTTTTGATTAATACCAATATGTTAGTCTTAAAGACACTTGATAACAATGATATCACACAGCGCTTAAAAATAGTCCCCAGTTAACTATTATTGTCCCTATAGGTAACTAGGTAACTATTTAGCAGAGCTGTATACCATTATGCCTCATTAATGTCTTGATTATTAATTCCTTGATTATTATTATTAATTATTTGATTAATGCACCAGAATGAAAGTGGAGTTCCTTTACATATCAAAATTGCAACTTTTCATTTTACATTAGTACACAATGTAGCTACAGAAGAGTCACAATTCAAATAGATAAATTACCAAAACTCTTTTTTAGATGCTAATGGTCTGATTCAATTTAATGATTTATGCTAATCTAAGCTAAAAGTGATCCCAGACCCAGATATCAGCTGAATGGATTAAAAATGGTAAAACTCACCTGTTTAACTCATGTAAGGTTGTAAAATGAGCCTTTTTGCTAAATGTAGAGTGTTCCTGTAAGATTATCTGTAAGCTAGTGTAGTGTAATGTAATTTAATGTGTATTATATAGTGCATTTATCGTGTATGGCCATACACCCAAAGTGCTTCACAACAGGCCCGTGCAGAGACTGTCCAAAGGGCATGTGCAGGATAAATTTTTTGAAGAGCGGGGGCGGGGGTGGGGTGGGGGGGTTGTTGTTGCCGCGCGCGTACTCAAGAACGGTGTTGTAACGCGTGTTCTGATCAGCGGTGTTGTCGCGCGCCTACTGAAGGGCGTTAGGTGTCGCGGGGCCACTTTTGATCATTTTGGTAGGGCACTTTCTATCCAAGATTAGAAAGGGCATGTGCACTGCACAGGTTGAGCCCTATGTGTGCACGTGCCTGCTTCACAATCATCAAGTGGGTCTCTCCACCTGGACGATGCAACGGCAGCCCTAGGATTAAGGCGCCAGTGCACTCACCCCACACCAGCTATTGGTGGAGTGGTGAGACAGTGATAGAGCCAATTTGGTGGATGGAGATGATTGGGAGGTCATGATGGGTAAGGTCCAATGGAGAGAATTTGGCCAGGACACCAGGGTTACACTCCTACTCTTTATGAGAAGTGCCATGGGATTTTTAATGAGCACAGAGAGTCAGGACCTTGGTTTAATGTCTCATTCCGAAAGACGGTGCTCACTAAAAATATAGTGTCCCCTTACTATACAGGGACATCAGGACCCACACAGACCACAGATTGAGCACCCCCTGCTGGCCTCACTAGCACCACTTCCAACAGCAACTTAGTTTTCCCATGTGGTAGCCTATCCTATCCTATCCTATCCTATCCGATAAGTATTTACCAAAAAATACAGCTCTGCTTAGCTTCAGTGAGTAACCGGTCATGGACTGCTGGGTGATATGGCTGTGGCGTCAATATTAATTGATGATTTTTTAATGACGTCATTGTGCATTTCTGCCTCTCATCGCATCTTCTAAAAAATCAAATTCACTTTAGTATCAGAAATTTCTCAACCCTTACAAGATGTGCATGAAACCGGTCACTCACAGTACACTTACAGTACATGTAACCGAGCAGAAACACGGAGAATTAGCCTAAACGCATGAATATAATAAGAAATTAATAACCATTAGAAGACATAGTTTTCGGTAACACTTTATTTTGATGGTTCATTTGAATATTAGTACATCGTCTGCTTAATTTCTGTTGATACTGCTCCTGTAACAGACATTTAACTGACTAAGAAACTTTGCAAGTACATGTCAACTTACACTAACCACAACCTTATCCCCAACCTAACAGTTTACTTACAGTATCATCTAATGAGAATTAGTTGGTTTGTAGATGCAATGTAACTTAAATTCAACAAACGGACCATCAAAATAAAGTGTGACCCAGTTGTCTGCTTTTTCATTATTATTTGTAACAGTGCAGGAAGGAACCCCCAAAAACAAGAACCCACTGAGCATATCATTACTCATCTGGAAACACTGGTATCTAACAGTGGCTTGGAAAAAAAATCTTAATTGAATAGCATTGAAAATAGCTTGGGCTTTTTATCACATTCTTTACTGTTTTTGGTCATCTTTGTTGTATTTTTTAAATCTTTTGCTGTCTTCGGCTATACTTCCCCTTTCAATTATAATTTTAAGTAACTGTAATGCAGTCCTGGAAACAGCTGATCAATGCATTTCCTTATAAATAATTGGACACCACAGAATCTTCATCGCCTAATCACAATAAAGCATTAAACAGCCTCCTATAATACAAGCTACAATAAATCATGTAAATGTGCCAATTCTCCTTGATCCATAAACACCTTTCTTTAAAACAAATCTGTTTCTTATGTTGGTGCCGCAAGTCATTTATTCGTGGCTTGTTGTGTGAGATCAGGTTGATTGCTTTTTGAGCAGGATCTGGCAACATCGCACAGTGCACCGTTTTGACTGTGAATAATAGCTTGTGCAGCTGAGAGCACCTGACTCTGCAGGAGTCGTTTCCTATAACAGCACATTAATGAGCAGCTGAGAGCCCACTCGCCCCTTTATAGTCCATATCACCTCCAGATCAATGACACAACGGATCAGATCAGATGAAGATCGGGCCACAGGCTTCAAACTAGAGTGTGGAACATTCACAGACGTGCAGTTTTATGCTGGCATATCTTCATGCTGTATTTATAGTGTTGTGTAGTAGCTGCAGTTTTAGTCATCACATTTATTTTCAGTATTGCAAGCTCGCTGATTGGCTAGCACTAGTTTGTTATCAGATATGCTAAAAGAATAATAAAAGAATGCATTATCTATACTTTATAAACTGAACCTATGAGTGTTTGATTAAGATATTATATCAGACAAAAGGAAAACGACTCTAGCCCTGGCAAAATATGTAAAGACTGCCATCTGCTGGTTGCTGCTTCCTCATTGCAAATGTGCTGTCCTTCCTGACCATAAGTAAATAATCTTGATTTTCTTTCTCTAGCATGTCCAGAAATGAGAGGCTCTACACCGTTAGATGTGGCTGCGTCCTCTGTGATGGACAACAACAGTTTGGCTCTGGCACTAGAGGAACCTGATCTTGAGAAGGTAACACTTACTATACAGTTGCAGTTTGTAAAACCTTTGGTTTTTAAACTCTGAAGATACAATATTGTACCTTCATCAAAGGTACAAATCTGATCCATAAAGGTTAAACCTTTTGTACCCTACACTTGTACCCAAACACTTTGTACCCTATTAGTGTCAAAAAGCCTTACCAAACATTTATTTAAAATGCCTTAGCTGTTTATTTTACAATACCTCTAGTTTTGTGTTTTTCCAGTTGTTTTGTATTATAGAACTTAATGTTTATGAGATTTAATAAAAATAAGTTCTTAAATGATGATTCTCATTTTAATATGGAAATTATTCATAAAAACACTTTGCCTTTTCAGTCATATTTATTTTCACAGATATTGTAATAAAGGTGTTGTTCAACACTTTTGTACCTTTTATATGAGAACAATTGTGTACATTAATTTCAAATGTACCATAAAAGGTGCAGAACAGTATCATAAGAGGTCTTTTCTGTACCATATAAGGTACAATTTTTACAAAGGTACAAAACTGTTCCTTAAGGAACATTATTTGTACCACGGTGTACCTTTTTTTCTTAGTTTAGTTACAATGCTTGTTGTTGTGTGATACTTGCTAATATAATACATTTCTTAAAATGACACAGAAATTAATACAATATAGAAGAGTTTCTTGTAGTAAAAGTTTTGATCTTCTGTATTTTGAGTTTGGTGGTTCAGTGTGTTGCCAGAGATAGTTGGGATGAAAGAAAACAACAGTTTAGGCACCTTTAATAAACATTTGATGGCATATTAAGTAGTGAGGTAGATGATTCTTATTTTGAGATTTAATTATAGAACTGGAAATATAAAGATAAAGATCTTTCACTACTGTAGATACCAAAGCGACTCTGTAGGGGTGGGCAAACTCGGTTCTGGAGGGCTGGTGTCCTGCACAGTTTAGCTCCAACACTAATCAAACACACCTGAACATGCTAATTAGTGTCTTCAAGATCACTAGAAATCTACAAGCAGGTGTGTTTGATTAGATTTGGAGCTAAATTGTGCAGGACACCGGCACTCCAGGACTGAGGCCCCGTTTACACTAGTGCGTTTTAGTTTGAAAACGCATAAGTTTTGCTACGGTTACGCCAACCGTCCACACTACGACGGAGTTCTCGAGCGCCGAAAACGGAGCGTTTCGAAAACGCTGGAGAGGCCGTTTTCATTCTGAAACGCTGCTGCTCCGTCTCAGTGTGGATGATGGAAAACGGAGACATCTGAAAACGGAGGCGGGGCTGCAGACATTCGCCTCTCTGATTGGGGCTTTTCCTGAATATTAAGTAGCCTAACACACACAGTTCAGTCCTGCATTCGCTCCTTGTAAGTTCAGACTTCGCAAGTTTGATCAAGGCTGTAGTCTCTTCTTCTCAGTTTGATATGGAAAACAGACTATACCGAGGACACGGGTAAATCTTCAAAGGGAACAGTGTACTTTATAACTTCATTCACCCTGGCTACGTTGTTTCACTTTCTCAACAATAAAATGTAAACATGATTTAAGGAACTGCCTATTTTCATTTTAATATTAGCAACTTAGACAGCAGAAATGTTGAGGCGTCGTGCTGCATGAGCGTCATCTTCCCTGTGTGAATAATTATAACAAAACGGAGACGATAACAACTGCCTCCTTTCAATTTCAGTGAAAATACGAAACATACCCTCTCTTTTGCTGAATATCAGTTTTAATAATCGATAATGGCGCTCGAGAACTCCGTCGTAGTGTGGACGGTTGGCGTAACCGTAGCAAAACTTATGCGTTTTTAAACTAAAACGCACTAGTGTAAACGGGGCCTAAAACGCACTAGTGTAAACGGGGCCTGAGTTTGCCCACTCCTGGACTATGGCCACGCAAAATATCTAGGGATGCTGCAATTGTTGTTATAAGACATCACATTCTGTGGTGTCTATTTAAAAACAGAATTCAGCCACCGATACATTTGAATGGTAAAAAAAGTAGTACTAGTCTTTATTGTAGCACTGCAATCTTACAGTTTGCACTCTTTAAGTTTATTTACAAGGTCTGACTCTGACCCCTCATTCTTTTAACACCTTCATAAATTGAACTTGCCTGGAAATTTCTGCTCTTTACATTTGCATGTGTAAAGTTGACATGAAAAAGAGAAGTTTGTCTGCAGCTTGACTGTTATCTTCTGATGTGAACAGGCCTTTACACTACACTTCTTGTGATTTTATTGATTTATTGGATTTGGACTGCATTTTTAGCGTCATTTGAATTTCACTTTGGATCCTGTCCATGTGTGTTTTCAGGTGGTTACATATCTGGCAGCCTGTGGATTACAGAACTGCCCAATGCTCATTGCCAGGGGATACCCAGACATTGGCTGGAACCCAATAGAAGGAGAACGCTATTTGTCTTTCCTTCGTTTCGCTGTCTTTGTCAATGGTAAGTACATTTTGACAGTTTTGCACAATTACACAACTCTTTGTATTGATTTAATAAAAAGCAAAAAATGAACAGGAGGAAAACATTACATTTTATTGCATGTTTGCTCTGCTCATTTCAGGGGAAAGTGTTGAAGAGAATGCTAATGTAGTGGTGAAGCTTCTGATCAGGCGTCCAGAGTGTTTTGGACCTGCTCTTAGAGGAGAGGGAGGACAAGGTTTACTTGCTGCCATGAAGGAAGCCATCAAGATCTCAGAAGATCCTGCTTTAGATCTGCCCTCCTTACCTGAAGGCGTAGCACCCACGTAAGATCCCTTAATTTTTTTTTCTTCATCTGCATTATTTGCTATTGAGAGCCAGATCTATCTACAGCGCAAACTGAACCAGTGTAGACTCTCTTTGGCATTAAAGATCCACTGTTTGTATTTACTAAAAACATACAGGAAAAGTTAGAGATGAATTTATAGTTGCATCTGATCCAGTTGCATATGTTTCCGTAAGAGTTGAGTCTTTTATGAAATTAATGGAAGGACAGTATTTAAGTGAATCATACAATATGGTTTAATACGGTTTGAGGTAATCATATTAATGGTATTTTTACTTTTAATTTAAGGACCAAAAAAGCGTTTAAACCTATTTTGGGCTTGATGTGGCTGAAGTAGTTGTGGTAGAAGGAGAAAAACACAAAACAGAGAGTGAATGGTTAAAGGACAAGAAGTTTCTTCACTCATGTTTTCATTTGGAGCTCCAGAAGACATTATCTATCCTGAACATAGTGATTATTTGGCTCTTATTGTTAGGTTTGAGGTAAAAGGTTAACTTTTATGTTGTGTTCACACTTGAAGATCTGTTCAACTGGCTTGTTTGGAAAATTTGTTTAGAGGACTCACTGTCATTTTTAAGACTGAACTTAACCTTAACAAATAACAAATCAACTGGCTAACATAGCATTCAATATGAAAATGTGTGTTGGGCTTAATACACTTGTATGTATGCAAGGGCTGCGTGATTAATCGAACAAAAAATTGCGATCTCGATTCAACCCTACACACGATCTTAATTCAGGTTTTCTACGATTCAGCCAAGTATATTTTCAATGTCAAGAGGGAAGTGTAAAGGCACAGTGACATGGGCAGCTCAAATGGCATTAAAAGTGTCACATACTGTATATGTAAGGTAAAATTCGCCCAAAAATGTCTTTTTTTTTCTTAATGTAATGATGTAGTCGCAGCAGCGAAATGACGCATGAGCTGGCTCACTGTTTGTTTACTACTAAGAGGATGTGCCCGTTTTTGCCAATGATGTCTACTTTAGTGAACAAAACCTGTATAGGCTGTGAATAATGGGTAATAAAGTTGTAAATAATGTTCAGTTTGTTGTGTAACAGAGTGCTGTGCAGCTAAACCTCTCTTCTCTGACCTCTAAAGGTGCTCTAGCGACAGATGCTAGAGGCCATGGTCTTTAGTCTCCTTGGTAGAGCAACTGACTCATATGCAGAAGGCAGAATATGGTTCGATACCAGCTTGGAGTGGGTTGGGTGGCGTAAGACCGGTGAGGTTACATTGGTGCCGTGTCCCGGATGGGAGTGAGGTTTAGGGAGGGTGAGTGCTAGAGAACATGGTCTTTAGCCTCCTTGGTAGAGCAACCGACTCCCATGCGGAAGGTCACCGGTTTGATACCAGCTCGGAGCGGGTTGGGTGGAGTAGGACTGGCTGAGTTATAGTTGCACCAAGCAGCTAACCAACAGTACACCTGAAAATTGGCCTAATATTATTATTGTTGTTTTACCATTTGTTTGAGATTAACAATAATAATAGCCTACCCATATTAACCTTTATTTTACATCTTCAGAATCGTGAGACAATCGTGATCTTAATTTTAAGCAAAAAAATTGTGATTCTCCTTTTAGCCAGAATCGTGCAGCCCTGATGTATGCACACATGATGTTTTTTCATCATTTGATAACTCTTGAAGAGCTTATAAAATATGAGTCAAAAAGGTGTCAGAAATTCCTCTATGGCACACACTATTAAGGATCTGCTGCAGGGAGAGGCAACACTTCCTGTACTGAATTATAGTGGAAGAAAAGATGACAAGATACATTCTCCGATTTTTTTGGTTACATCTTGTGGCATCATGTGCTTTTTTTGGTTTATTAGATGTCATGGTCAGTGTAGTGTACATATTGCAGGTTAACTGCACCAGTGTTTGTTTGGAACCGAACAGAGAATATTTTCTGTGGTCTTTGCCTCTAGTTTGGAGACTATATTAACACACAGATGTACCGCACTAGCAAAGCAATTCCACCAGTTTATTACTAAACCAAACCTGGCAAGTGTGAACACACTGCACTTTAATCTCAAGTATGATTTGGAATAAGCAAGATCTTTCTTTGTTTTGACAGGGTTGTGGAGGACGAAGAGGAGGTCGCACACATGGGCAACTCTATTATGTCTTTCTACTCAGCCCTTATTGATCTCCTGGGCCGCTGTGCTCCTGAGATGCATGTGAGTGCTCCTTTCTGCCACATTTTATTGATTTACAAAGCTGGGGACAAAACTTGCAGTTTCCTGCTGCTGTAGCACAGTATACCACCTCACATTAATTTTATCTATCAATGCTGTTTACAGCTTATAAACAAAGGCAAAGGTGAAGCACTCCGTATTCGTGCCATTCTCCGTTCCTTAGTGCCCATTAAGGATTTGGTCGGAATTATCAGTATTCCACTCAAAATGCCGGTCGTCAATAAAGGTTTGTACATGCCACTGGATGCCTTTGAAAAACTCTGAAGACATAATCTCTGAAACTCATTATGTGCCCAAGATTGATTGATGCTATTACTCCTTCAATGTCATCTTCATCCCTACGTTTCTCATTATCTGCGCCTCTTGTTCCGCAGTCATTATTACCCTAATGTCTTTTTGTTTAACTCTCTCGTCTGCTTAGATGGGACTGTGACCGAGCCTGATATGAATGCCAGCTTTTGTCCTGAGCACAAGGCACCCATGGTGCTTTTCCTGGACCGTGTCTATGGCGTTGATGACCAAAGCTTCTTGCTGCACCTGCTGGAGGTGGGCTTTCTGCCAGACCTGCGAGCATCAGCCTCCCTAGACTCGGTAAGGGTGCTTTGTGGAGTGGGAATAAAAAGAAGCAAAGTTGCAGATTTTAATTTACCATGCAATGTGTGAAAAAGCCTAAGAGTTTCATTTGATATCAAGCATGTAATATACTGATTCAGCAGTATTAAAAAAGGCATTTTTTTTCAATAATAATTAATAATTATTATAATCAGTGGCGATTTTAGAATTTTCATTTAGGGGGGCTCAGCTCCTTATAAGGTAAAAAAAATGTGTGTGTGTGTGTGTGTGTGTGTGTGTGTGTGTATATATATATATATATATATATATATATATATATATATATATATAAAGCCTAATATTACATTACATTTAAGTAGTAATTTAATAGTAATACACTTAAAAAATGTTTGTTTAATATGGTAGGGTTGTATACTAGTATTCCACTGTATTTCATAGACAGGCATAGCCATTTGAGTTCTGAATAAGCCAAATAGGCTCAACCCACCTGTTAACTATAGTAAAAACCACTTTCTATATTCAAGTGCATTTTTTGTTGACTTGTATTAAATAAATAAACTGACACTTTTCTAATTAAATGACATATATATATATTTTTTTCTTTTTTTTTCAATATATAATATATACTTACAGGCTAATTCACATATTTTACGATCTGAATAATAATAATAAATAAGAAGTTTTAATACCTTTTGAGTATCTACAAAGTATTGACTGCAGGTTAAAAGAAAATAGCACAGTAAAAGTACAGATAAACACTAAAAAAGTACTCGGGTATATGTTCACATTTTTAAAACTACTTAGTGAAGTACAATTTCTATTATGAATAAGCAGATTAGTTTTAATCTCAGCATAAATTCCATCATCTTGATCTACTTCTTGACTTTCACTCAGTTAGCTCAAATTCACTCAAAAGCTAAACATCTACAAGTTGCACTATTGAATTATTTCAGCCTTAAGGGTTTGAAAAAGCAAAGCAAATAATGCAGTTTAGTCTACAAGTAGAATTTTCAGAATGTTGATGCATTTTTTGTATCACTCTCTACAGCTTTGGACACCTAATGATAATTGAAATCTTTAGCTTTCGCATAAAGCAGTTTGAAAAAACGCTCATCAATTGTGTTCATGATGAATTTGCACAAATTATGTCCTCATGCTTAAAAAATATGCCAAATGTAGTCTCATGTTATGTTTGCATCCATCAGGAGGTGCTTAGGTCCACAGAAACAGCTTTGGCCATGAACCGCTACATTGGTTCGGCGGTGCTTCCTCTGCTGACCCGCTGTGCTCATCTGTTCGCTCACACTGAGCACTATGCGACGCTCGTTGACTCCACGCTGCACACCATCTATCGCCTCTCAAAGGGTCGATCACTCACCAAGGCCCAGAGAGATGCTATTGATGAATGTCTGCTGGCCATCTGCATGTAAGTATCTCCTAAAAACCTTTAGCTGAGAAGCTGGGATTGTGTCTTGAATTAAGTAATAGCACAAGAAGCACTTTTATATGTTGGATAAAACGTTTATGTTGGTGTTCTCTGATGATATTCACACTTTCTCCAGGCATCTGCGGCCTTCAATGTTACAGCAGCTTTTGCGTCGTCTTGTGTTTGATGTCCCACAGCTTACAGAGTACTGCAAGATGCCCATTAAGGTGAGCTTAGTGAACATCAAATTAACATATGTTGCTGTTTAAATATTTGAGGTTGGAAAGATTTACATTTTTGTTATTTTAATAAAATACAATAATATTTTAAAATATTGTTGTGATATTACGTTTGTGTATTTTAAGTAATTTATTCATGTCATGGCAACACAAAATTTTCAGCAGATATTACTCCAGTCTTTGGCGTCACCTTGGGTCTCGCACACAAAACGGGGGTGGAAATATCTGTATGCCACTTTCTTCGCATATGTGATTACCATAAATATGGGCTTAACTGAACCATCAAATAAAAAACAGATTAAATAATCACATTTGTCATTAAAAAATTGCTATAATAAATAAATAAAAATGTAGTATTCTGCCGTACGTTCAGTTTTAGGAAGGTTTCTGTGCAAGGTTTTATAAATGGGAGAAATCATGCTGATACGCTGAGTTGATGCTCAAGAAACATTGTGAAGCAAATGTAATACAGTTTTTCAGGATTATTTGATGAATGGAATTTAAAAAGGAATTTATTTAAAATATTTAAAAATTACAATCATTTATAATATTACATATGTACTGGACCATGTCATCAATTTAAATATACATTTTATTAATTTTTCGGATTAGTCTCTTTATTAATCAGGGGTCGCCACAGCTGAATGAACCACCAACCTATTTAGCATATGTTTTACGCAGCGGATTAATTATTTAAAAATTTTCTTTTGAATAATAGCATAAATAAAAAAATAATAATTTTTCATTTAATTTCATTTAAATTACAATCAACCAACTTTATATGTAAACCTTTGCAGTTCTTTATTAAAATGTTATCATTACAAAAGTGTATTTTTCTACAATTTCTATTGATCATGGGAGCCAATAATTGTTAAATAATAATTGTATGACAGAGAAATGCATTATAACCAGACATATACTGACACAAATTTCTATTGGGTTTAGTTTTGTCATTGCATATAGAGATTTCAATTATGCTTTTCAGTATGTGAGTAACGTTATCTTATTTGCAAATTTTGTTTACTGTTTATTTGTTGACTATAGGCACTATACACGCATAAATTAAATATTCATCAAAGGCAGCAACACCAAAGCTCCGAAAATACAAATTTATAAAATTTTGGGAGCACCTGATTGTGATGAACAATGTCTGATGAAGAGCCGTGTGGTTCGAACCGTTACACGCTTTGTGTCAGGCTTTTTTTTATGTAATAAATTTGTATTTTTGGAGCTTTGGTGTTGCCGCTTTTGATGAATTTTTTATTTGCACCTTTTGTGTTTTTTGGCTTTAGCACCCAGTTAAAAGGGATGTGCATGCTTTTGTTCAGTTTTTCATTACTATACAAACACAGACAGGTATAATGACAAAGTTAATCCTTAGTGAAAATGTTTTATTAAAATGAGGTCACTCAATTTGTTCCTTTGGTTGGTGACACCCATTGACCTCCATAGTAGGAAAAAAAAATTACTATGGAAGTGTGTGGGTCACAGTGACCTGTATTTTTTTAATTGACTTAAAAAAATAAACTCAAATTTCATATTTGAACCATTTGTGAACTTTAAAGTACCTTGATTGTTGACAGATTCGTTTACTGAACTGCTAATTTACTTTTTCTTCGCAGCTTTTGACAAATCACTATGAGCAAAATTGGAAGTACTACTGTCTGCCGACTGGCTTGGGCAGCTATGGAATGGCATCAGAGGAGGAGCTCCACCTCACCAAGAAGCTTTTCTGGGGACTTTTTGATGCTCTTTCTCAAAAGGTACAAACATACCTCATAATTGTGCTAAAATATTCAAATGAATTCTTTGCCATGTAAAAAAAATAATAATAATAAACAAATAATATACACAGCAATGATACACAGCAATGACATTTGTCAGTGATATTTCTGTCATTTCTGTCATTGTTTACTCACTCACATGATGGCGTAAAACTGTATGACTTTCTTTCTTCTGTGCACTATAAAAGAAGCTATTTTTAGGAATGTTTCAGTGTTTGTTTTGTTTTCATACAATAGTCGCCAACCAACAGGTTATTATCTTTTGTGCTCTGCAGAAGAAAAAAGTCTTACATCTCACTTACTTTTTTAAACCTGCAGTATTTATGATGATAACATTCATTTAATAAGCAAGGACATCACAAATTGAGCTTTATCTTATTCCAAATCATTTTTTAACATGCTCTGTTCATTTTCAAATCTTTTAGCTTTTAAAAATGTGCCTATATTTTGTGAAGATTTTAAAGAAAGATAAAGAAGACAAATCGGTAGAATTTACACATAAGTAATTTGTAACAACATGTTTTATTTTTATTTGTACATATTAAAGCAGTAAATTGACAGTCCCACAATATTTTTTTTACATTCATTTTATGCGATCACAAAGATGATAACAATCCTTGCTCCTAATTTTGTTTTGCAGAAATATGATTCAGAGCTTTTCAAAATGGCAATG
The DNA here is from genome assembly GCF_052040795.2 of Danio rerio. Classification (NCBI taxonomy): domain Eukaryota; kingdom Metazoa; phylum Chordata; class Actinopteri; order Cypriniformes; family Danionidae; genus Danio; species Danio rerio. Next base: position 33,275,105 of record NC_141040.1, on the reverse strand, counting down.
CCATGTCTGAGCGCAATAGCAGGTGCCATCCCACCTGATTACGTGGACTCCAGCCCAGGCTCTGCATTAGTTAAGCAGGCCTCTGTGGATGCACAAGGCAACTTCGACCCCCAGCCTATTAACACTGCTAAGTAAGTACCATTCAAACACTGTCTACTGGAAATAAACGTAGGCAAAAGACGCTTTCGCACTACACAGTCAGGGACTAGCGTGGGACAATAACTGCTTTCAAGGTATACTGCGGTTTGGAAAAGTCAAGGTTTTAAAACTATCAAGGTTTTTCTTTTTATTTGCATTTTTTTAGGACAACAGTGTCCCCAGCAGAAAAGATATCCAAAGATGCTGTTTTAAATAAAATGTAAAAAAATCAGTCTTTTTGAAACTAAATAAGACAGCAGAAGTCAATGATTCATATGAATTAGTTAGCCTTACATCTTTACTGTAACAAAATATTTTAAATGTTTCCTAAAATAGAATATATTGTGTTCAAAGGGGGAAAAGTTTTTGTTTTTTACTCAGACATTTAAAAATAATATATTTTAGAGCAGCAATCACAATACCGTGATATTTTTATCCAAGGTTATCATATCGTCAGAATCTTATACCAGCCCATGCCTAATTGGAACTAGCCACCAGACTGATCACACGAAAACAAAACTTATCTTAAGGTTTTTGTTGTTGGTTGCCTTTGCTCTACTAGAGGTAAGCCATACAACGGTTTATTGACTTATTTTACAACAAGAGTCAGTTTATGTTAATCAACATTCCCCAAGAATGTAAATGTACCACTGATACCATGCTGTAAAAAAGGTTCACTAAAAGAGCTTTTTTTTCTAAGTGGAACAACAGTGATGTCAAAAGCACCATTCAACAAAACCAACAACGAGAGAATGCTGTGATTGAAGTAAAGTATTATGTGTCATGTGGTTTTTAATAATGGAGATGCAATGCAAATACAAAAGTTATGCAATTAATACACTGTAAAATCCAAAAAGTTAGGGTAACTCAAACCATTTGAGGAAACCGATTGCAACACACAATTTAAGTTTAAAAAAAACTAATCCAAATGAGTATTGTGAACTTAATCCATTTGAGTAAAAGAAGCAATTTGAACACAATAAAACCCAATAAATGAAGAGAACTCAAACCAACTGAGAACTGTAAAACCCAATAAGTTAAGACTACTCAAACCGTTTGACGAAACCGATTGCAACAAACCATTTGGGCTAAAAAACTAATCTATATGAGTACTGTGAACTTGTTTCATTTAAGTTGAAGTAATGAGGTATTAACTCACTACCTTCAGCACTAAGTTCAAAACTTCTTTCAAATGAGTAGAATTAACTTTCAGTCAATTTTGAGTAAACTACACTCATTTTTTTTTATAAAGTTGACTGTTAGGTTTTACAGTGTACAGATAAAACGAACCCTTAATCACCTATAACAACTTATTGTACTGCACACAAGCTACTATCTGTGAGGCTAAAAATAGAACACAACCAACAGACAAAGACAAGCAACAGGTGAATGCAGTTCACTTTAGCTTTCTGTGTGACTGTCTTGTAACAGTTTAAAATAATCATGCAGTATATGCCAAAGTTTTGTATGGCTGTGATTCAACTAATTAGCTTTCACTTATGTCAGTACAGTTCTTACTGTGCTGGATTAGATCTTTCTAGGAATTTTAGTTCCCAATATGGTATTCTTACAATTACTAAAATTGTTCCCACTTTCTGCAGGCCAAACACATGAAAAATCCCGCAGTTAGCTCTTGGAACTTTTAAAAAGTGTCTCCGTTCCAGTGTGAAAGCACTTCCTCCAGTATGAAGGCTGTTATTTTGTTTGACCTTTGTGCAAATTTTATGATATACTGTTTTGTCTTTCAGCATTTCGTTGCCTGAAAAACTCGATTACATTGCAAGCAAGTTTGCTGAACATTCTCATGAGAAATGGTCCTCTGAGAAGGTTAGACAATGCTAAAACTCATCTCATTAATCTTGCACGTTTTGCTATGTCACTAGCGCTCTTCCACTGTCGAATTAGACAAAGGATGACTGCATGTTTTATCTTGTATGGTGATAGATCGCTCTTGGCTGGACCGTGGGAGATAAAGTAGATGACAAAGCTAAAACTCATCCACTTCTAAAGCCGTACAAAGCACTGAGTGAAAAGGTACACAAGTCACATACTTCTGTATTCACTTTTGTCTCTAACACAAATGCAAGATTCAGCGGTTGAGTTTTAAACTTATTTGAATGCTTCACTTTGAATAGGAAAGGGAAACTTATCGCTACCCCGTGAAAGAGACTCTAAAGAGCATGTTGGCAATGGGATGGAACATTGAGAGGACCAAAGAAGGGGAGGCCATGTTTCAGCAAAGAGAAACAGAAAAACAGCGCAAGATTTCAGAGTCCACGCAGGTAATGTTCGACAGCAGGAGGGTTTTGGTTTCTTTGTGGTGTCTGTCATCAAATCTAAGCATTTAAAGCACATCGTTTCTGCTTCTACACTTCTTTATAGGGTGATTTTATTCCAGCCCCACAAGATTTGGAAAATGTTGTTCTTTCAAGAGAACTACAGGCAAGTGTGACTTGATAATTGTAAATAATTGATATCTTATAAATGGGTTGTTGATGTGATGTTGCATTTTCACATTTACACACTACAAAAATTTATTTAATTAGTACTGCCTTTATTTAAAAAGCATTAAATGGTTAAAAATGTCTTTGTCTTCCATGAACCACTGCTGTGTTGTTATTATTATTTGATTTATTATTATTATTTTTTATTTAACATTTTTGAGCCAAATCTTAAAACTGTCCTATGGTGTGACTGTCTGAAGCAGAGTTCAGTAAATTAGAGCCTTTTTAAATTAAAAAGAAAATCATAAAATCATTAACAAATACCTTAAGGCTAATTTTACCAGTGGCTATTTTATTAAATGGTAGTTATTTTTTTCATCTGTGTATTTTTAAGACATGGGGAATTATACAATTTGTCACCTTAAACAATGTCCTGTGGTGTGACACTTCTATTTATGCTAATTTGAAATCTGAAATTCCACTAAAAACTTTAATTAGTTGCAGCACCCCATTCAAGATCATGTGTCTAAAGCCCCCTGTAGAGGCCACGATGTGCATCTGTTAAGTCATGCCTCAGAAACCACTGTAAAAAAAAGTTTTGTTATCCTTTGGTGTGACACCGACTTGCTTGGTTAGGAATTTGTGGAGTTGTTCATCGATGGATTTGCTCTTCAGTGTTTCAGCAGTGAAAATGAAACCACACTGAACTGAACTAAACTAAACTTCAACTCTGAAAACTGGACTGACAGTTTTAATTTACTAGAACTTTTAGGTTAAGCTGCTTTAACACAATCTACATTGTAAAAGCGCTAGAGAAATAAACATGAATTGAATTGACATCCATATTTATCAAAAATATCCAATAAGTCTGAAAAGTCATGGAGAAAAAATTATATTATTCATAATTTCATATAAAATAAATATCAATCTGTGAAGATAAGTTTCCAACAATGTCTATTTGTATATTAATAAGGTTTGTTTTTCTTAGTTTTTGCTAGTTAGTGAACCCATATATTTTCTCAAACATCAGACTTCAAACTACATAAATATGACAATTTTTTCTTTAAAAATAGTGTCAACTACCCATCTATTGTGTATTAAATTTTGATCGTCATTTTAACAGGCAATGGTTGAAACAGTTGCAGAAAATTACCACAACATTTGGGCCAAGAAGAAGAAAAAGGAGCTTGACAGTAAAGGTGATCCCGCAAGAGTCTGTCTGACATTACAAGTCCTGTGTGAACAGTCCCAGGTGCAATGACTCATTGTGTGTTGTCATCAAAAGGAGGAGGAAGTCATCCATTGTTGGTGCCGTATGACACTCTGACAGCAAAGGAGAAGTACAGAGACAGGGACAAGGCCCAGGAGCTCTTTAAATTCCTACAGGTCAATGGATACGCCATCAGCAGGTCAATCTGTTCCCAAATTCAGTAACACGTACTCATAAAATCCATACCAAAATGTCATTAGGTGCATATAGAAGGACGATGGCAAAATTGTTATCATTTACCCACTTTATTTTAAGTGTCTTTAATTACTGTGCACTATTATATTAAATGAATCATTTGATCCAATGCATTTTCTTACTTTGTGTGCAAAGTTGGGTTGTGCAAGACTAGTTAAGTATTTAGCTAAATGATAATGCTACTGTAAATATTACTAAAATATTAGACGTATATTAATGTACTTATGTTTACATTATAATAATATATAAGTGTTTTTTTTATTTCTAGTGTTGATGTATTACTTTTTAGATTAGATTAGATTAGATTAGATTCAACTTTATTGTCATTACACATGTACAAGTACAATGCAACGAAATGCAGTTTAGGTCTAACCAGCAGTGCAATAGAAGCAAGTGCAGGATACAGGAATAAGTTATAAAGTGCAGTTATAGAAAACTATGGTGATATTTACAGATGGATGTACTATGAACATTATATACAGGTTGGATAAGCTATGAACAGATTTACAATATATGAATATATGTGCAGGTTGCTATTAATAAACAGTAGTGTGCAGATAGATACTTGGTGCATATTACAATTATAATAATTATGATAATATTTGTTTTAGTCTTTTTGTTAGTTTTGTACTGTGAAGTTATTTTTTTTTTGGTGAGGCTTGGTCTTGAAACAAAATGCAGCAGTTTTCAATGTCTTTATTGATGTTTTCTGTACCTCTGCAGAGGTCTGAAGGACATGGAGCAAGATTCCTCCTCAATGGAGAAGAGATTCGCATATAAGTTCCTTAAGAGGCTCTTGAGTTATGTAGATTCTGCACAGGAGTTTATTGCCCATCTTGGTGAGCAAAGAGGATGAATATAAACAATTAAAGACTGATATGTTTATAAGACATATCAAGATGATCAATGGATTTCTTTGTGTATATTTTACAGAGGCCATGGCAACCAGTGGTAAAACAGACAAATCTCCCCATGATCAAGAGATCAAGTTTTTTGCTAAGGTAGCATTTAGGCAGATACTTTCTTACTACACACAGAAAAGACTTAAAGCCTGATTTTTTTTCAAATGAGAAAAGTGTTTGTTTTTTCTTCTTCTTACAGATTCTGCTGCCACTCATAGACCAATACTTTAAGAACCACTGCTTGTACTTTTTGTCATCACCCAACATCAACCTAAGCAGCAGCGGCTACGCATCCAACAAAGAGAAGGAGATGATTACCAGGTGCTTAGGAATACTGCTTTTAATAGTAGACTATCAGTTTATTTTTAATTCATTTTTTTCTTTCATTTCTTTATACTAGTCGAAAACATTTTTAATTTTTAATCTTAAAAAAAAGCTTCTCCAAAAAGGTCCACATATTGATAAGTAATGATATGATAGCTGTTTTAACATGAATATATGATTGAATTGCCTCTTGTTACAGATATGAAATAGTATGATAACAAGCAGGAAGTGTTCATGGGCCAATGACAAGACCACATTGAAATGGTCTATACAGTGCAATGTGTGTATCTTGTTTTATCACGATTTACAGAAGACAGACTAAAATATCATTCAATGCAATAATACATTTTATACTGAAAAATATTCTCAGATATACTGTATTATTTAAGAATAAATTCAAATTAGTTATGATTTTTAACCTTTATACTTTGCCACTTACCTTGAAACTGGTACTGTAGGTTTTACTCATTTGCCATATTTTGTTATCACTATCCTTTTTAAGTGTATAGGGATCATTCTGTTGCATCAGCAGATATTTTTAGTCTTGAGGATAAAAAAATCTAATATATACAGTATATACATTTTTTAAATATATGAATACTGCATTGAAGGAAGGTGTGCATATTTGAATGAAGGGGCGGTTAATGCACAATCACTCTAACTAGAATCATTCTTCTTTAGTCTTTTCTGTAAGCTGGCAGCCCTTGTCAGACATAGGATTTCACTCTTTGGTAAGACATCACATTAATTATTTTTATCCATGAGCTTCTTTTTGCACTTCATTTTACTGCTTTAAGACTGTATCTGCTCTTTTAGGTAGTGACTCTGCCACTATGGTGAGCTGCTTGCACATCCTGTCCCGCACGCTGGACTTCAGGTAGAAAGATAACTCTTGGTACAACTCACATAATTTAGCAGGTTGATGTCTCAGATGTTTGATCTGATTGTCATGTGACTCACAGGACTGTGATGAAGTCCGGCTCAGAGCTGGTGAAGGCTGGCGTCAGGACGTTCTTCGAGAACGCAGCAGAGGACCTGGAGAAGACTCTGGAGAACCTGAAGCTGGGGAAGTTGGGTCAGTCACGCACCCAGATGAAGGGCGTAACCCAGATCATCAGCTACACCTCAGTGGCCCTGCTGCCCATGCTGACCGTGCTCTTCCAGCATGTCACGCAACACCAGTTTGGAGCAGAGCTGCTATGTGAGTGAGCCGATCTTTGACCTATGATAATTAGTACTGATGTGTCAGTTCTTTTTAGTGAATCAAAAACATAAAGTGCAACCAGTGTAGAGGACTCTTTAGTTTCTAGAATCGTACACTCAAAAAAAAAATCACGATTTTTGCACCTTGTTCAAACTACTTTATTAAAATGAGCTGAAAAAACACAATTCTTGAGATTTTTTTGGGACAACCTAATTGTTTTATCTTCAATCTTCTGTTGGAATAGTTCATCAATTTTATGCTTGTTCAATAAAAAAAAGTTCCAGAAAGTTTTTTCTTAAATGTCAAAATATTAGTAATTTATTGGATACAAATAAATTATTCAATTCACAAAATTCTGGTATCCTCAATGCAATGCAAGAATTACATTCAGGAGGTGCGCAACCGTTTTCATTTCCTGACTTTAACTTTCGTAGGCAGCTGATATTAACAGGTGGAGTTTAGTGAATATCCGTCACTTGTCAATCATTCTCCAGTCCTCCATTGACCGCACCCATACATACCTCCCCTTTTTCTACGAATCCTCTACACAACATTAAAAGCACAAGACTTCTCAACTGCACATATTTTGAGTTCAGTTTCAACACATTTCTGCTGACAGGAAGTTTAGCTGCAGAACTCAAGTTAATTTTAGACAATTAGGCCTTTGCAATTCTGTTAGCTTCATCCATTTCTGCAAAAAATGCTTCATTACTATGCAAAGCATATCACACTCAACAGTAGAAGTTTAGATTATTTATCACCTTTAAGCAATATAAACACAATTGCTTAATAAAAAGAAAAAGAGACAAACATACTAAATATATATACATTCCTTTTTCACAACACCATTTAAATTTCTTACATTATCTTAATCAATTTGTGTTGGGACAACATGAATGAATTGTGTGGAACTCTGCATTTTTTACCGTATACCTTTATTTGTTCAAAATAAATATGATTCTGTAATTTATAATAGTTCTGAATGTGAAACTGCATCATAATGACACTGACAATTTTAACATATAGCAAAATAGTTAACAGCTTTCATTGACCAATGTGCTTCCCAACAAGTAAACATAAAGGTAACAAACAACAACAAACCAGTAAAGAAACAAAAATTCCTCTCTAGCAAGTCTTTAGTCAAAACTTACAGATATTGATAGAAGGCACTTGTCTTATTGACGTCGGAAAGACGTTCCAAAGCCTGGGTGCTCCTCTACATTTAGGTTTTGACTTGGATACATAACAGATCCTGACTGGAGGACTAAAAGGATCTGGTAGGCTGTTATAAGTAGCTTTCTTAGAAAAAATGGTATCCTACAGTTTAGAGATATAAAAAAAGATTTAACGTTTTAAACTCGATTCTAATACAATCAGGAAACCAGTGTAAAGAGCGTAGATTTGGAGACATTTTATGGGGACAACCTAATTGTTTTATGTTCAATCCTCTTAATTGTGTTACATTAATCATTTTGTGTTCGGGACAATATGAATTTTTTGTGTGGAATTTACATTGTACTTTGATTTGGCCCAAAAAAATATCTGATTCTGTAATTCATAATAATGAGAAAATGTATTGTCATCAAATCTCACAATCTGAAACTGCCATAAAGACAATGTCCATTTTAATTATATTGCACAGTTTTTAACAACTTTTGTTGACCTATGTGCTTCCTGACAAGTAAACAGAAATGTAACAGACAACAGCAGACAAGTTACAAAACTGGTGTAAAAAGTGTAGGATTGGAGTAATATGCTATTGATTATAAATATTAAACTCCAAATAATGAACTTTCTTATTATATAGATTAAATATTTCATAATAATATTGTTTTTAAAATATTATAAAAACAACAACTAAATGATTCTTTAATAGTAAGCTATATTTATTGATATTTTGATAATATTTTCAAAATCTCATGTACACCGGAGTCTTTGTCTTGAACTGACCCACTGGCTCTGATGGGTGTTTAAAGATGACACTTAATAGAGGCAAAGTCCAGTACAAGTTCCTACAGTCCAGTTAAAGTAAAGCAATGTTAAAATATGTGTTTTTGTTATTGTTTTTTTTTTACCTTAAGCTTTTTTCCCTTTATTTGCTTGTTCTAATTACTAAAATTTGGGAGGATGCCACTGCGGCCTCCTAGATTTCATTTCCTATCACTGCATGTGAGATCACAGTTCGCAAAACATATTTGCATTTCTGTTTCAGTGGATGACATTCAGCTGTCCTGCTACCGTATCTTGACCAGCCTCTACTCTCTGGGCACCGGCAAGAACATCTATGTGGAAAAGTAAACAAAAAAAATCTGACAGAACTTTCTTTTTTTTTACTCTCTACTAATTTGTTCTTGAAACTGAGACCGCTGTTTTGGGCTTTCACAGACAACTTCCAGTGCTGGGTGAATGTTTATCTAGTCTGGTTGGAGCCATGCCTGTTGCCTTCCTGGAAGCCAACCTAAATATGCACAACCCTCAATCTGTCTTCAACACCAAAACACCAAGAGAACGAGCCAGTGAGTGTATCTGGCAAAATCTAAAACTATTCCAAGTCATTTGGGGTTAAGTGAGAAACCATCTAGAGAAAACATTTGAAGCCAGTTGTAAAAGGCATATTGGTATTTGTGGCGACAGTGGCACAGTTCTTTTTCTAAAAAAAACAAAAAAACATATGATTTGTTAAATTTGCTGCCCTAATATTGAATATTTTACAGTTTTGAGTATGCCAGACACTGTAGATGAGATGTGTCCTGAGATGCCCCATCTGGACGGCCTTATGAAGGAAATTGGTGACATTTCTGAATCCGGTGCACGTTACACTGAGATGCCACAGATCATCGAGGTCGTCCTGCCCATGTTGTGTAACTACCTGTCTTACTGGTGGGCAAAAGGCCCAGAAAACTCCCCAGATGGTGCCAACTGCTGCACATCTGTCACATCCGAGCATCTAAGCCTCATATTAGGCAATATCCTCAAGATCCTCAACAACAACCTTGGAATTGAAAATGCCCCGTGGATGAAAAGACTTGCAGGTGAGGGTGATGGGTATTGATGATTAGCTTGCTTTCATACAGGATGATTCTCAAATGTCTGTAATCTCTCTCCTATGTAGTATATACCCAGCCTATTATTAGTAGAGCTAGTGCAGATCTGCTAAGAGCGCATTTCTTGCCAACGCTGGAGAAGCTGAAGAAGAAGACTGTGAAGGTCGTGTCTGAGGAAGAAATGCTGAGGGCTGAGAGTAGAGCAGACACTCAGGAAGCTGAACTGCAGATTCTGGATGAGTTTGCTGTTCTGTGCAGGGATCTGTATGCCTTCTATCCAATGCTCATTCGTTATGTGGACAACAACAGGTATTCATGCCTTCACAATGATGGGAACTGTTAAGCAATTCCTATTTCCACTGCCAAAGGTGTCAATTGTAGGAATCATTCACAGTAAAAACACGAGATATTCCCCAATTTAAGTAATGAGATTTGGAAACAGGTCTGCATGGCTAGATAATCGGATTATTTTCTCCTGCAGAGAAGGAGGTTACCTACCAGCAGTAACATAAATCATGACATATGCAAAAATGTATTGCAAACACACTATACATATAAAATAAGTGGTAAAGTTGCTGCATAGAGTTTTTAATTTTACACTGAATTTGTAATTCCCCAAATCATGTTGGATTATAGATTTAAAACCAGATTTGTTAAAGATAAAATAATTTGTATTTTTTTATTTATTTATGTATAAGCAGGTCTAGACTGGGACTAAAAAATCAGCCCTGGCATTTTGGGCCAGAACGGCCCACTTTCGATACAATCAAAATGCTACCCATCTGTGCACGGCCTTGAAGATGTTTACCAGCTCCTATTCTATTAAAGCACAAAAGCTATTTATAGAAAATAATGAGAGTTGACAATTTAAAAACTTTTAAAACTATATTTATTATTATAATACATTTATAATCCACACTAAACGTCCATCTTGTGTGTGCCTGTGTGTTTTAAGTAGGCCTATATTAAATCTAAAAACATAACAAAAACTGCCTGCTGATGCACACAGTTAATGTTGATTAACAAACTAAAGATAAATAATAAAAGCAATGTATTACAGACCAGAAACAACATGAGAGGACGTTGGCTAGTGCCTTGGTGCAGATAAACAATAATAGATTAATCTGTGCAACAGCCGTTGATAAGCTGCACACTGCAGACGCAGCTGGTGTGAAAGCCAAACGCCTGCACACTGTTTCTCCTCTCCATACACGCCGCGCTCACACGCAAAATACAGACGTGACTTTCGACTATTTTGATAAATACACACCGATGTTGCACGCTCACACAGAGCCCAAAATGGGAGTTTGTGAATGGGTCAGCCCAATGTCAAGAAAAAAATAATAAAACAATGGGCTGCAGATTGTGTCACATAGGACATCTTACTTTCAGAGCGTCACAGATCACAGCATCCTTAGTTCATTATAGGGAAAAAAACTATAGGCTGCTAAGCGTTTTAAAAGCCAATCAGGTCGTAAGACAATGATCAGCCCAGCCCAAAAAGTATGTCGGCCCAGCAGGACATATATAATTAGATGGATGTCTAGATTGATTGGTTGATTAGTTAGTTGATTGGCCGGTTTATTAATGGATTGATTGATTGATTGATTGATTGATTGATTGATTGATTGATTGATTGATTGATTGATTGATTGATTGATTGATTGATTGATTGATTGATTGATTGATTGATTGATTGATTGATTGATTGATTGATTGATTGATTGATTGATTGGATGGATGGATTGCCTTTTTTGTAGTTTAGAAAAAATGACTGAAAGAAAACAGTGACAATTTCTCTCTTTTTAAATCAAAATAGATCCACATGGCTAAAAGAACCAGATTCAGATTCAACTGAACTTTTCAAAATGGTGTCAGAGATTTTCATCCTTTGGTGTAAATCTCATGTAAGTTCTCTATGGCTCCAAAGCATAAAATCAAGACCTTGAAAATATTTTAAGATTTGAACATTGTTTTTGTTCCTTTTTATAGAACTTTAAAAGGGAAGAGCAAAACTTTGTGGTGCAAAATGAAATTAACAACCTGGCATTCCTCGCTGGAGACAGCAAGTCCAAGATGTCAAAGGCAAGTGTGCTTATAAAGTCATTTGTCAATAAATTAAACCCAAAAACTTAAGTTATTTCCTAATGGAGACAAAGAAGATTTTGCTCTCTAGGTATATGTGTTCATAAACATATGAAATCTGCAGAGCTGAGTTTTTAAGTTTTTGTGACACAGTCTGGAGGTCAGGACCAAGAGAGAAGAGGTAAAAAGAGACGAGGAGAGTTGTACTCCGTCCAGACCTCCCTTATTGTAGCAGCACACAAGAAGATGCTGCCCATTGGCTTAAACATGTGCACTCCAGGAGACCAGGAGCTCATATCTCTGGCCAAGATCCGATACAGTCTGGTGAGTGTATTGCTTGCTATTCTAAACATGCTCTAATAGACATTTATAACAAGTCTGGAACATGTGTCCTTTTAACAGAAAGACACAGACGATGAGGTTAAGGATTACCTGAGGAAGAACCTCCATCTTCAAGAGAAGGTCTGGAAAACCAAAAGCTAAATGATCATTTATGATTAGATGCTGAAAAGTTGACAATGACTCATAGGTGTTTCTTGTCAGTCGGAAGATCCAGCAGTGCAGTGGCAGATAAACCTCTACAAAGATATTGTGCTAAAGAGTGAGGGACCTCCAGACCCAGAGCAAAATGTGGAGAGAATTCAGGCCATCTCCTCTGCTGTCTACCACCTTGACCAGGTACAAAAGACATACAGATTAAATCAGTGCTCATGTAATGTCATTCCACGTAAGTCTACACCAGATCAGCAATCTTATTTTTGGGTAACACTTTACAATGCAGATCAGTTTACTAACATTAAGCATAATGAATTAACAGTCAGCATCACCGTTATTTATTCTTAATTGTACATACACTGTTTTTCTTTAGGATGAAGATACTAAGTTGCTAGAATTTTACATTTAGAAATATGGTCGAAATGTACAATAAACTGCAATGTTTCATTATTTATTGTGTTATACAAGAAGGTTTAATACTAACATCTAGATACCGTACCATTAGCTATGTTTCAATCCAAAGATGCAAATCATATTTATGTGCAAAACTGGAATATTGTATAGAAGACATGCAAATAAACCAGCGTTAGTCAAAGAGAACAAAACTGTTACTTCCTGATTACCTGGTGCCAAATCAAAAGTAAAAATAGAATATACTGAGGTAGGAGAAGCTGTGTCAATCTTTTCTTCATTTAATAAATTACTCTGCTGACACACAATTAACACAAGGTGGCATTTAAAGTTGTGAGTCACGGAGCACAGACTCTCTTGACAGTTCTGGAGGTAATTAATAATATAATAACACTAATACTGAAATAGTTAAGGTGTTTTAGAATGACCGAAACAACATCTCAGATGTTTTACAATGCGGTCAGCCTGCTGGTTTGTCCATTCATAGACATTTTTTAAACAAAATCACATCACTTCTTTTATGCGCATACTGGATTTTGTTTGGTAAAAGTGTTTCCAGTAGTTTATGCGCATATTTTCTTACCGAATAAAAAGATTGTCCTACTCAGTTATACGCATACATTTTGTATGCGCATTATAAAATTGATGTGCATCTTGGCATTTCCATCAACCATTTTTTGTGCGCATCTCCAAACTGGACATAAAAATAGCTATTGATACTCAGACAAAAACAAAACCAAAAGCATTTGGTGGTGAGAAAGTCATGTGATAAACCAAAGCTTATCACAAACAAAATATTCCACAAGCAGAGAAATATGCTAATATAGAGAAGCTGCTCTGTGTAATTCGCACAACCACTAAATATCATCATACGGTGACTGAGAGTGCTTAAGGCACTGCAGTTTAAGAAAACACATGTAATTACAAAATCACCAGCAAATTATGAAATGATCTACATCAGTTTGACCGCACACGTGTTGCAAATTCTCCCAACATAAACAGCTGAAGAAACGTACTGTATATTGACACAACACAAACAACTGAAGAACTGCGATGCATTTTGTCACAACACAAACAACTAAAGAAACTTACAGCATTTTGTCACAACACTTGCAAGTTTCCACATAACACAGAGGAAATGTTTCAAGGGGACCCAAAAGCATGATAGACCCTGCTAAGATATGGAAGTGTTATTACACCATGACTTGCTCTGTGAAGTTATTAGTGGTCTTTTAACACTAAAAGCGCCAGAGGTTGAAGCAATTCTAAAATCGTCAGTGCGGGTAAATTTATCCCAGCACAAATTTTGTTTAGAAATTGCTAAAAAACAAACACGGTTAATAAAAAGTGTCTAGACTCTTAGCAAGATTATTTTTGAAGTAGGTTATGAGTAGGTTAAAATATCTAAATTTGAGCCATCATACTTTGATGCATAACTTATTTGTATAGACTCTCCATCATTCATTGCAGTTTGTGTTATTAATAGCTCTACGAATCACTTTCTTTTATTCATTGTGACATTATTCATTTGTTATAACCACTAATTCAGTGAGTAAAATTAAAAGTAAAAGTCATTGGTGAGTAATTTCAAAAATAAGCAGTGCATAAATCCAAGGATTTTTTTTTATAGTGGGTAAATTTGACCCCTGCTGGTGCTTATAGGTATAAATGTCCCACCTTAATCTATTTTTATCTAAATAATTTTAAATATCTGGGAATTGTAAATAAGGCAGTTTTTGTAAAAGTCAATGACTGGGTGGCTTGAATGTTTTAGTGAAGGTCTGTTATGTACATTTGAATAACAGTGATGGGTAAAACTGACCTCATGGCGGTTCTAGAGTTAAAGGTGAGTTTTTTCATTATTTTAATATCCTGATTACACGATTCCATTGTCTTTTGTAAATTATTGGCCTAAATTGATGATTAAATGTGTTTTAATAGTGCACAGTGTTTAATAAATGCAGCATGTATCTTTAATTGTTTACGTTGTGACAAAATGCACCGCGTTTCTTCAGCTGTTTGTGTTTTGAGAATTTGCAACGTGTGCTGTTAAAATGATGAGGATGGTTTCTTAATTTGCTGGTGTTTTTTGTATTGCATGTTTTCTTAAATTGCAGCGTGTTAAGCTCTCTCAGCCACTGTACCATCACAGTAACACACATTAAATAAAGTAATGCATTAAAACATATCTAACTAAATAACATAAAATTACACAACTAATGAGAAAAAAATATGCATTAGTAAATCAGAATAATGACAACAAATAGCATACAAAATAGCATAAAAAGTCAAGTGTCATGCAGGAAGTTCTGAGAAAGTCAATTTCCCGTTATTAAAATGTATATATTAAGAAAACATACTATTAACCAGGTTACAGCTTTGTATTGTAGCCTTTTTACACTTTTTACTTTTGAAATTACAGCCATTTTACAGTGTGCTGGGAGAAATACATTAATTGATGTTTAACATGTTTAAATAACAGCAAAGTTTTTTTAATGTTGTGTAGTTAACTCCTGTCATATAATGTTACAAATGCAGCCTTACACGCTTTCACTTTGGGTAATAACACATTATTTAATTTATATTAATCATCCTGTTTCATTGTTCTCAGGTTGAGCTGCCACTTAGGAACAAGAAGATTTTGTTTCAGAAGCTGCTGTCAAAGCAGCGTAAGCGTGCCGTCGTGGCCTGTTTCCGCATGGCACCACTGTACAATCTACCAAGGTATGTCCTCAGAAACTTTCCCGACATCAACAGTATTCAACTTTAAATGTACAGACTCAATGGACATTAGGTACTTCCTTCATAGCTATTCCTTCCTCCAAAATGCATCAGAATGCACCCTGTACTCCCTCTATTGTCATCCTGTTTAACTGTAACAATATTGCTATTTTTCCGTGCTCCTTTCTTCCTCCTCCTAAAGCCTGTCCCTTTCTGTTGTCTCCATAACACACTTCAGATACAAAAATAATAATTACTTCCTGAATGGCTATCGGTACGTTTGGCTGGAAAAGGTGTACCATACCTCTAGCTTTGACCGTCTGTTCTCCATGCTAACGGTAATGTGAGACTAAGAGAACTCATGATCGCAGCCTCCTCCACCACCTCCTCCACCACTTCCTCCATTCTCCAAGCTAAGGGCTGAGCACAAGCACACAGTTAGCGCCGCCACTCTGAATGGTCACCTACCGTTTCCGCCGGGTCTTTATGGGCAGTTTCGGGGTGGGTGGCTTTCAGGTACTTTTAGGTGCTAGCCGTGCATTCTTGGACGTCCCCGTTAAGGTGACCAGTCAGATGAGGCCATGGACTGTACATCTTCCTCTCACACCACAGAATGCACCTCCTTCCCTCATCCTCCTCTTAACCTCCCCTCTCCCCCCCACTCCTCAGGCATCGCTCAATTAACCTCTTCCTCAGTGGCTATCAGAGACTTTGGATAGAGACAGAAGAGTACTCCTTTGAGGAGAAGCTAGTACAGGACCTGGCAGTAAGTACCGGGCTGGCATCAGCGCTGCCCCGTGTGCTGTGTGTGCCCGCTGGTGCCCTCTCGGCGGCCGAATGCTCTGTGGCCAGCACTGCACCCGCTCAGGCGCGGGAGCACGTCTCTGCCCGCCTCATGTACTCATCCTGGCCTGTGTTCAGCTCTGCTGGTTGCGTCACACACTACCGACCGAGGCACAGCAGCCAAGGCATGCATGACTTTCGGCTGAGCCTCAGTCCCCGCCGTCTCGCTAGAAAAGCAGTCCGTTTCAGCGCAGCCGTGGTAAGAGGGGCGGACGCTCCCCGCGACGATCTGCTTTGTTCTTTGGGTGTCGTCTTTCTTTCGTAAGTCTCGTTTGTTGTGAAAGTCGGTGGCATGTTCATATCACGTCTCAGCTGAACTTCAGTCTGCGGTGGAATTCCACCTGCCTAAGTCGCGCGTCTTTAGCTGGGTGCACACTGTGTGATTTGCAGTTGTCCTTCATGATTGTTGCTTCTTGTTCGTAGACTCTACATATTCCCAGCTATATTTGTAAGTGGCATGCCTGGTGTCAATAATGCTAGATCGTACAACCGTCAAACACCAATAAAACAGACATGCTTATTAATGTTGCATTCAGAATTTTAGATCATCAGTCCATGACAGATTCAGTTACGGTGAGCCACATTTACAGAGAACTGCAAGGCGAATAGGAAACAAATGCAATTTTAAGACCCATTCGATTTGAAAAAGAAATTGTGGGTATTTTTGTCGCACTAATTGCATTATCAGGTTCTGTACTGCTATTAGTTATTGATTTAACTAGATGAACCAACATAGGCTCATTCTGAAAACGTAGCCGTACATACGTTTCTGGAGATCACAAGCTATGTAGTCAGAGCTACATATGGCTGTATTTTGTCTTTAAAATGAACGATATGGAGCGGCATGACGTCGTTCCTTTTCTCGCTAACCAGCTGACCTCTTACCTGCATGTGGACGGCTTTTCTGCTGTTACCAATTTGTCCGGTAGCTCGACATGTACGTCAGCGGACTTGAGATGCAGAGTGGTGTTGATGCGACAATAGAGGTTTAAATCCGGTGAATAACGGTTCCTGAAAGCAAGTAAGACAAAAACAGAAACCAAAAAATTTTATTAAACAAGTAAATAATGGGGTGAGAATGTGGTAAAATCTGAAAACCTGGTAACAATCAGGGGGCTTTTCTTTTTAAGGGAAGTGGCTGGGCGGGTCAATCTGTGCTTTTCAAAATACAGTTGGTTGGGTTTAGGGAATGGAGAGGACGGGGGAATTGGTTAGTCAGTCAGTCAGTCAGTGATATAGTCAACAGCCTCTGGTTGATTTTATTGAGAAGAGCAAGGGCGAATGTCACTCGCGAGACATATTTGAACTTCTGGGTAGTATTTTGCTGTCTTCTGAAAAGTATACAGGGGTACGTAATCAGAAAGAGCCTGGGTTGAGATGAAATGTGCCTTCAGCAGAGTTTAATTGAATGTGAATTTTTTTTTAGGATTAGCAAAATTTGTCCCAGCTAAATTGTTGTTATAATCACCCAGAGTGCACTCAGCTTTTAGAAAAACACATATAGTGGTAAAAGACACGTAAAAATGAAAGCAGTATACAATCATATACTGAATAAGTTTGTAAATAAAAAAAAAAAACAGTTCAATCAAACAGGTGCTTTCAGCTCAAAACAAAAAACTATTCCGATCAAGTCCATCAAGATGGTAAGCTTGCTCATATAATGATGAAAAATGTACATTATCTGTAAACCTTTATTCAAAGGCAAATAAAATGCAACTTGCACAAAACAACGACAAAACTTTGCTATTTCACATAATCATCATTATTAAAACAGAAATAAGCACTTTAGCACACTTGGTAAATTTCAAATGGTATTTTGGAATGACAGCAATCCTGCTAACTCTATTGAAGAGTCCTTTCAAATTGTAGGACTCACAATTGTCAACTTCTAGGTTGGACAGATTTTGAAGGGTACATGTGATCAACACTTTTCATTCAAGCAGTACTTCACCCAAAAATAAGAAATTACTCACCCTCAAATGGTTCCAACACTTTTGTTACAAAATAAGATATTGTGAAGAATGTTGAAAATAGCATTTTGTATGAATTTTTTTTTTGTTATTATGTGGACAAGCTTCTCCTTTTGTTACACATTTCTATAATATTAAAAATCTGGAAATATTTTGAGCATTATTAAATATTTATTTGATTACTTATTACAATATTATTATTATTATTATTATTATTATTATTATTATTATTATTATTAATAATAATAATATTAATGGTCAACATTGGACATTGGGCATTTAAAATTTATCTCTTTCAAAGACACCCTTTTATTTCTATGTAATACTTGTTTAATAATATCGAACAGTTAATGTTTAGTAATTTGCAGCAGTATGTAACGCGTAACACACCGCAAAACCATTTCCATTTCCGTGTCTTCATGTGAATTTGCATGATTATCCTGTAGTAGTCATTGGTTGCTGTCTGATTCTGATTTATCCAGGCAGACAGACCCCAGTGATCACACTCAGACCACCATGTCATCTGAACAAGTGTTTCTCAGCTGTGGCCCAAAGGACCAACACATTTGATCCCATTTTGGCCAACAAATCTAATCCAAGCAAAACCACAAAGCAATAGCTTGCTTCAAGCTTTAAAGCAAATATTTAAAGTGTCTTCATGGGACTTAAACTGAGAAAGACGCTGGTCTTGATTACATTTATGTGTGTTTTTGTGTAAAGTAACCGCATGACTAATTTGAGAACCCTTTGTTATAAGATCAGAAAGGAAAGTGTTTAAGTTAGAATGTTGAAAATGGCTGGAATTAAGTTGTCAAATGTTTTTTTCTCATAGTTTTTGTTGTATTTGATATGGTAACGCTATAGAAATGATTTGTTCAGGGCTGTGCATCATTTACAATTGAGAATTTTTACATTTAAATTGAAGTTGAGCGAGAGATTTACTGAACCTGCACGTAAAACACTTACTATTTAGGCTGGATTTCTCAATTCAATTTTAAAATGTGTCGAGTTGAAAGACCTGATGAATTTAATTGACATTTGCATTAATTTTCAATTTTGAATGTAGCTCAGCCCTGGTAAATGAGCATGTGTAAATCAGAGGGTGACTGAAGTGTAAAAGCATATCAGTGCATCAGCATTTGGTTTATTTTGATTTTGACTGCAGTCGTGTGTATGTTTGTGTGTGTGTGTGTGTGTGTGTGTGTGTGTGTGTGTGTGTGTGTGTGTGTGTGTGTGTGTGATTAAAAGGATTTGAAATGGTAGTCATAAAAACTAAAGAACATAAATGAATCATAATAATAATAAAACAATATTAAGAAATAATAAAATAAAAAGTTATGATCAACAGATTGTGTGGAAGGGTTGTTTTTATAACTTTGGTTTCTCTCTACAGAAAACCCCCATGACTGTGGTAGAGGAAGAAGAGGAAGAGGAAGCTGAAGTTCAGCCAGACCCTCTTCATCAGCTCATCCTTCACTTCAGCCACAATGCTCTGACAGAGAGAAGGTGATGTTTTCATATATGGGGCAAGGACATTTTGGTGCGGCATCAAATTAAGATAATGGGATTTTTTTGTACAGTAATGAAATCTAAAATTATGTATGAAATAAAGTTCCAGTTTCATACAGAATAGCTGTTTATATTAAAATTAAGCAGCATACTTATACCGATCTGTGCTATGTATAGCTGAAGGCAATCATTGCACTTCAAATTCAGTGAAATTTTAATTATTTAAAAAAAAAATTCTCAAATGCTATTAAACGAAAAGCAAATTTTTCATGTTTTCTAAACATAATATTTGTAATAACTCTTTTCTATTAACTATGTACTGTGTTTTTAGCCTTTGCCATGATTAAGTTTTTTCTAAGATACTAGTTTTCAGTTTTTCTAGTTTTAGTTAATTAGGTTAACTAGACAAGTTCAGTTAATTGGGTAAGTCATTGGACAACAGTGGTTTCTAGCCAATGGAAAAGTAATTTCTTAAGGCGGATGAAAATATAAAGGTTAAAAATAATTAAATGTTTTTAATGTTATTTCAGCCAAACTACACTGTAAAAATTTGTTGTTGTTTCAACTTAAAAAAGTAAGTGTTTGTGCTGTCTTAAAGGATCAAGAAACCCTGGAGTACTTTTTTTTCAGGTTTGTGTGTGTTGAGCATCAGTTAAGACAATTTTAACACCTGTCAACTTTAATTGTGAGGAAAACTGGATAATTTTGAGCTTTTAAAAAAAAAAAAATTATTTATTTATTTTGGGTGGGGGGGGGGGATTGTAGCGCGAATCTGCTAGTGAAGTGATGACTCGTCAGTTTCTCATTATTATTCATAGCAGAGTTTACTTATCCTATGAGAAGAGCCTGCTTCTTATTTATTCATGAGAACATGTGCTTTCCAAAGGCAAGGCAGACCGGCCAAGATGTGAGACCCAATGACTGGGTGAGACCACGCACGGCACAGGTCTTATGTGTTTGTTTACATGATACATTTTTGTTGGGAGAGCTGTATGAGAATTGGAGATTGCCGGACTTTGTCTTTTATCAGTTGAGTTTGTTACCATTCAGACACATCGCCTTTATCCGTGCTTCTGTTTTCGCCTATGTTAAAAATCCTCCAGATTACCAGCAGGGGTAATGGTTGGAATAGATAGAGCAAAAGGGGATTGAGAAGGAGAGAAGTCCTCCTCATTTGTAGTGTTTATATAAACACGATTATCTTTATAATGATATAACAAATTGTGGGTATGTGTTTATGAAATTCCGATTAAAAAATGTAGCAGGGCATTAAATTACTGTTTATTTCTTTGCATTTTAACCAAACTGTAAAATCACGGGTCTCCTCACGGTTTGCATCTCATTTTGTGAGCCAACTGACAACAGTTGTTAGCTCCCCTCGTTTTCCCCTGCTCTGCCGGCCACGCTCACTTCTCCCTCTGCTCGCAGAGCTCCACGCCCATCTCGGAGCATTTTTGGAAAAAATTCGGAGGTAGACTTGAACCGAAAGAGGGGAGTTTCATGGCTCTTTAAAATTAAGCTTACTTTACATAAATAGTGAAGTTGTCTTAACTCAGGTTAAAGTTGACAGGACTTAACAATGCAAGTGTAATTGACATGGTCTAAGTTTAGTTAACTTTGAGAAGTTGTTGTAATTAGGAATGATGTTGATAGGACTTTATAATTCAAGTGTAATGGACATGGTTTAAGTTTAGTGAACTTAAATATTGAAGTTGTAACTCAGCTGTTAAAGTTGAGAGGACTTGAAAATACACGTGGGAAACACCCATACATTCTCTCATTTACAAACACACACACATACTCTCATACACTAATTTTGCATTCAGCTGTATATCACACTATTTATTTATTTATTTATTTTATGTTTTAAATGAGTCAACTCTGACAAGTCAGAAAAAAACTTACAAAGATTATTTTATTGCCGCTCTGTGATTGTCACCAAAGGATTCTTGTTCTAAATATGTCTGACAAGATGTTTTGATAATGTTTTTGATTCTATTTGTTTTTGACCCAAATTTAATACTTTCCTATTTTTCTTATTTTTTGCTTTTGTAGTTTTCTAGAGGAGGATCCTCTCTATATTGCTTACGCTGACATGATGGCAAAGGTCAGTGTTGTATTCAATCCGATCCTAAAGTACTTATTTTTGTTAAAGAATTACTTCACAACCACAAATAAAGCACATTGTATATAGTATGAATGTGTGTAGTGTTGTTGTGACCTCTACCTCTGCTCAAGCCTGGTATTTTTTGTCTGTTTTACTATTATTATTTTTATTTAGACTTACCACTTTTGTACACTGTTTTTCACCTACTATATAGAAAGGAAATTAAGTGATTTTTGGTTTGTTTCTGTGGTTGTGTAGCTGCTTTTTGCTGATTTCACTAAAGTTTTAGTGATTGTGTTTGTTGATCTCTTGATAGTTTTGTTCTTCACTACTTCATTATGCGCCTTTATACAGCACACACCATTACACTAACTCATATTGTAAATGAGTTTTAATAGAGTCAATATGTTCAATTGCAGAGCTGTGCCGAGAATGAGGAAGAAGAAGAAGAAGAAGAGGGAAAAGAGAAAACTTTTGAGGTATTCAGTTGCTGAAATTTCAAATGAGATGTAAAAAAAAGAAAAAGATGGATTATAAGTTTTATTTTAGGCTGATAAATCTCAATGATGTGTCTTCTCTGACAGGAAAAAGAAATGGAGAAGCAGAAGATTTTGTACCAGCAGGCCAGACTTCATGCCCGTGGGGCTGCTGAAATGGTTCTGCAGATGATCAGTGCCAGTAAAGGTACACAGCTCTATTTCCAACAATTTTGGTCCTTTTAAAGACTTTTGACTTCTTAAAGCAGCATTTGTTTGATCGCAGGCCGACTTGGTCCTATGGTGACTGGCACACTTAAACTGGGCATTTCTGTCCTAAATGGAGGCAACGTTCTTGTGCAGCAGGTAAAGAGCTGGAATTGACATACAGTTGCAATCAGAATTATTAAAGCCCCTGAATTATTAGCCCCTCTGTTTATTTTTTCCCCAATTTCTGTTCAATGGAGAGAAGATTTTCTAAACATAATAGTTTCAATCACTTATTTCTAATAAGATATTTTTCAAGACACTTCTGTAAAGCTTAAAGTGACATTTAAAGAGTTGGTTAACTAGGTTAATTAGGTTAACTAGGCAGGATAGGGCAAGTTATTGTATAACGATGGTTTGTTCTATAGACTATTGAAAAAATATAGCCTAAAAGGGCTAATAATCCTGACCTTAAAAGGTTTTTTTTTTTTTTTTTTTTAATCAAAAAACTGCTTTTATTCTAGCCGAAATAAAACAAATAAGACTTTCTCCAAAGGAAAAAAATATAATCAAACATACTGTGAAAATTTTCTTGCTCTGTTAAACATCATTTGGGACTATTTTTGAAAAGGAAAAAAATATTCAAATTGCATCTGTATAATGCTATTTTTTCCCCTTTGTGTCATTACTTTGTATTTCTTTAGAAAATGCTGGATTATTTAAAGGAAAAACGAGATGCCGGCTTCTTTAAGAGTTTATCTGCACTGATGATGTCTTGCAGGTAGATGTGAATAGATATGTGCACTGATTGTCCTTTTCGCCTGTTTCAACCGATTATTGATTTTAATTGTTTCTCTGGCAGTATCCTGGATTTGAATGCTTTTGAAAGACAAAATAAGGCAGAAAGTCTTGGAATGGTGACTGAAGAGGGTTCAAGTAAGATTTGTTGTTTGACACTTTTTCATGAATTAGTGCAATCAGACTGTGTATTTGATACTTTTGTGTATTTGAAGAATATCTGTATTATATCTCTCGTGCTTTCATTATACTACAAAGCAGTATGAGCTTTATGTTTATGCATATCCAGAGAATATTTGCTTCTTTATGATACTGTACAGCATCAGAAGAGGTGTCACTGATAACTTTGTGTAGTGTGCTGTCAATGTGTTCACATGGATTCACTGCAACAGTGGAAGTTACAGTATTCTCACCTGTGCAATGTCAAATGTCTATGGGATGCCATTGACATCAAATGTTTTATTTTCTGGTAATTCAAGGTCTTCATCGTCAAAGGTGAAATGAAGGACCTTAGTGGAGTGATGATGTTATGCACATAAGATTATAAATACTTAATTTAAAGGTTTAATTATGCATTATTCACAGTGTAACATTAGTTCACATAGCAAAATGTTCTTCAAACCACTTCTTTAAAATCAAGTAATTTAGAATAGTAGAATTTTGTCTGCTGACTTATTCCTTTATCTATTGACCTTATTGTTCAGTGCGGAAGTGCGGAAGTGCGGCTGTTTTTGCGATTTTTTTTATCAGAAATTCTGATTTAGTTTCCTATGGGAGAAATGACTAGAAATAATAATAAGCAGAAAACGGTCAAACTACTTGCTCTCTATACAGACAAAAGTTAAATAATATAATGTGAAAATATCAATTTGCAACATCAAGCAGCATAACAAGCTATTTTTAACATCTAAAAATAAATGGAAGTGAATGAGACCAGAAGTCTCGAGCCAAAAAGATTCAAATGGCTGTGTCTGCTCGTTCGTGAAGACTAAAGTCAATATTAGAGACCATGGACCACAAAACCAGTCATAAGTGTACATTTTCTGAAATTTACATTTATAAATCTTCTGAAAGCTGAATAAATGCATGCAATTGATGTTTGGTCTGTTAGGATAGGACGACACTTGGCCTGGAAACAACTATTTGAAATTTGGAGAATGTAACTAAATCTTTATATTGAGAAAATCACGTTTAAAGCTGTCTAAATGTAGTGCAAATTTTGACATAGCTGAATTTAAAACTCTTTCATAACCACATACTTTTTGGAAGAAGGCCAAAAATGTCTCATTTGACAAAAAATCTGTATTTTATCTCATAAGTGCAACAATTAATATTTCATATAGTATTTTTCATAATTTTATGATGATCCATAATCCAGTTCTAGGTCAAAATGACCAGAGAGATGGGTTATGGTTAACCTAATAGCTTTTTTTGATTAGTCAAATTGCTGCCTATGACATTAAATTATAAAGGTGCAGTATGTAAGTTTGACACTCAGTGGTTGAACTAACAATCAAAACAAACACAAGTGCAGGTTGTCAAATTGAGGACCAACAAGGCTGATTTAAATCGTGTTTTAAATGAAAGCAACGGCACACAACAGATTGAATATTTTCCATATTGAAAGAAGTTTTTGTTCTGACAAACACCTCAAATTGATATATTAGAAATGGCTTCTATTTCTTGCAGCTGAACAACAGAAAATTGACAATGATCAGTTGATGATTCAGTGTTAAATGCTAATAATGTGAGTTTGAATGCCATTTTACATGACATTTATTACCATACTACTGAAAGCAGCAGCAGATCTTCATCTCAGATCTTGAAAATAGAATAAACAGGTAGAAATTGAACTTTAAAACTGACACTCAAAACACATTATTCAGCATGTACATTTAAAAATGTTAAAGAGGTTTAATATGAATGAATTAGATTATAAACCTTACCATTTTGTGAGTGCATATTCTGAATGGCTGTATTTACATTTCTGTTGTGTTTCGTCTGGTGCAAACAGCCAAATTGCTTATCACTGCAAATCTTGTTACATAGCATGTTGTTAGGACAAAGAGTTACAATGTAACCTGCTCACCCAAAGTTTACGCTCGTAATATTTATATTATTTACAAATTAATTCATAACCTCATGTAAAACTCTGAACCTGCATCTCATTTCAGAGTCAGCTACTGTCCACCAGAGCTTGCACGTTGGGCACGAACGCATTCTTTGAGAGCCTTTCTGAATGAATGAATAAAATATGCGATCTTTCCATCAAGGCAACCTGGCGTGCTGAAATATAATTGGCATAGTGGCATTGGGCGGGTTAAAAGAACCAAAACAAAGACAGCGTTCCAACACAGAAAACTCGTTTTCAAAGCAGAATATCTGACTTCAACATTGTTTTTCAGAAAAACAAGACTGTTCACTTGGCGTGTTTCTTAAATATTTGCAAACATATTATGGTATTTTTGTGCTTTAGAAAAGTCAAAAACTTACATACAGCACCTTTAGATCAAATTAATGAAATATTAGGTATGATACAGAACATGATCAAAAACACTGAAGCACTTTAAATATGACTAACCCTTTCTTTAACGACTGATATTGCAGGATGTCTCCATACTCACAACTAAACAAACTGTTCAATCCTTGCCCAATGTCAATGAATAACACGTTGCTTATGTGTTATACAGTGATTCATGATTCATCTATAGTGTCAGTGTAATGGATTGCATCTAATCGAAACCCACAGGTTTTAATTTGAGTCAAACACTTGCAAAGTCAGTCTGTCTACATGTACATCTGTAACTGCATATCCATCCTTCTGGCTGAAGTACAATGACGCTTTTTTCTTTCTTTCTGGAATTTAGTCTCTCTCCATTTGCTTATGTCTGCTCTCTTTGTTTGTTTCCCATCATTTTGTACTGGATTGCAGTCAGCGTGAAAGGACGGGGTAAATATAGTTTAGCTACTCATTTCGCAGTGCTTTACCCTGGCATGTTGCCATTTGTCAAAACGTTACCTTCTCCCCTGCTGCTGGTGAATGCACTTCTCTTCAGCGCTGGCTGCTAGAGACTAATGCATGCTCACACAGACTATAGACCGATTCATTTGCCTAACCCCCTTTACTAAACTTGTTCACTAAATGGGAACATTCTGTCTTCCATGTGAACATTACAGATTATCTGTACCCATACCGTGTTGGGAAAAAAAGAAATTAATACACGTTACAAGAGGTGTACACTCAGCTAAAGATTAGACCACAGCTATGAAATGAGCAAAGAGCTTTGCCATGCTGTGAATCTGGGGCTATTTCACAAAGCTGGTTGCTCACATGACTAACTTTCACAAGCAGACGGGATAACCTCTTGATCAAATCCTCATTTTCAAAGCATCATTTTAATTATACTGTGATTGTATCTCCAGCACACGCTGTACACCGTCCTTGTGAAACTTACTTGGCTAATCCAGCTTTCTGAAATTTCTGTCATTTCAGTGTATTAATCAACAAGCTTTTCTTTTTCCAGTCAGCTCTTGGGATGCAGTTGCAAGCCTGCAATCTAAAGCTCCTCATCCTAAGTGAAGCAAGCTCCCAAAATATGTGCTAGGCACCTGCTTGCTTGAGACTGATGTAAAACTGTTATTCTGTATAGCTTCAAATATATGACGCATGAATAATGCGATTTCATGTTTCAGGTTCTAAAGTACTACAAAATGATGACTTTACAAAGGATCTGTTCAGGTTTTTGCAACTTCTGTGTGAGGGCCACAATAATGGTAAGAGTTTTTAATTTTTTTCATTTAAAAATGCTGTTAAACTGGAAATAAAATAACTCAATCGCATTTTTTTAAAAAGTAAATAGTGGTAACTTACATTTATATCACTTAAACAAAATATCCCAGCAGGCACAAGACATTGGACATGGACATGGGTCGTTGCATTTTGTTTGGAAATGAAAATCGGATTGACGTCAGAACCAAACGTCATGCTGACGTCAATGTCCAATGTACAACCTAAAATAAACCAAATATCAACGTCTAATGATGCTACAGCTTGACGTTGTGCGGACGTTACCACTATGATGTGATCAGACATTGGATTTTGGTTGTCACAACTGTCGAATAAATGTTAGTATTTGACATCAATGTGACTTTGGTTTTGCGCCCGGTCAGTACCTGGATGGGGAACCACATGGGAAAGCTGGGTTGCTGTCAGAAGTGGTGTTTGTGAGGCAGCAGGGGGCGCTCAACCTGCGGTTTTTGCAGGTCCTAACGTCTCCGTATAGTGAAGGGGACTCTATACTGCTCAGCAAGAGCCATCTTTCAGGTGAGACGTTAAACCGAGGTCCTGACTATCTGTGGTCGTTAAAAATCCCAGGATGTCCTTCGAAAAAGAGAAGGGCCCAAATGTTCCCCTCTGCCCTCTGTCCATCATGGCCTCCTAGCCATCCCCATATCACAATTGGCTTCATCACTCTGTTTCCTCTCCACCAATCTGCTGGTGTGTGCTGTGCGGTCTGGCATTATATGGCTGCTGCACACTGCTGGTGGATAAGGAGATTTCCCCCCAATGTGTAAAGCACTTTGAGTGTCCAGAAAAGTGCTATGTAAATGTAAGGAGTTATTAATTATTGTTGTTATTAAGATGTTGGCTCAAAGTTGGATTTTTTTCACTTTCCAACACAACCTAAAATCAACCAAATATCAACGTTGTTTGATGTCATAATTATGTCAAAATAACTTTGTCCTTAGACGCTGGCTAGACATTGAATTTTGATCACCTGATGTCACAACCTAAATCTAACTTAATATTAATGTCTTATGATGTTGTGTGCCTGCTGGGATGGCTTGCAAGGCAATAAATAAAACAATCAGAAAAATAGATTGATTTCACAAAAATTTTTTTGAAACACAAAATGTTTCACTGACTAATCTTTACTGTTTAATTTCCCCGCAACAGATTTCCAAAACTTCTTGCGAACCCAAACTGGAAACACTACCACAGTCAACATCATCATTAGCACCGTGGACTACCTATTACGTCTACAAGTAACACAGACTAAATTCGTAAAATATGTAGAGTTGAAGACAAAATTTTTATCCCTTCTCTGAAACTTTGATTCTTTTCTAATATCCCCCAATTGCCATTTAACAGAGTTTTTAAAACACATTTTAGAGTATAGTATTTTTGATACCTAATTTCTAATAACTAACTTATTTAGTCTTTGTCATGATGATATTACACAATATTTTACTAGTTATTTTAAGAGATACTACTGCTATTTAAAGGATTTGAATGGTAATAGGTTTTTAGATTAAAAATAAGCAAATACAGTGAGTGACGCTTGAAAAGGAGCATTAATAACAGTGGCACCGCCGCTGCACTAAAGGAGTAAAAAGTGTTTTTAGGTGAAACTGCAGTTTGCCACTATGCCGCTAGGGGGCACAAAGGGACGGGATGCGAACAGACAGAAATACAATGTAGCTGTAAATACCCGGCTATTTGTAAGTGAAGATGAAATAATGAAACAAAGCATTATAATTTCATCATTAATTATTAAAAAACTTGTTAACAAGCTTTATAATCACTGTAAACTTAAGTGAAATGATTTGGATTCATTTTGGAAAGTAAAATTAAAGAAATAAAAGACAACTAAAATGAAAGTACAAACATGCATTTAAATAAGTAGGCCTAAATAAATAAATAAAGCAGTGTTTAGCCTAAATATAGAGAAATGTACAGTGTTTGTTATTTTAAAGTGATAGTCAATAAATAGGCTTTTACATTTACAATTTCATTTACAGTTTTCATTTACATTTTAGTTGTTGGTTATATTTTACTATCTCATTTTATGTCTTAATTATTGTACATACATAATAAATGAATAATTAAATAGGCCTTGGCTGCATGGTGGCAGAGTGGGTAGCACGTTCGCCTCACAGCAAAAAGGTTTGAGCCTGGGCTGGGTCAGTTGGCATTTCTGTGTGAAGTTTGCATGTTCTCCCCATATTCATGTGGGTTTCCTCCGGGTGCTTCGGTTTCCCCCACAAGTCTAAAGACATGTGGTTCAGGTGAATTGGCTAAGCTAAAAAAAAAGTCTGTAGTGAATGTGTTTGAATGAGTGTGTATGCATGTTTCCCAGTGCTGGGTTGCAGCTAGAAGGGCATCCGCTGTGTAAAACATATACTGGATAAGTTGGTGGTTCATTCCGCTGTGGCAACCCCAGATTAATAAAGGGACTAAGCCGAAAAAAAAAGAATGAATGAATGAATGAATGAATAGACCTAAATAATTAATTATTTAAAGACATTACCTGCGAAACAGGTCCGGCACATGGTCTAAAAGGCTCTTAAGTTGAATGATACTTCATCAAAAGCATAAAAATAAATAAACCTCAAAGCAGATCCCTAAAATTATAATAAATGCCGCAAGTTTATTTTTAATAATATAGTTTCAGTTCAGTGCAGTTTCAAAACGTCAATGTTCTCTTTCAAATTTTAATTGTTTTTTTTCTGTACTATTTAAACTACTAATGGCTCAGTATCATTAATAGTTATATTTTAATAATAATTTCAGTCACCCTGCAAATGTGTGCGATATATAATGCGCACAAAACAGCATAAAAAAATTAAAAAGCAGTCAAAAGTTATAGCTAATTCATCGGAGTTGTACAAACAGGTCCAAAGCAATAGGTATGGCTCCTGATAACGCAAAGATATTTGAAGCGAAACGATCGGTCCTTGGAAAAAATTGAACATTATTTACAATATTATTACCTTTAATTCATAGCTTTGTCAAACAGTTCCCTACAACTATAGTTCAATTTTATTTCGGTCACTTTTAATGCTGAAAGTGTGAGGGTGCACTTGAATGGAAGGTCAGTGTAGCAGATTGTTGATAGATGTTGGTGATTGCGCTTTTATCAAATGTGACCGGACTACAATTGTACTACAGTCTCACATGTTTTTGGACGTTTATTTTTAATCTAAAAAAAAAACCTATATCCATTCACTGCATTTATATGAATCACTCAAGACTAGAGATTCAGCTGAAAATCCTATTTAAATTATGTAATGAAGAAAAAGTCACCTGTTTTATGACCTTTTATAAACATTTCTGGGTGAACTATCCATTGAATAGTTTTTAAAAATGTAAAAAAAAAAAAAAAAAAAAAAATATATATATATATATATATATATATATATATATATATATATATATATATATATATATATATATATATATATATATATATATATTTTTTTTTTTTTTTTTTTTTTTTTACATTTTTAAAAACTATTCAATGGATAGTTCACCCAGAAATGTTTATAAAAGGTCATAAAAAAAAAAAAAAAAAATATATATATATATATATATATATATATATATATATATATATATATATATATATATATATATATATATATATAAATATATATATATTATTCCAGCCAAACTAATATAAATTAGACATTCTCCAAAAGAAAGATATAATAGGAACTGTGAAAATTCCCTTTCTCTTTTAAATATTACTTGGGAAATGTTTGAAAAATTATTCAAATTTCACTAATTGATAATAATTTAGTCTTCATCTGTAGATATTAAATATGATAAAGCCTTATTAAAGCCAAAGTAAGTCATATTTCAGTATGCAGTAATGGCTGTATTTATTTTCGCCACCAGGAATCCATTAGTGATTTTTACTGGTATTACTCTGGGAAGGATGTCATGGATGAGGCTGGACAACATAATTTCTCCAAAGCTTTATCAGTAGCAAAACAAATCTTTAACTCTCTCACTGAGTACATTCAGGTAATGCTTATCCTGTTCGCCTGTGTTAGAGTACAGTGCATGTCTTTGCATTTCATGAGGCTTTATTTGCTGTATTTAGGGCCCTTGCATTGGAAATCAGCAGAGTTTGGCACACAGCAGGTTGTGGGATGCAGTGGTCGGGTTCCTGCATGTTTTTGCCAATATGCAAATGAAATTGTCGCAGGTAAGTGTAACACATCAGTGCATCCACAATGTACATGATTAAATCTACACATCTACCTAAGAAAAAAATACTTTTATTATCATTTTTTTAACCATTTATAGGAAGGTCAAATTTTGTATCTCAACTTTTAAATATGAGTCTCTATATGAAAAGATGAATTCTCTCTAGATAAAATGTCATTAATTTGTTTCAGGATTCTAGCCAAATCACTTTACTGAAGGAGCTGATGGATTTGCAGAAGGATATGGTGGTCATGATGTTATCTCTTCTAGAGGGTGAGAGTTTATCAGTCTTTCAACTGTAACTGGTGAGAGACTTGTAATTGTTAACTCATCATCTGCATGTTACAGGTAATGTGGTGAATGGAACTATCGGTAAGCAGATGGTGGACACCTTAGTGGAGTCCTCTAGTAATGTGGAAATGATCCTCAAGTTCTTCGACATGTTCCTCAAACTAAAGGACCTCACTTCGTCTGACAACTTCAAGGAGTATGACCCAGACTGCAAGGGCATGATCTCCAAGAGGGACTTCCAGAAGTCTATGGAGAGCCAGAAGCAGTACACACAATCCGAGATTGAGTTTCTCCTCTCCTGCGTGGAAGCAGATGAAAACGACATGTTCAACTACAGCGATTTTGTGGAACGCTTCCATGAGCCAGCCAAAGACATCGGCTTCAATGTGGCTGTGCTGCTCACTAACCTATCAGAACACATGCCTCACGACTCGCGTCTGTCCACCTTTTTAGACCTGGCTGAAAGCGTGCTCAGCTACTTTGAGCCATACCTGGGCCGTATCGAGATCATGGGTGGTGCCAAAAGAATCGAGAGGGTTTACTTTGAGATCAGCGAGTCTAGCAGAACCCAATGGGAGAAGCCACAAGTCAAAGAGTCCAAACGACAGTTCATCTTTGATGTGGTCAATGAAGGTGGTGAGAGCGAGAAGATGGAGATGTTCGTGAACTTCTGTGAGGACACCATCTTTGAGATGCAATTAGCCTCTCAGATCTCTGAGCCAGACCCTACAGAAAGACCTGAGGAGGAAGAAGAGGAGGAGTTGCACAGTCTTCTCGAAGGCTTGTCTGAGGAGGAGGACGCATCTCTGGAGTCCGCCTCGGCCTTCACCGCAGCCTGCGCTTCTGTGAAAAAGAGCATGTCTAATTTCCGTCAAATGCTGACTTTTAAGAGTATGAAGAAGCAGATGAAGAAGTTCAGAAAGCTCACCATCAGGGAAATGATCACTGGCTTCTTCTCCTTCTTTTGGATGCTCTTCACTGGATTCTTCAAAGGCATTTTCGGCATCATCTTTGGATTCTTCCATATTATTTGGTCCTCTATGTTTGGAGGGGGTCTTGTAGAGGGGGCTAAAAACATGAAAGTGACTGATATCTTGGGTAATATGCCAGATCCGACTCAGTTTGGGATTCATGGGGATGTGCTAGAAGCTGAAAAAGCGGAGATCAGCGAGATGGTGGTGTCGGCAGACATGGTGCAGATGACAGGGGCTGGTGGTGGTGAGAAACTGGAGACTGATGTGATCATGGATTTACTCAATCCGGCTGTGAAAAAAGAGGGGAAGCATGGAGCAGAGCCTGGTCTGGGTGATGTGTGTGAAATCCTGACTGAGACCAGCGCTCCGGTTGAGAAGAAGAAGAGCCAGGTTTGCATTCCTTATGTTGACTCAGTCTACTATACAGTCGTGTGAAAAGGTTTGGATACCCTGTTGAATCTGTATCAGGACATAAAAAAATCCTAAATGGTCATTGGTAGGTCCTAACATTTGGAAGATGAAACCTCTGAAGGACAACATCACACATTTATTTATTTAACAAAACTAGCCAAGCCAAGTCATTGTGACAAAAACCTATGCCTGAACATCCACTTTTAGCATTCTGTATGAGGCATTTGATTAGCAGTCTTGTGTTGTGTTGTTTAGGTGTTTTATTTCTAACCGCCAAAGATAAGAGCATTTTACATGTCCTGTGGGGAAAGATTGGATTTTCAAAACGGCGTCCTAACATTTTCACATGACTGTGTATCAGCTGATATTTGTAAGATGTAGGGTGTTGCAGTAATTTGCCAATGACTATGGTGGACACAAAAGACAGTTGCTTTGTACTTATATTTTGTGTTATAGACACAACTGTTGCTTTGCCAGAAAGATCAGCATGTTTGTTTATTCGGCCAATAAGACCACAGAAGCTTTCAAAAATGGAAATTAACGGCCAATAATATTGCTGTTGCTAGGTGATTTTTTTTTTTTGGGGGGGGGGGGGGGGGAGCTTTTATAACAGCGAGAAAGCCAGTACAAAATGCACTGCTTCGTTATCCATTGTTTTTTATGCAAGTCAGATGCTGTTCTGCTGATAATTACACACTTGGCTAAAGTTGGCAAGCAGCGCCTGGTTAGCACTGTTTAGTCTGAAAAGTTTCCTGTGCACAACATGTCAAAATCACATAATCTGACACAGTGGCTTAAATATTGTGTAGTCTGAACCCCTCATTAGTCCTCAAAGACATTTTGTTTCATGCAATTGGTGGATTTGACAAGGTGTATTTGCTTTCACAGAAAGTAGCAGCAGAGAAGCCAGAATCTGAGCCAGAGAAAGCGGAGTACGTTGAATTTTTTTAATGAATTAATTAGATACTGATAATTTCTTTGACAGAAGGTCCTGACACCCCAATGTTTTTTTAGCACCGAGAATCAAGAGAAAGAAGACAAGACTAAAGAGGAAGCACCCGAGGAACCAGCAGCAGAAAAGCCAGCTCCGAAAGTTAAACGCGGCTCATCAAAGGATGAATCTCCAGCTTTCATGGCCAGCTTCTTTGCAGGACTTGAAGTCTACAAAACCAAAATGCTGGTAAGAAATGAATAAAATCACGCTTTTAAAGAGACAAACATGAAAGGTTAACTTTTACTTCTACTCTCTAGAACTACCTGGCTCGTAATTTCTACAACCTCCGCTTTCTGGCTCTGTTTGTGGCCTTTGCCATCAACTTCATCCTGCTCTTCTATAAGGTGCCCTTTTTTCTTAGATCTTCAAAAGGGCTTTATGCAGAATTGATAACACATTTGAATATTGCTGCTCTCTAAAGGTGACCGGTGATTTCGACGATGAGGAAGAAGAGGAAGGATCTTGGGGTGGTGAGGAGGAGGAGGCTGATGAAGATGAAGGAGGAATGGAGTATTTCATTCTTCAGGAGAGCACCGGCTACATGGCTCCCACATTGACTTTCCTGGCTGTTTTGCACACTGTCATTTCCTTGCTCTGCGTCTTTGGATATTACTGTCTTAAGGTTGATCCCGATTCCTCTAGTTTGGTTTCATTTGTCAGAGACAAAATAAAAGAATGTTAAAGCCAGATGTGTCACAACAGTAATCATGCTTTCTCCTTACTGACTGTAGGTTCCTTTAGTGGTTTTCAAGCGGGAAAAGGAGATCGCGAGGAAGCTGGAGTTTGATGGTTTGTATATTACTGAACAGCCGTCTGATGATGACATCAAAGGACAGTGGGATCGTTTGGTCATTGCAACTCCGTAAGAAACACTTTGGATCTTCTTTTTCATTATGTGTTAAGTTACAGTTGCTTACACTGTCAGGGTTTCAGATATTATTATACCTAGTTACTAAAACAATTATCAGTACTCTAAAAACACTGTTAGTGTGCTTTAGTAGTAGCAAAGTCCCTTTAGGGCAAGTCATTTCACTCAGCAGCCACCTTTGAAACGCCTCTCGGGCAGTATGCTCAGGCATTCTGTCCTAATGGGGAAACATCAAATTCTCCAAAACTATTTGCCAAGCTTACATTACATGTTTAGAGCCGCCAATAAAATGAAGCAATAACTGCCTTGTAAGTTTAGTTTCTAAAAGTCTGAATCAAACAGAATAAGCATGTTTTCAGGTCGTCGAGCTGATGCGCGCATTCAAAAGGAATGAGATCATGACACCAACCTCATTTATGGCCATTCTACATATTATCATCCTCTGTTTAGTGATTATCTAATTGCGCTGGTCTTTTGAAGTAATCCAAAGCTTGGTCTTGATGGCGAATCTATTCCAGAAATGACAGCAACTCTGTTTACAAATCTGTGGGCGTTTGAGTTATTGCTGTCATGTGATGTGCGTTCGACAGGACGGACTGTACCGCGTTTCATACAGATTACGAAGGCAAAAAAAAAATTGTTTTCAAGTGCACTTGCTTCATTTAAAAAGGAGAGATTTCAAGCTTTATGCGTGTATATATATCCTTATGTCTATGTCTCGTAAAAGCAGACGGATGATCGGAGCTTCTTTGTCAGTTTATTGCGATCGATAATTGGCTCCTGTACTTGTAGGCGGGGCTTCATTCGCCATATCAAAGAGCATAGAATCACCAAGAGGCGACACTCTAGTGCAATTTGGGAAACAGCCACTAGATGGCACGATGGCCATTTTGGAATGGAAACTCCAATAGAACAACAGCATATTATAAGTCTGTAAAATAAACTATTAAAAGTGCTGATGATTGTGATTCACAATTAAGTGCTGTATTTTCGTCTTTCAGGTTGTATCTCAGCTTTAATGCGCTTTTTTTAAAAAAATAAATAAAAAACAAAGCAGCTGCTTGCCATCGTGACAGCAAGATTCAATGGACAGCTGACCGCTTTCACTCCAAAATGGCAGAATCCGGAGCTGTAGCTGGGCGCTGCTGTTGCAATGGAACGTTCTATTAAGTGTCGCCTCTTGATCATTCTAAGCTCATTGGCCATATGGACCATTATACTTTTCTGCATGAAAACTAAACGAGTGGCATGTCTTGTGTTTTCTATGGTCTTTGGTAGAGGCATGTGATTTGCAATGTAATTGCAGTTATAAATTTTAAGTCATTTTTTTTTAAATGAAGTTTAAAATTAAAATTAATGGTTAAACAATCTTACTTGTTGATATAATGTGCTAAAATGTTAAAAATATTAAATAATTTTTATTGAGAACTTTTTTTACTGCAGAACATTTTACTTTGGAAAATAGACAGTTTTACAATATTCCACATGAAATAATAAACAAATTCAAAAATGATAATAATAAACAAAAATACAAGACACAACACTGGGGATTTACATTGTTTCAGATTCTGTGCATTGTTAACATTGCAGTAATCAATCAAATTAATCCAGTGTTTCAGAAGTGTCATTTTTCAGTCTAAAAATAAATGTCAGTTCTTCCATATTGCTTATTTCCTTCACAATTTATATCCAAGCACCACTAGAGGTGGTGTCATGCTTATACCAAAAACCTGGATATACTCTTCACAATATTTGTTTTCAATAAACATATTAACTGAATAAACTATCAACACAAAGAAATATGTTAGGGTTCAATGCAAGTATATTGTTAACTTTCTTAAAGCATTACATATGTCCATTTTGTTTTTCATTAGAACATAATTAAGTGAGAATTTGTAACTAAAAGTAAGTATTAACCTAACCCATAAGGTCTCTTTATACATATTTCATTCATATAGAAATATCAATTAGAGTATCAGTTTAACACATGTAGCTCACATACTGCTCATCAGAACAACACAGTAACTAATCAATCAATCAATGCTTTGAGGTGTCCATTATTTGATGCCATGTATGCATTATCACGGTATCCATTACCATCTTTTTCCAGGTCCTTCCCTAACAATTACTGGGACAAATTTGTGAAGAGGAAGGTAATCATATGAAACTTGTCATGTGAATCACTGATGGTAAATGTGACTTCCTGGTAACTTTCATTGTTCTCTTCAGGTCATTAATAAATATGGTGACCTGTACGGAGCAGAGCGCATTGCTGAGCTGCTTGGCCTGGACAAGAGTGCGCTGGACTTTGATCCCACAGAAGAGGCTGTGGTAAAGGAAGCCTCCCTGCTCTCCTGGTGAGCTCACGGATTCCAATTACGGCTTCAATTTTATTTTAAACCGTTGTTTTCAGTCTGTTGACTTCCTGGTTCTGTGAAGCCGGCACAGTGTGTTTTGATATGAACCCCATAAATGCCATGCCCGGGGGTGTTTCAGGGTTTGGGATGTCACTAACCCAGGAAGAAGCTCATTGTAGTTTCTGTCAACTGTTCTGTGAGCCTTAAAGGGATAGTTTGATAGCACTCAAAAATGAAAAGTCTCTCATCATTTACTCATCCTTCGATTGTTCCCAACCTGTTTGAGTTTTTTTTTCTTCTGTTGAACACAAGGAAATATATAGTGAAGAATGTTGGGGGTAGAACAGACATTGACTTCCATAGTATTTATTGTTCCTGCTATGGATGTCAGTGGTTGCTTTTTTCCAATACACTTCAGAATATCTTGTTTTGTGTTCAACAGAAGCAAAAAATCACGCTTGGAACCACTTGATTGTGAGTAACCAATGATGAAATGTTTTTTTTATCCCTTTAAAAAGGTATTTCAGTAAAAAAATAAAATAAAATAAATAAAACTTTAAACTGCAACACAAATACAATGCTCAGTTTGGCTTTGCATATTTTAAAGTGGTGGTCCACAGTGTATTTTTAAGGTTTGGTTAATTTTATAAGATAAAAAGCAATGTGTGCTCATGCTTCACTTGTAGAAAATCTGGTTATTTTTTTCAAATATCTTACTTTGATTTTATACAACTACTCAGCTAACTTGAAAACAACTGTCATATTTCCTAGTTGCTCTGAAAGGCTCACCCTCAGGAGGCTCTGATTGGTCAGCTAACATAATGTGCTGTGATTCATGGATTGGCTCCATGTCACACCCCTACAAGTGTGTGCTTTTGCACTGCGTAAACGCTGTCAGTCAGAGTAGCTGTTAGCAGCATTAGCTGCCTAAATCAGACAGAAAAATAAAGAGCACACAGCTGAACCTCACGCCTGCTCTCTAAAATAAAATCTGACAAGTGTCTTTCACATATATTTGGAATAAGCATGTGTAAGTAATATAAAATGTCTCATGTCTTTTGCGAGTTTATTATTTGAGATGTAGAACACACAGAAAGCATCCACATAGAGAGACACTGCACGCGCTGCTGAAGAATGTGGCTGTTTACAATTTCATTGTGTGAAATTACAGGAATACCTTTTGAAAACAATACATTTAAATTGTATTTAACAAATATTTTCACATTACTTTTGTTCAAATAAATGCCTTTTTTGCTGAAAATATGTTACCAATCTCAAACTCTCCAACAGTATTAAACAATTGTTAGATCTTATTTGCTAACCTTAGTAAATTCATTAATCTTACATTACATAAGAACATAAAATTGTGAAATCATTTTCAAGGGCTCCTTAACAATACAAGATTTGGTTTCAATTGCAGGTTGAGCTCCATTGACACCAAGTACCACGTGTGGAAAATGGGGGTGGTGATGACGGATAACGTGAGTCTGGCTTAGATATGATGTGAAAACATTAGAAAAATCATCATATATCAGGACAATGACACACTTATTTTCTTTGCTCTCCAGTCTTTCCTCTACCTGATCTGGTACACCACCATGTCTATTCTGGGACATTACAATAACTTCTTCTTCGCTGCTCATTTGTTGGACATCGCCATGGGCTTCAAGACCTTGAGGACCATCCTGTCTTCTGTGACACACAACGGCAAACAGGCAAGTGTCCTCCAGCAGGGGGCGCAGTAGAGCCGTTTTAAAGATCTCTTCAAGTCTAATGAGAAGCTGATGTGCTTTTTTCAGCTGGTGCTGACCGTGGGTCTGCTGGCCGTGGTGGTTTACCTCTACACCGTTGTGGCTTTTAACTTCTTCCGCAAGTTCTACAACAAAAGCGAGGATGAGGACGCGCCTGACATGAAGTGTGACGATATGATGACTGTGAGTTTTGCTATGTGTTTTCAAGAGGCATTCATTTGTTTTTATTGTTGGGTTATACTGGCCATGTTTGCATCAGTACATGATTGCACCATGAAATTTTGAGTTGTTAGTTTCAGAAAAGCACTTTTTTATTAAAAAAAAAAATGCATTTATTCTGTCAGATGATGCACTATACAATGTCCAGCAGTCATGTGACCAGAGTCCTGATTTAGTTGTTTTTCCTTCTTGATTTTTAGTAATATTTGTTGTTTTGTACTATTTGTCTATCAATCTATCTAAATAAACAATATATATATATATATATATATATATATATATATATATATATATATATATATATATATATATATCCCATTTAGCTTCAAAAATCTATTTTTTTTTCTTTTTATTTTTTTTATTATATTTATCAGTGTATGTCAGGATTCAGGTCACATGACCACTAGACATTACTTCACAATATCTGAACAATATATACACATACACAGTGCTAGTAAGGCCCCTTTTGAAAATGAAGATTTTTTTAATCAATTTCTCAGTTATTATAGGCAATATATTTTGATGCATTTAAACAAAACAGATTTATTAAACAGATATATTTATTAAAATAATATTTTAGTCACCAAACATATTTAGAAATTGAAAGATAATACAATTAAATTGTAAAAAAATATAACAACCTACAAAATTTCAACAAAATTTGATTGATTTGATTTTTTTTTCCTTTTATTAAATTTGTATTTATTATTTTTCTATAAGATGTAAATTTGGGTAAACAAATTTTTGGACCAATTTCGTAAGTTATTTTGTTAGATAAGCTCCAGATTTGGCTTAATCTTATTACTTACACAAATGAGTTAACTAACAATACATAAGAACATAATATCACTTATTTAATAACTGTCAATGTCAATACATTGTTTCATATTAGTTCACATCACATTAATAAAATAGTTTTTCAGCTAAAAACGCATTAGTAAATTATGAAATTAAGATGAATACATAGTATAGAAGTATTGTTCTATTGTAATTTGCTTTGGCTAGCGTAAAAAGTAAAGACATTACTCTAATCTTACCATAGTTACCTTATGTATCCATGTATTATGTAGATGAGTAGCTTTTCCAGGTCATTAATAATTTAACCCGATCGCATGGTTCCTTAGTGCTACCTGTTCCACATGTATGTGGGTGTGAGAGCCGGCGGTGGCATCGGTGATGAAATCGAGGACCCTGCTGGAGACCCTTATGAGCTCTACCGTATACTGTTTGACATCACCTTCTTCTTCTTCGTCATCGTCATCCTGCTGGCCATCATTCAGGGTAATGCAATACTGCTCCAAAAGCAGGCAACACGCTCAATGCTTTGAACATTCAGAACAGCGGCGTAATGTCGAATGCTTTCATTGTCATCCAGGTTTGATTATTGATGCCTTTGGTGAGTTGAGAGATCAGCAGGAGCAGGTGAAGGAGGACATGGAGGTCAGTGGCTACAGTCAATTCATTATCACTTGAATCCAGTCCTGTACACAGTGCAGTCATTGACCTTACACAATCATGGCAAATCTGAACTTTTTGATTTAGTGGCCAATTTCATTTTTACTCATTCATACATTTGAGTACCTCATTCCCCAATGGGGATTAGGGGTGGGGTTTGGGGGGCATGCCTCCTTTTAAAAGTCGTACAGTTACACACTAAAGACAAGTATGAGATTGTACGTTATCAGATACTTTTCTGAAAACACGTAAAACAGTTACGTTTCCTCTTGAGATCGGGCTAACATCCAAGGTTGTTTCTTCTGGATGTTTTCTTCACTTTTCTTCAGTTCACCTATAGTGCTTCTTCTTATTTTTATGGCGTAAAGGTGTATTTCTGCCACCTACTGAACTGGAGTGTGAAATGTATTGGCTGCTAGTGAAACATTATCGTTACACCCTTAGTTCTGATTTAGTTTTTATACACACAGTTCAGTAATTTACACCAGTGACAACTGCACTAGATTAACTTTCCACCGGACTGAACAACTAGTTGTTGATCACTTATTTAAACATTGAGACAGTCAAACTGGATGCCGACAAGTAAATAGAACACGTTTCAAGAATTTTGGCCCTGTTGATCTTCTATATTCAGCTGTTAATTCACTTTTAGTGCCCAACCCTGTTATAAAATAGTTTTTATGGTGACATAAAGTTTCCATATGTACATACCAGTACACCATTATAATATTCCCCAATAAACATGATGTCTGACTTTATTTATACATATACAGTATATGTATCCCGAGGAACATGTCGTGCCTTTTCATGCGAAATTGAAAATTGTCATTTACTCACCCTTCACTAGTTCCACACGTATGTAATTGTCTTTTTCTTCTGTTGAACACAAGAGATTTAGAAAATGCCTGGTTGCTGGCACCCATTGACCTCCATAGTATTTTTTTCTAATATGGATATTAATGGGTACCAGCAACCAGCAATCTTTAAAATATCTTCATGTGTGTTTAACGAAGAAGAAACCCATAAAGCTTTAAAACCATGAGAGGATGAGCAAATGATGAGGTCACTTTCATTTTTGGGTGAACTATAGATTTAATGACTTATAAACAACTGGGAAAATGACCCATTTGTGTTGTCAAATCTTTCTAGAGGGATGTAAACAGTCCACAATAACAAGTCACTGATTTAACCTCAATAAATCCAAAGCTATTGAAAATATGATTTATACATATATATATATTAACTCTCAAAATAAATACTCAAGATGCTTAAAGTAAAAGCTCAAAAATAGGCAACTCAAAAATAGGTACAAAAGTATTTAAATGAAGTTCCCTCTTCTGAAACGTCACAGTATGTATGTGGCCTAAAAAGAGCACATTCTGTTTTTCTAGACTAAATGCTTCATCTGTGGAATCGGGAATGACTACTTCGACAGAACTCCGCATGGCTTCGAGACGCATACCTTACAAGAGCACAATCTGGCTAACTACTTGTGAGTAAAAACACCAGATGACCTTTATTAAGCAAACGACACACTTGCATATCCTGATATAATATTTCTCTTGAACAGATTCTTCCTGATGTATCTTATCAACAAAGATGAGACTGAGCATACCGGTCAGGTAATCTAATCAAATCTATTGGATTCCTTTAAATATCCTGCTACCATTTTATAGTTTGAGGTTGGAAACGATTTTGATCCTTGCGAATGTTGATTGTGGTATGTAAAATAAAAAGATTTTTTTTCAATTTTCAAAACTTTGTTGTAGGAATGCACCGATATGGATTTTCAGCCGATATCGATAACCGATAATTTTTCAGATTTGAAGGCTGATAACTGATTTCTATATAGGCTGATAAATATAAATATTGCTAAATGTTATATTTTTATACAGTGAACAACTGATTTTATTTTAAAAGCTTCATAAAAGTTTGATCTGATCTTAGTCTTAGTTAGAACTGAATAGTCTACTCAAAGCAAAAATTTATATAGACCTAGATTCACGATTACACAGAAATCAGCATGCCAAGGATAAATGATTTCCTTTTCTTCGCATAGCAAATTAACATGCAACTTGACTGTTGAATAAAAAATAATAGGTTAAAAAACAAAATGGGATTTAATTAACAAAGTTATATAAATATGTTTAAATAAAATAAAAGAATGAAGAACTGAGGCTAACTCAAATGTTCTTAAATAAAACGTGTACAAATATGTAATGTCTAAAAAAGTATTTTAAGAGGTGTTTTGACAGTTCAGAGCCACTGTACAACCGAAAAGCTTAATGCAGATTGTATTAAAATTACTTAATCTATCGGCTTGAAGATGGAGAATTTTAACATCGGACCGATAACGATAACATTAAAAACAGCATTTATCGGCCGATAACAATATGGCCGCCGATATATCAAGCATCCCTACATTGTTGCTTTGTAAACCTGCCCTTAAGATCAAAATATATTCAAAACAAGTGCTTTTAAACCCTATAAATTTCCTGTCTGACGTTTGAAATACTGTTTCCAGATGCAAGCCACTGCTTATTTAAATGGAGAAAATATTTGTTTATGGACACTGTTTAGTCATATAACACATTGAAGTGAATTTTCTATAAAATCATGGTGCACACCACAGTCTCCGCACTTGCTGCATCACAGACACCAATATTTTAACAATTTATTAAAAAAAAAAATTAAAAAATCGCTTTCTGGCCATTGGATATTAGGCATGGATATATATATATATATATA
This sequence comes from Danio rerio, assembly GCF_052040795.2. Classification (NCBI taxonomy): domain Eukaryota; kingdom Metazoa; phylum Chordata; class Actinopteri; order Cypriniformes; family Danionidae; genus Danio; species Danio rerio. The sequence goes on along the minus strand of NC_141040.1, from coordinate 33,231,898 downwards.
TATATATATATATATATATATATATATATATATATATATATATATATATATATATAATTTATATCATGATTTTTTAAAAAATGTATTACATTGCTTTGTAAATGTTTATTATTACCCTTTGTCGAGTCTCCCTGTACAGTTTGATAGAGCGCTTGGACCTGGAAGCTGCTTCGTGTGACGTTACACTAAAGTGGATAAATTCTTATAAATGTTTTCTCCTGCAGGAGTCGTATGTGTGGAAGATGTATCAGGAGAGATGCTGGGATTTCTTCCCTGCTGGAGACTGTTTCCGGAAGCAATATGAGGACCAGCTGGGCTAGAGGACCTGTTACTGTCCTCAGTCCAAATACGAGAGAAATCACTTCAATCAAGCTTCATTTACACAAGCTCCTAATAACCACACCGATTTCTAGGATATTGTGTAGATTTGATACAACATCCAAAGCTGCTCTCTAATTCATCCAATCAGAAAAACCTCAGCCTTTCTATACCAGAAATAATGACCGCGACAAACTCATTGTGATCAAAGCCAAAAATGTAAACTCAAGTGCAACATTAAGGGAAAAAAACCTTAAAAAGAAAAGAAAAAAAAAAAACGTAGCACACATTGCCAAACTAAGACACAAAGCCATGTTTGATTAAAAACAAACAAAACTTAAAAAAAAAAAAAAAAAAACACCACATGGTCAAAGCCTCATTTGCTTTACTCACAAATGCACATGAGCTTATGAGATGTTACCTTATGTATGTTTTTGATGAGTTGAATGAACACAAATATGCACAAGAATACCCTGTGAGTATTCCGTGAGTGCCAAACACGACTTATGCCTGTTTGATTTAAAAAAACAAGACGATATAGAATGTGCAATGTCACTGGTGGAACGAATAACTGGACAACATTCGATCATCCGCTTCAGTCCACTAGATCAGTGTTTCTCAACCATGTTCCTGGAGGACCACTAACACTGCATGTTTTGGATGTCTCCTTTATCTTTCACACCCATTAAAGGTCTCTCAGTCTCTGCTGATGATCTGAATAAGGTGTGTTTGGTTAAGGAGACATAGAAAATGTGCAGAGCTGCTGATCCTCCAGGAACGTGGTTGAGAAACACTGCACTAGATGTTTCACACACACAGAAAAGTGCCTTAAGACAAGAGACTATGCAAATATTTTGTTCCCGCTCGTACGTTTCGCTAGTTTGCATTTTAGTTTCAGCTCTTCTCACTTGTTAGCAGTTCTGTAGCTTTAGTTCACGATCACTGCTTTTTTAATGTTTGGTTAAGGTTGAACAACTGAAATGGCGTCTGCCTGATTGTTTATGAAGTACGATCGCCAAAAAACAAAAATGGAAATACATTTGACGATGAAAACGAACAAATTTATTGAGGAAGAAGTCAATACTGTAAACTGCTACTGTATGGCCATTTGTATGTATGTAGTAGCTTTGGTGATTTGCATTTGTTTTGAGCGGGTGGAACGAAAATAAAGTAGCTCATGCAATAAATTCCTGCTGCCTTTCATCTGAATGCAGAGATGATATATTGATGAAGTGGTTTCTCATGAGTGAATTAACTATTAGAAGGGAAAATTCACAAACCTTTTTGAGATTTTTTTTTATTCTGTTGAACAAAAGAAGATATTTTGAAATCTGTAACCTCTGACTTTCATAATGTTTGTTTTTCTTACTATGGAGGTAAGTGGTTACAGCAAGGGTGTCCACACTCTATCCTGGAGAGTGTAACTCCAACCCTAATCAACCACACCTGAATCATCTACTCAAGCTCTTGCAAGATATACTAGAAACATCCTGGCAGGTGTGTAGAAGCAAGTTGGAGCTAAACTCAGCATGACACCAGCCCTCCAAGACCGAGTTTGGACACCCCTGAGTTATAGGTTTCCAGCATTCTTCAAAATATCTTCTTATGTGTTCATCAGAATAAAGGTTTGAAATGGAAGATGAAATGTTTTGAAATGAGTAAATGTTTTTTAAATGAGTAAGTGTTCATGTTTGGGCAAACTATCCCTTTAATGAAAAGTTCACTTGGCGTGCTCGGTCAGGAGATCATGCTGTCCAGCCAGTCCTCCAGATCCTCCTCTGTCACTTCCTGTTTCTGGGGTTTAGGTTCTATCTCCACTTCTGACTTCATGTCTTTCATGTCTCCTGCTGCTTTTTTCACTTCCTCTTCTGACAAAGCTGCTGAGGTGAAAAACAAAATCACATTCTTACACGGGTATTCTGGAAGGTAGTGTGATTCTGAGAAACTGCAACGTTATTGAACAAACCAAATACTTAGCAAGTAAAATATAAAAATTTAGACTACAGCGCACTATATTCAAGGGCAACACGGTGGGTCATTGGTTAGCACAGTCGCCTCACAGCAAGAAGGTCGCTGGCTCAAGTCCCAGCTGGGTCAGTTGGCATTTCAGTTTGCATGTTCTCCCCATGTTACATGGGTTTCCTCCGGGTGCTCCGGTGTCTCCCACAATCAAAGATATCCGCAATAGATCAATTGAATAAACTAAATTTTCCGTAGTGTATGTGAGTGAATGAGTGTGTATGGATGTTTCCCAGTACTGGGTTGTGTCTGGAAGGGCAACCACTGTGTAAACCATATGCTGGATAAGTTAGTGGTTCATTCTGCTATAACGACCTCTAATAAATAAAGGGACTAAGCCGAATGAGAATGAATGAATCAATGAATGAATGGAGTACTATATTTATATACTTAAGGATTATATTCATGGTATTTCTGCCTTTTTCTAGAACGTTACCAAACACCGATCAGGAAAGCTAAGAAAGTATGCTGGTTTGGGTATATATGCTTATTAAGAATTTCAAATCAACCATGAATTTAAAAAGGCCCAGCACCAAATCTTGGACACATTTTAAAAGAGTTTATTCCTGTTATTCAAAGCTGAGTTTTCAAAAGTCAGAGGACCCCCAGGAGAGGGGAAGTGTTTCAGGAAAAAGATTAGATCCAATTTAATGAGGTAGATAATACATTTCCATGCATTCAAACACACACTCTTTGTCTGCAATGCCCGTGCGTTCTCTCATCCATCGATGTAAAATTATAATTCTCGTAATTGAAAAAAATATTTGCATACTGACCACTGGGAAAACTCAAGATCATAGATATATGTCTATATGTGTATATATCTCTGGCTCTGGATGGCCACAGTCATCCACTGCACCTTTGTCCCGCATTCATTTCAAAGGAACGCTACCCTGTACTAAAATGGCAGCTGTATTAAAGCATTCCTACCATTAGACAACAACAGGGTACGCAACATTTGATGTAAATTTATATGGGCAATGTTATGATTATTTATATATTATATAGACACACAGATACATACGTCTCTACTGACACATTAAATGAAGGTAATTTGTTGTTGCTGAATAAAACTATACTTTAAAAACCCCCTATTGAGCATTTTAAGAGTGTAGTTAGTGTAGTCATGTATAAACAGTGAAACAATGCAGTAAATGTTGAGCAAAAAAAAATCTAATGGGATTAAAATATATGAGCAAATCTATTTAATTTATGATTTTTCTTCACAAACTGACTAATAGTAATACTTTATAAATACTATTGTAGCTCATAATCAGAGGTTTATACCTAAAAACATGAAATCACCAAACCCTCACCAGTCTATTTCATTTAACAGTATAACACCTAGAAAGCTTGAAACCTTGTGGACTAACTAATTAGTGGTAACAGTTGGTCTAGGTTGAGCACATGCAGTTGTAAAAAAGACCAAGCTGCATGCTTACTGTGTGCATTAATGTCATGTTCATTGTTCATACCTTGCACTGTGTTGTTGAGCACATCATTTGCTGTAGTGTGGGATTGAACTGAGGGAAGTTCAGTGACAGGTTTTTGCAGGTTGAGGAGAAGGTGGAGCTCCTGGTCATCTTCATCATCAGGAGGAATGGTTGTGGAGATGCTGACAGACACTGTGCTGCCTGAAATGGGCTTTACACTACAGGGAACACCCAGACTGGACTCTCGGCCTGCTGGAGGAGCTTTCAGTCCTGCTGTCCCAGTCAGGTCTGTTCTGTGAGACACCGTCATCGGCGGCAGATCAACAGGTGTCGACTCCTGAAATATCATAAAGCACAGTGACTTCCTAGGATATTGACAGCCACTGTAAACATGAGCAATGGAGGCTGTGAATTTTTTTTTATTCTCAAAAACTGCTCTCGTTGAGCATAAACTATTAAAAATTGGTCTAATGTAAAGTAAAACATCTAAAAAATGATAACTTTGTTAAATGTATGTTACCCTGGACCACAAAAACAATCATAAGGGGACATTTTTTAAAATTGAGATTTATATAGTTGAAGTCAGAATTATTAGCCCCCCTGTTTATTTTTTTCCCTATTTCTGTTTAACGGAGATATTTTTCAACACATTTCTAAACATAATAATTTTAATAACTCATTTCTAATCATTTATTATATCTTTGCCATGATGAAAGAAATAATATTTGACTAGATATTTTTCAAGACACTTCTATACAGCTTAAAGTGACATTTATAGACTTACCTAGGTTAATTAGGTTAACTAGGCAGGTTAGGGTAATTAGGCAAGTTATTGTATACCAATGGTTTGTTCAGTAGGCTATCGAAAAATAATATAGCTTAAAGGGGCCAATAATTGTGACCTTAAATTGTAGTTTAAATTAAAGCTTTTATTCTAGCTGAAATAAAACAAATAAGACTTTATCCAAAAGCAAAAACATACTGTGAAATTTCCTTGCTCTGTAAAACATCATTTGGGAAATATAAAAAAAAGAAAGAAAAATTCAAAGGGGGGCTAATAATTCAGACTTCAACTGTATATCATCTAAAAGCTTATTACAAAAAAAGCTTTTCACGTGTGTATGGCTTGTTGGAACAGGACATTAGGGACAATACATACAATAAATACAACTATTCACAAACATGTAATCTTAGGGTTGAAAAATGAAGGGGCGAACGCGCTTTTCCCATAGCAGGTCCTCGCCTCTGGAACGTGCTTTGAACTGAAAAAAAGGCTTTGTCACGGTCTATTTTTGAGTCAAAATTAAATACTCATTTATTTTCTAGGTCTTTTGAAGCATAATATGTCCTTCCCTGCATGGAGGGGGGGTTCTTGTTTGTAAGCTTGCCAGTGATGTCCACTGTGGTAGTATCTTTTAATTATGCTCTTTTTTATGTTACACCTTCTATGCTCTCTTCTATTATGTGCCTATTGGTGTTACTGTCTTTTGTGCCCATACTGTTTTTTTTTTTTTTCTGTTAAAGCACTTTGTGCAGCCTTGTGGCAGTTAGAAACTTTAGTACTAGGTGACTACAAAGAGGAAATTGTTCAACTATTACTTCTTGCTTCACAAAGTATGAAAAAAATATGAACAAACAGAGAAGCCCAACTCAAACATACATTATAATGACTAAAATACCAAAAACAGGTATAAAAGCAAAAAGCTGTTCAGAAAGATCTGCTAAAATAAAACACTGATACTGTAAATGACAATTTCCACCATCAGAGCAATAACTAAAGCTAAATCAGCCTGGAGGAGGATGTGTCTCTGTCTTGCTTAAATACACTGTTAGGACTAGGAGGTCTGTCACTGTTTAAGCAGGCACAAAACTCCCCAAGAATCACAGCTGGAGAATTACAGAAGTCAGTCTATTAATCTTGGGGTCTAAAAGTCTCCCAAACAACAATATGACACCACATCACCACAAACAGGTTGAAAGGGTTTGAAACTCAAGCATTGTCAGTTTTTGGTTAATATTTCAGTCAAGAATCCACAGCCTTCTTAAATCATATTAATGAAAAAGGTACTGTAAATCATCTGTTTGGACAGAAGTGAGAGATGAACCTGAATGAGCTCAGCTTCCAGGTTGAGTCTTGTGTGGAGAGGAAGCTCTTGAAGAGACTCACTTAAAGCCGGCAGATCTATAAACAGAGCAGGAATCTGAAGAAATCACAAATCAAACATGAGAACAGATTTAACTAAAGGACTGTTTATAATCAACGTTTATAGATATAATGGTGTGTGAAGTTGTAGACCTGATTTTTTGCCAGTAAGTCCAACTCCCAGTCCTTCTCATCAGAGAACCTGAATTGTGTGAAAGAGTCACCTGAAACACAACCAGAGAACAACTTTAAAAATGTATTTTTTTTAGTGTATAGAGTGAGTTTACAGCTATTTCAGCTTCTTTGGCTGTGTCATAGCAAAAAAAAAAAAAAAACGACGGTTTAAGTTTACCTCATTTTTTAAATCCCTATTTTTATATATGGCCTAAAGCTGAAGCAGAGTAAAACTGAATCACCAGTTATTGCATACATTTTGCATTAACACCTTTAGGAAGTTGACAGGTTTTATTTATTTTATTTAGAGTGATAAGTTCATGTGATTCTCATAGTAAATGTTTAGCGAAGTACTGCTCTGGCTTTGTCTATTACTGCTTTTATTGGTGAAATAAAAATGTATTATATAATACAACATAGTGTCAAATTTCACAATCATTTCACAATTGCAATCACAATAGCAGGCTGATATTCAGGAAAACAGCATTCATGCTATGATAGGTTTTGTTATTTTTTGTCTTTACTGCATAATGTGAGCTCACATGGCATAAACAAAACAATTATAAAATAATCATAAATTATATCAAAATATTTCACTTCATAAAAATGCCTTTGAATAGTTTTCATACTCGATGACCATAAGCACAGCTCACAACATGAACATGAATAACAGCTTTTGGTGCATCCCTTATTATTTACACATTGTATGACATTGTATTTACTTACTGTGTAAAATCAAAACTGACCTTGCTTATTTTGCTAGCGCATGTTGTTATTCTTTATATGAAAAATTAATCAGTGCATGTTAAGCCACTGAAAAAAAAGTTTGTTTTGGTAATCTAATCTTTCAAGTCTGAACATTTACTTCAGTCAGGAGTACATCAACAAACTGAAATAAAAGTCTCATCAACTTCCGGCTCACCTGGACTTTAAAGCTATCGGAACATCGGCAATAATATAAAAAAGCCGGATAGCAATAGTTCATTAATTGCATGGAGGCAAGCAATTGCATGTCTTTAATATATCCAATGTTTTTCTTAGATCTAAATCATTTAATACTTGCAATAATCTGCAAATTTCAGACCTGAGTCAAATATATAGAGAATGTCAGAAGTGCCTCAACTGGTGTAGATTATGCTCAAGCGTTTGGATTAAAACATCTTGGACAAACTGACAATACTTTAGTGAATCAAAACTGGAATCGCAAAAATGTATAATTTACATATAACAACAGCTCTGGCTTTACTTAAGTTTATTTAATAAACATGTTCTATATGTGAAATAAAAGAATGATGTTAATAGAAAGACTGAAGAGCAAAAAAGAAATCCCCTTTGAAGATTGTCATATTACAATTTCCTGGGCTGAATGTTAGATGGATCAAATCCATGTTCAATCAAATTTACTTAATCAAAACAAAACTAGTGGGCAAAGATTAATCGCATCCAAAATAAAAGTTTGTTTTAACACAATTTATGTGTGTACTAGATATATTAATTATGTTTATGTTATACACAGTGGGTAGCACAATCGCCTCACAGCAAGAAGGCTGCTGGTTCAAGCCCCAGTGGGGTCAGTTGGCGTTTCTGTATGGAGTTTGCATATTCTCCCCATGTTTGCGTGAGTTTCCTCCGGGTGCTCCGCTTTCCCCCACAAGTCCAAATACATGTGGTACAGGTAAATTTGGCAAGCTAAATTGGCTGTAGTGTAAGAGTGTAAATAAATGTTTCCCAGTGATAATTTGCAGCTGGAAGGGCATCCGCTGCGTAAAACATATGCTGGATAAGTTGGCGGTTCATTCCACTGTGGCAAGCCCAGATTAATAAAGGGACTAAGCCGAAAATAAAATGAATGAATGAATATGTGATGTTTTCACATGACGCTATTATGCTTATCGTGAATCATCAATCTATTTTAAAAGGACAATAATATTGTTTATCACAATAAATTGTGGGGTAGTATATCGTACAACACAAATTTGATAACGTGACAGGCCTACTTTTAATTTGGGTGCGATAAATGACAATTTTTGCTAAAAAATAGTGTTAGTGTATGCAAATGACCAATAATGGTATCACTATCAACCAAAAGCATTTTTCTTAAAATTGTAATCAACCCTAAAAGAAATCCTATCAGTGCATCAAAAATAATATTTACAGTCTCTGCTTTGATTTCAACCCCTTAATTATACAGTAACCGTGAGACAAGGACACAAGCAAGCAAAAACACTTCTCAGATCTGCATGTTTGAAACACTCTGCCACAACTGGACGCTTCGTCTTTGAAGTCATTTTCACCTTGACACAAGCAGCGTGAATAGTGAAGTGGCAGCGTGTTGGGACAGCTGAAGAAAGAAGCTCTGAGTCTGTCACACACAGCTGTCCCAGGCAGAACAGCAGGCCTCGCTAACGCTCTTTCATTTAAGACACACTTGCCAAGTGCAGTTGGCCAAACTGACAGCGAGGAAATAGCGCATGGTATCAAGGTCAAGTGGAGAGATGCTTCTTCAAAAGAGCATTCACAGCCAATCCGCCAGCAGAAAACTCATGTAAAGTGTTAAAAAGGATCAAGAAACATCTGAAAGAAGTGTTGTCAAAAGTATCTGCACTTCAATATATCAATACTAAAATATCTGAAACTGGACTTCAAATTGCTCTTTTACAGTATCAACACCTGTTTAGATTTACAAATAATGTCAAAATACCTGTAATTAAAACAAAAACTACTAAAGCTGCTTCCCAAATGGCACACTATACACTCATGCACTATGTACTTATGCACTTACACACTCAACAGGATAGTACATGTTTGTAGTGTCGTTACACTATTTATACTACAAAATGGCGTAAAACAGTGCATAAGTATGCGATTTGGGACGCAGCTTAAGTCTAAAGCCGTGGTGTAAAGTAACAAATTACAAATACTCAAATTACTGTGAGTAGTTTTCTCAGGAATTGTACTTTACTAAGTAGTTTTAAAAATGTGTTCTTTTTCTTTCCATTGGGTACATTTTATTGCTGTCTCTGTACTTTTACTCAGCTATTTTTCTTCAACCTGCAGTCACTACTTTATGATCTTTATGATTTTATGTGATTGGCTAAAGTAGAAAAATCAGTCCTGTGATTCCTGTCCAATAAAATTGCACATATAAGGTAAATCTCATCATACCGAACCAAGACATGGGTGTTTTTAATGCAGTAAACCATCTGGAAGGATTAAAGGTGTCCAAAACGATGCCCAAAATCATCAAACGCAATGACCCAGAGACAGTTTAGACTGCATGTCACTAATAAGAAGATGAAAGATGTTGACTGTATGATGACTGAAATCACTCAACAACATTAAACAATCACTAAATACACTACAGAATGTTACGTTTTCACACACATGCACAAATTGCATGTAAACGCATCTGCCTTTCACAGTGTAATAATCACTATTCTTGAGTACTTTTAAAAAGGGCTACTTTTCACTCATGCTTTGAGTAATATTTACAACAGATACTTTTACTTTGCTTGCACTACATTTTTTGGGCAAGTAATTGTACATTTACTCGAGTATGATTTTTTCAGTACTCTTTCCAACACTGGGCTAAAGAGAATACAAAATGGCTGAGAAAGAAAAGTATTGTTACTTAAAGTGAGAGTCGAATAAATTACTCGAATTGGGTTCGGATCTTTTTGCTTCGACGTCGATATAGTACATCACCAAATACTACCAGTTCTGGTAAATGGTGAACGCGCCTCTCCCATCTGACACTAGCGGGACTGGGGGATCATGAGACTGATCACGAAGATAACAACCACTAAAAGATGGTGATGCGGCTGGGAAACCTGCCTTTGTGGTCTTCATTACAGATATGGAGAACTATATAAAGTTGATTTCTGGATTGTCTAAAAACAAATCTTTAAAAAGTGCCAAAATATGCTCTGCTTTTAAGATCTTCATATAAGTAACTTAAATTAACCCGTTTTGCAAAAAATCTTTCTTGTTTTTTTCTCTTTCTCCCTTCTCTTTATCTTTTTTTTTTTTTTTCATTGTTTTATACTGTATTTTTTGTTAATCTCATTTGTTAATTGATACTGTAATTTTTCTTTTATGCACTGTTATGTATGCATGTACAGTGTATGTATGTATGTATGTATGTATGCATGTATCTAAGCTTGTATGTATGTATGTTCTAGGCTTCAGCAGTAATAAAAAAAAGATGCGGCTGGGTTAAAGTTCATTTTCACAACAATACCACAGTATAACGAACCATGTACTGTGCTTGCTCCTGTAATTTTTCTAATATTTGATACAATAACCTATGCTGCAATGCGGGATTCGCCGGCTGTTTGCTACTAAAGGAAGGAGCAACAGAGACTATTATATATGGGACTTTGACAAACATTGACAGGGACTTTGTCAGTAACTGTTACAGTTCATATGGACCAGTTTCTTCTTCCTCCGGATCATAACATGTAAATGTGATTAAAATAGATGCCTCGTTTTGTGTAGTTTGCAAAATATGTGCTTAAATGTGTGTTGTAACTTGTAAACGCTCCGTGCTTGTACTGCATCTCACAGGTTAAATCTTTATGGGTTGTTCACATATTGCATCCAAAACCATGTTGAAAACGTGACACGCATTTCTTCCTTCACCGATTTAAACGTGTTTTTAAAACTCGCAATCCTCTGCCATTTGTCTTTGCTATGGTCTCCATCAGCTGTTCATACACATGTGCCATAGTCAATTTTCCAAATAGTTCAACTTTTGCCACTGTATGGATTAATCCTGAATGTGTGTCGTTGTTGGTGTTTAACTGCACTGCTTTATTGCATTCCTGCATTAGGCTCACACATACTCTGTGCTACTTTATAGCTGTGGTCTCTCGCTGAACCCAGACGACCAATCACAAACAACCGGGTCATCGCCTCTCGCAAAGGTGATGTTTAGGAACAAATTAATCGAAAAACAAATGGAACTAAACTACTGCAGTCAATGGGTGCGGTCACCAGCATTTTTTAAAAGATCTTCTTTTGTGTTCAACAGAAGAAAAAAAGCTCAGAAATTAAATTTTTGTCAGAGCAAGTAAAAAATTGAGCAAATTAACAAATAAAACTTGAATAAAGAGTCCTTTTAATAAATGCTGTAATATTCTCCTGTGTTATTGAAAATGGAATTAATATTGAGATCTTTTTTTAAGGTATATAATTTTAAGGTTATGACTGCACTCAATTAAACACTACATTAAAGTGCAACTATTATACTTTTTTAATATATAAGAGCAATAAATAGGCACAACATGCAGTATTTTTATCTACATATCATCCAACTGACACAAGAGTGACGTCACAGGAAACAGACTGGCAAGAACGCAGGGGCTGATGTCATCAGTGTGGGATGTGGAGCTGTGGACAGGAGATGCCATCCAGCAATTTCATCATGTTTCCTTCAGTGGCAGTGACAGCGCCATGGAAACCGCTGCCATAACGATGAGCAAAGGTCTTGTCAGCATGTGTGGCGAGGGCCAGCAGTCCCTTATCAGAGCAAGCACAGCCACTGGAGAATAGAACAAACCAGCTGCATGTGGCATATGCGCCCACGGTAAACACTTAATAAATAAGCATATGGATAGTTTACAAAGGACAAGAAAATATGTTGGCTTCATACAAAAGCTTTTAAACATTTTTTTATGCTATGGCTGCTAAATCATAACATTGAGCATAATTACACAAGGAGGAATGCTGATATTTGGTATAGAAGAGCTTCATTGTTGATTGTTCAATCAAATTAAAGGAGATCAATAAAATCAACAGTATTTTGTGTATATGTAATGCACTTTCTCTTGATGTGTTATATTTAAACTAGAATAAAAAAAAGCAGTTCAATCATTGAATCACCAATCATTTAGTCATCCCTTATGTAATTGCTAGGCTATAAAAATAGAAGAGCCACAGAAAGTATACTTATACTGAATGAAATGTATTTATTCCTTTAAAATAAAAATAAATAAATAAATAAAAGATAATACAATCCTTTTTCCGATCATCACAATATGGATATGAACTCATTTCTTTGGAATGCTTAGAATAATTTCATAATCTGCATGTAAATAGTCAGCTGTCTTGGAAGAATGTAAACAGTTAAAAGATAGTGTACAAAGCTGATTGGTAATATTATATTAGTTCAGTTCATTAAGCCTTAATAAAATAAAACTGCTGCTATCATTAATATTAATCAAATAATAAAACAGAGAACCACTCATTTCATCTGACTACACACTCTTAGTTTTATTTATTTTATGAATGTTTCCGTTTATGATGCACTTTTTTTTTGTTTTTTTCTTGTATTAAGTTTATTGATTGTTATTTACATATGTGCTTCATTTTAATAATATTAAAAATAAAAACTATGTTTTGGTTATTAATATTGCAATCATTATTAATAAAATAGCGGGAAGAAAAGATGCATTGTGATAAGAATCATTTTATAATTAAATTGTGAGCCCTAATAATGAGGCAAGTGAGGCAAAAGTACAAAGCAATGACTGAATTTGATATATACACATCTTTGACTAAATTATTATAAATTTAAAATTCATTTGAGGTCATTGTTTAAAAAAAATGATTAAATTTTGCATTTAGCATTGCCTTTTTTAATATTTCAGATCATTTTGAACTACCTGACAAAAGTCTTGTCGCCTATCCAAGTTTTAGAAACAACAAATAATAACTTGACTTCTAGTCAATCATTTGATATCAAAAGTGGCTTATATGAAAGGTAAAGGCCTTATTTACGCTTATTTTACCAAAATGACATGATTATGGCTTTATTTTTAATTATTTAATCAGCTATTTATTTCACTTTTCTTAGACAAAAGTCTTGTCACTTAACAGAAATAATGTGCAGTATAGAATAAAAAGTCATGGTGCAGTGGAAAAATAATGAATATTATGTTTCACTCCTATGAGCTTGAAGGACTGCATCCATTCATCTCTGCAGTGACTCAAATAACTTATTAATAAAGTCATCTGGAATGGCAAAGAAAGTGTTCATGCAGAACTTTTAGTTCATCAAGATTCTTTGGTTTCATCTTCAATGCCTCCATCTTACCCCAGACATGCTCAATAATGTTCATGTCTGGTGACTGGGCTTGGCAATACTGGAGCACCTTGACATTCTTTGCTTTAAGGAACTTAAATGTGGAGGCTGATGTATGTGAATCCTGCAGTATCCTGCTGAAGAATTTGCCCTCTCCTGTGCTTTGTAATGTAATGGGCAGCACAAATGTCTTGATAGATACCTCAAGCTGTTCATGTTGCCATCCACTTTGCAGATCTCTCGCACTCCCCCATACTGAATGTAACCCCAAACCATGATTTTTTCTTCACCAAACTTGACTGATTTCTGTAAGAATCTTGGGTCCATATGGTTTTCAATATATCTTCAGCAGTATTTGTGATTTTTGAGATGCAGTTCAACTGATGATTCAATAGAAAAATTTACCTTCTGTCACTTTTCCAAATGATCATCTAGAAGTCAAGTTATTATTTGTTGCTCTTAGAACTGTGATCGACGACAAGACTTTTGTCAGGCAGTGTATTGTGCATCCCTATACACAAACATGCAATAAATACACGCTAAATGCATTCTGATAAAAGTATTGTGAAAGAGAACTCTGGTGCAGTGCTGGCACAATGTCAGTGTGGCAGATGTGTGTGTCTCTCTGCAGGCTGGCATTCTTTGACCCGTCTCTGAATGGCACAGGAAGAAGCTCTACGAGTACAGGTCATTTCCTCCCAGAGCGAGGCATCACGTACAAAGCCTGCCAACCAAAAACTGCTCAGTGTTTTTGGCTTTTTCAAGAGCCCTATAAAACACAGTTGACACGACGAGTAGGAGAAGCTGTGAACCTTCACCGCCACCACCATTAAACTGAGTATGGGCCATCATCCAATGTTACTCATTAAATGGCACTTAATGCAGGGAGGCTCCTGGCCTTTGGAAGAGGCTGCTAATTTGCTTGGTCGTCACAGCTTTTGAGCAAATCATTGCTAAGCCAATTAACACAAAACAACTCCGTAACGAAATGAACCATCAAAATAAATCAGTCCGCGATGATTGCAATTAAAACATTTCAAGCCAAACATTTGAAACAATAGGACAGTAATTTATCGTGCAGTTTACCACAGCTGCCACGAAGAACACCAAAAGGTTCCTATTAGTGTCTGGACTTGAAAGGAGAGACTTTGTGCGGTTCATAGACACTTGGTTCATTTGAACACATCTTGTGTAAAATAAAGAAATAAATAACTGAAAAAAAAAATTTTTTTCTTTAGATCATTAAACATCTGAGCTGGGTTTTGATCAGTAAGTTTGAGCAAACTGTTGCGTAAGCTTCAACTCATTATGTTTATAAAGAAGCAACCAGTAAACCAAACAGAGAAAAGAAAACACTTCTGCATCTGTTCAGATAAATTATAAATGAATGGACTACAACTACAGATGTGAATTCAACCCGGCCTCTTAATCATTTGTAATTACTTAACATTTTGGTGAAACGGTCTTTGTATGATCTCATTCAAAAAAAAAGTGCACATAAAAGCAAGCCCCCTCAAGTGGGTGCCAGACACAAAAATATACAAACAAAAGAAAAGTCAGTAAAAGTAAGTTGCTAAATTTTGTCTGCAACAACAATGTGAACTTTTATAGAGACACATTTGGCCATTAACTTCTAAATGCACAACTATACAAACACTGGAGGAGATCTCTCTGCATGAAAGACCCACAAATGGCAGATTAACCAATTGCTGCACCTCCAAAGTGGTAGTAAATGAAATATGAAAAAACAACAATAACAATATAACAATCCGTTAATGAGGAAGCAGTATGTCCCACAGCTCACATGATCTTCTGTTTGCACTCAAAAGCATTTATTTTTTTTCTTAAAAGAAAAAACTAACCAAAAAACTACATACTTCTCAAGAAATAGCATAATAGGCAAATTGCAATACAGCAGTTGATTATTGGCTTAATCCCATTAGTTTGAATAAACTGTTTGAATGGAGCAAAGTTTATTTGTAAAATTGTCAACCTCAACATGACAGAGAAGCTGATGTTCATGTTTAGTTCGCTATACTAGTTTTATGGTAATCCTCCAGTAAGCTGAACAGTTTCTATAATAAGAAAAATATATGTACTTTACTAAAACTTCATAAAACGGTAAAGAACAGTTTATTAGCATTTACTTTGGAATAATTTTAACTTCAATAAACATAAAAGTTACAGAAGTAGTTTTTAGGTGCTGTATGTAATTTTTTTACATTTCTAAAGCATAAAAATACCATAATATTTTTGCAGATATTAAGAAACATGCCAAGTGTACATTCTTGTTTATCTGAAAAACAATGCTAAAGTCAGATCTTCTGCTATGAAAATGTGTTTTCAGTGCTGGAACGCTGTCTTAGTTTTGGTTCTTTTACCTCGCCCAATGTCACTTTTTATTTGCCAATTACATTTCAGCACCACAAATTGCTTGAAAAATGGAAAAAAAAAAAAATCGCATATTTCATTCATTCACTCAGGTAGACTCTTAAAGCATCTGTCCGTGACATATATGTGACCTCTAGTGGACTGTAGCAGACTCTGAAATTAGACAGATTCAGAGTTCCACATGAGGTTATTAATTAGCAAATAATATAAATATTACAAGCGTAAATATTAGGTGAGCAGGTAACATTGTAACCCCATGTCCAACATGCTATGTGACGAGATTAGCAATGATAAGCAATTTGGCTGTTTGCACCAGACGAAACATGACAGAAATTTAAATACAGCCATTCAGAGAATATGTACTCACTCACAAAATGGTAAGATTTAAACTCTAGTTAATACATATTAAACCTCTTTAACATTTTTAAATGTAGATGCTGAATCACTGATATGTGTTAGTCTGTATTAATTCAAACAGTTTATTTCTAGACTTTACTTGTAGATAATTTAAGATCTGAGGTGAACTATCTGCTGCGACTTTCAGTAGTATGGCAATAAATGTCATGTGAAATGGCATTCAAACTCACAATATTAGCCTTTAACACTAAATAAAACACATGAGGTGTACCTGAGGTGATGATTGTGAGTTTTCTGAAAAAGAAGACATTTTTAATATGAACTTAAGGTGTTGGTTAGAACAAAAACTCCTTTTAATATGCAAAATATTCCTCTTACTGTGTGTCGTTGCTTTTTTATTTAGAACACAATTTAAATCAGCCTTTAGCCTTGATCGTCAGACTCGCTCCTTTTAGTCCTCAATCTGGCAACCTGCTAGTTCAACCACTGGGTGTCAAACTTACACCTTTAAAGAAGTACTTCAAATTGTGTTATAAAAGTAATTCACTTGGTAGGACTTGGACTTGGTAGGATAACGCCTGATTTTGCCACTGTGAGCAGATGATTTTCAGCCACTAATTTTCAGCCAAAAACTTCTGGTACGGTGAACCAGTGAGCAAATACCCTAAAATAATCAGTCCAAAATAACACTGATGTAAACAGAAAAAACAGTAATCTGACTATATGGGATCTTTATATAAAAATGATTTGTAATAGGATGTTTATTTAGAGTTTCGAACTGTACTTTTTTGGAAAGACACACAGTTAAATATTATATTTATTTAATTGTATTTAAATAGTAACAATAACATTTATGTTAAAACGATATTTAAGAAACTTTGCCTTACTCTGATGGACTTTGAAAACAGCAGTCCTTGATGTTACATTAATGATCATCAGGCGGAACTCTCAAAGGATCCATTGTTTGCACACACTCAACAGCTTCTTAACAGCTAACAGAGTGCCCACTGCTCTTTATTAATCTATTTAATTCCTATTCATCTGTGGATCCACCTCCCAAATGAGATGCACTTCAAGTGAAGGATACTTGTAATACAGAAGCACACCGGCATCTGTCCTTGAGGTGTGAAACTGCATTTGAGCTATGATGACCACATGAAGGAAAGGCTGTAAAAGGGCATCTGATCTGATCATGCAGCGATGAACCATCAGACACTGCACCACTGGACCAGGAAGAGCACGGGTCATACACGAGTCCTTTTTTTAATCCATCCACTTCTACACAACTGACCTACATTACAAGGGCAACAGTTTTCTCCTTTCATCTTTACATTTTGAACTAAACATAAAAGCTACTCTAGTTACATAAGGTCTCTTATTGTTTGTGTGTGCGCGCATGCATGTATGAGCGTGCATGTGTTTGTATGTGTGTGTACTGTCTGTCTACAGCTGGGTCTCTAGCCTGAACTGATCATCAGGTTAGAAGACAGCTGTGGCTTGTCTTAATAGGAGATTTACAAGAGTAATTTATTTCCATAGAGATGAATCAAACACTCGATGCACTAGTCTTGATCAAAGGAGATGCTTTTTCTACTGATCAACATGGAGAAAACACACCTCAGGGAGAACTATAGGGAACAGCATGTCAACATTTAAATGAAACAACATTTAATGAAATGTTGAATACCAATTTTCTATGTAGTAGTAAATGTATATGGCCAATTATTTTCTGGGGTTTGACATCCTTTCGGCACAATTCTACAGCAGGCTTTGCTTGTCAAAAATTCAACAACAAAAAATGTAATTTTTTTCTAAATTTTTCACTTATTTTAATCACTTTAAATGTAAAGCACTTGGAATTACTTAGGGTTATAAAATGTCTCATAAATAAACCTGCCATTATTTTAAAATAGTAAAATAAGAACAAAAATCTAACAAAGTTAATTAACATTATATATATTTATGTTAATAAAATGTATACTTATTAAAATATGTAATAAAGTGACCATGTAAAATTGTATAATATTTTTAATAATTAAAAACGTTTTGCTGACTATCCTAAATATCTGAACAAACAAACATTATATACGTTTTAGCTATTTTATAGGGCTATATATAAATAAACACACATACATGCATTTAAAGTTGTATTGATAATCTTTTAAGTGTGGTTTGATCAGCCTGATCTCACAAGAAAACGTATGCATTTTACGTTTTGTCAGTTTCGTGACTAATTTGTACAAACGAGTTCAGTCGTACAAAAATGACCAATTTTAAAAAGGAGCCATGGCAACAAACTCCAGCCTCAAGTCCACCCGTCATTGAGGGATGAGCAAATCGTGCTAAATTGTGAGAATTAGATCATACAAATTCATACAAATTAGCCACTAAATCAGAAATTTATGAATTGTCGTGAGATTGCTTTGATCCATCTAAATGTTCCATCAAGAATGTAGTAAGTGGCATGAAAGAAAGACTCAAATAATAAATGAAGGAGAAAATGATTTTCTAAGGACAGTTTGAACATCAAGTTGCAATAATAAGACTGTATTGCTCCACGAAAATCCAGAATCTGTGAATTTTTTTGCTATTTCTGAGCAGAATTTAAAAAAATAAATATATATATATATATATATATATATATATATATATATATATATATATATATATATATATATATATATATATATATATATATATATATATATTTTTTTTTTTTTTTTTTTTTTTAGGAATCAGCGGATTTATGCGGACCGATTTTGGAAGTATCACAACTAAAAACTTGACATGAAAAAAAAAGTCAAATAAATTTAATGTTTACAATGCAAATCCAATTAAATCCTATTATTTGGTAACAAAGCAAGTCTCTCATATAATATATCTACTAAAGACAGAAAATATTACTTTACAAACTGTATTGTAATTAAATCAATTGAACATTTTCTATTAGTCAATAATATTACTGAAATTAATTTAAAAAACTGAATAAATAAAAATTTACACAAGTGAATAAATAGACTTAATGATGGGTTTAAAATCTGCAGAAACCTGCAATTCTGTGTGGGCCTAACGTAATGTACCAGCTGTAGATAATACCTGTCCACAACTTTGAAAGATTTCTCTTTCATCTCCCATACATTTCCCAAATACACAGAAACCAGAAAACAGAGATAAATTGAGTTATTTCAGTGACAGCGCCTATGAAAAAAAGCATCCACTTCAAACCAAATACCAAAGGACTTCATGCCCCAAATATCAACACTGCCCCAAATAATGCATCTATGGGCATACATGAACTCAATGGGACAATCAGGGGACCACTTCCTGGCAGCATTATAAAACAGGTTCATAGGGGACAAAATCATCTAGACTATTAATATTTATAGCTATCATTACACAACTGTTATTTATGAAAAAAAAATCTCACTTAAACCTTAAACCTGTAAATAGGGTTTGGAAAAGCACTACGGTTTCAATTATTTGACAACAAGGAACAATGCAACAGAAGCAAATTTACTAGAAGTTGACAGATGAAAAGATATGGAAAGCCAATATGGAAATGATCAGAAACAAGTGGCCTCTGTCGGCCTTCCTAACATTCATAAGGGATATGAAATGTTTTTTAAATAATGAGTGACCTTATGTAAATCATACAGGTGTTATGGTAACAACAGTAGAGAGAGAGAAAAGACACATACACACAGTCATTAACACAGTGGTTGTTACTGTTACACGTTATTACTGAGATGACACTGTGATACTGTGTGTGGGTGCAAACACACACCCCCGCACCATAATTACTGTCCAAAGCTTGATGCAGAGACTCTGCAGTCACAGTGTGTGTGCGCGCGTGTGTGTGTTTGATCAAAAACACAGGCTGTGCAGGTGCTGAACATGCAAGTGAACATTCTTACAGAAACACCTCTCTGTGCTGGAAAAAACATGATTTTGTGTGATCACATTAATAACATACTCATACTGTATTAAGAAAAAAAGACACTGTAATCATTTGTGTGACATACAGGCTTGAATGAAATAAGATACCCATCGATATCCAATTGATTAAAACTGTTTGGGAAATATATTACCATTCAAACATTTGGACCTGTAAGGTTTTTAAAATGTATCATATGATCATCGATGATACGTTTATCTGGAAAAATGTATAAACGTTTCAGAAATCATACTAACATGCTGACTTGTTGCTCAAATTTCTTATTATTACCAATGTTAAAGTGATTCTATTATATTTATTTCAATTACTACCTTTCTTTCAATGAGTAATGGGTAGGGTTTTAACATGCAATTGTTTAAATAAATATTTTGAGATGCTTAGAGGTTTGTTTGAAGAAGATAAGGCTCAAAAGAAAGGCATTTATTTGAAACAGAAATCTTTTTGTAACATTGTAAATAGGGCTGCACTATGTTGGAAAAAATCTGCCAATACAATGAATACAATAATGAACAATCAAACATAAAATAACACGATTCATTTTTATGCAATAATATAAAAATATTATCTTTATATCTTTAATAGACAATCTAATCTTGCGAAGTGACAATTGCGGATACACATATTGTGATTTCAATGCTCAAATGATTGTAAATTGTAAATAACTTGGATTTTTTTTTTCAATCTAATATATTTTTGCAGAATAAAAGTTTTAATTTATTGACAAAATTGTGGATCCTAAATATTTCACTCTAGTTTCAGCATGTAGACAAGCAATAAAAGACAAGTAAATACACAGCAAGACACCTTCATCTCTCAAAGCAAAATCTCAATTTGGAGTCCAATTATAGACAGAATAACATGCATACAATGAGTAATGAAAAGGGGTAAAACATAAAATATTCAAATAAATATTTTGAGATGCTTTAAGAAAAGAGGATTGTTTGAGGGTAGATAAGGTTCAAAAGAAAAAAGGTATATTTGAAATAGAAATCTTTTTGTATCCTTGTAAATAGGGCTGCACGATGATGGAAAAATCTGGCATAGCAATTTTGTTTTGCTGTGATGTATATATTGTGATATCAATATAAATGTCACCAGATGATTTTAATAGCACAATTTGGATATATTTCACTCATTTAGAAATGACTGGGCTGATCAAGTCTTTTTCTATACAGTGTATCCGCATAAAATATAATAAATTACAAGCATATGTAAATATGACTTAAAATAAAGTTTAAAAAATTAAGTTAAATAAACAGTATTGTGGTTTTCTGGGGAGACTTAAAAGTATTCAAGTACAAAAATTGAACAATCAAACCTAAAATAGCATTGTCATTGTTGTATAAACGATGTAATACAATAACATAAAAATAATATTGAATAATATCTTTATCTTTTACTCTTTAATATAAAAATCTAATCCTGTGGTGTGACTATTGCGGATAAAAACATTTCAATATCGATGCTCAAACGATATACTGTTCAGCCCTAATTGTAAATATCTTGGATTGCTTTTTCAATCTAACATATTTATGCATGCAACACACCGGACCTACTGCACCCAACCCGCTCTGAGCTGGGATCGAACCGGCGAATCTTTGCAGGGGAATTGGATGCTCCAATGCAATCTCACAGCAATTCGTAAATTTTTGATTTTGTGGCTAATTCGTATGAATTTGCATAATCTAATTCGTACAATTTAGAACAATTTGCTTATTATTCAGTGAAAGTTTGGTTTTGGGGTAGGATTGGGTGCCATGCCTCCTTTTTAAAATTGTGCATTTATGCATGACTATATTCGTACAAATTTGTACGAATTAGCCACTAAACTCACAAACGTAAAATACTTATGTTTTCTTGTAAGATCAGGCTGGATGCTCTAACAAGAAGGCCAAAGACCATGGCCTCTAGCGTCTGTCGCAAGAGCACCTTTTGAGGTCAGAGGATTGAGGTTTACCTGCATAGCACTTCACTAGTTGGCCTCCGTTACATGCAGGATAAAAGCTTTAATTTATTGAGAAAAGTGTATGTCCCAAATCTTTTAATACAGTTTCAGCATGTAGACAAGCAATAGAAGAAAATACGCAGCAAGATAACTTCATCTTTCAAAGCAAAATCTCAATGCAGAGTCTAATTGTAGCCAGATTAACATGCATACATGCTGAATGAGCAGAAGATTTTCTAAAGCTGTCAGTCAATAAATATATGAACAAATTCACAAAAATTGTACTGGCTTACATGAAAAAATAAAGGCAAACATATGAATTAATACTTTATTCCAACTGAAGTGAACAAGTGCAAATACACTAGATTAAATGCTATTTAAAAACTGGGCAAATGCACCAATAACTTGTATATTTGTCAACATTCAGCTCCAATTCAAAAGACAAGACTGCTGCTTGCCAAAAATGGCTATAAAATTAAGACCTTCTATAGAGACCTGTAACCCAGCAGGGTGCCGTCATTTTAGGAAGGTCCAGCTATTGAAACTGACAGTACCAGGGCCACAGGTGGAGGTCCAAAATGCTGAAATAAAGGAGAAAACGTGGGAAGAGGACATGGTTTCCTACAGGTGCAGTGTCACTGGTAATGAATCACCACATCTTTCCTCCTCTGCAGGGACACAGACACTCCAAAGGCCAGTCAACAGATAAACAAGGTCATGAAATTTTGTATTAATTCACTGTCAAAGTGTAACCCGAGTGAGTAGCGTGTAGGGCTGAGTTGTGTCTGCTGGCCATCTGAGACCCAGAAGAGACGTACTATGTTAAGACAGACACACAGATGCAGAGCTGTCACTGTATATCTATGCCCTTCATTATTAGTCCTCCTCCAGGGTATGTGATACGGCTCATATCCTCCATTATGATCTCATTATGATCAATAAACTTGGAGGCCTGGAAATCCTGCCCTACACTGCAATAACTTACATAAGCCATTTCCTGTCAACCTGACTGTACAACATGAACACGCGAGACTGTGCCGCTGTAGTATCTCACTGTGGTATTGTAGAAAATCAGGTGACACAAAGGGAAAACGTCTAAAGAGTAATGACCCTGAATCAGTCAGTCTCTCAAACAATAGTTACATGGACATGTTGAAATAGTAATGGATTGCGAGGAGCATCAGCATCCTGCAGTTGCACTATTGCAACTTGATGTTTGAACTGTCCTTTCAAGAATTTTTTTTCTTCATTGATTATTCATGTCTTCCTTTTATGCAACTTATTACATTCCTGCAGCTGTGAGAGCAGATTTAGACGGATCAAACCACACTTCAGAGATTATCAATACAGCTTCAAATGCATGTACGCATGTTTATTTATCCATCCATAATAAATATACACACATGCATTATGCAAATACAAATGTTTTGTATTACAATTTATCATTTTTGTTTGCATATATACAGTATATTTACTTCATTACTATTAACAGGGTTCCCACTCCAAACCAAATGTCAAATTCTCTGATTTTCACTGACTAAAAAGATGAATTTCCATAAGCTATCCACCTTATTTTTGACATAAGTGTGATGTGGCAATTGTAACATAGGTACTTTCGGTCTCATTCCGGTCTCTTATTGTTTTAATATTTTTGCCAGTTAAAAAGCGAAGAAAAAGAATAATATGACTGACTAATATGAAAAATGTGACTAACTATAAGAACAGGCAGAACTTATCACACATCTAGGGGTGTCAAAATTAATTGTTTTTTCGGTGCACCGCGATGTAGAAGCGGACAATTCGGTATCGGTTCAGTAATAATCATAACCGGTTATTATGTACTGTTGTCATTTATCTCCTATGCGCTCTGTCGTGAGGGAGGTGAGCGCTGGTATTTACAACACTCAGGAGCCAACTCAGGGCCGGCCCGTGGCATAGGCAGTTAGGCAAATGCTAAGGGCGCTGTACATCCAGGGAGGCGCCAGAAACGAGCGCGGTTAAGTTGGTTTTGTTTTCGATACTCCTGACACATTGTTATAGCGGCAATAACTCAAAAACCTCTTACCCTATAAAGATCAAAAAGTGTGTTTCCTACAAAAAGACAAAGCTGGTTATGTTTCACAGCTGTCTTTTTCTTTTCTTTTTCACTCATTCACACACTGTTTCTACTGTTTGGTGCTCTTGCTCTGGCATGGAACAGCAGCTTTTCTGAGCGTGCGATGAGCATGTGAGCAACCAAAAAAGCGTGTTTAAATTCATTAGATATAATGTAAATTAAGCTTTTAAGTCAGTGAAAGTCAGGAAATTTAATAGTTCTTGCTTGAAGCCTGTGCATCTCTTACTCCATTCGCCATGCTGGAGAGGAACAGACTGCGCAAAAGGAGCGCAGAGTAGGTTTCATTAAATACAGCTCTCATCTGATTGGCTGAAAGGTATGAGTTGCCTGCTTCTGCTAGCACAGTCTCGAAAATACACACACACGTATCCAAGGGGAGTCGTATGTGAAAGAAGATTTGCACATTCTCATTCAGGATCAACTCGAAAGTTTCAAACATTCAAAACTTTTTGTACACTCTTATAAATTTGCAAATGGTGTTTTGCATTTGTGAAACGTATTTCATGAAAATGTATTTTTATTTTGTGCATGTGAATTGTTTGTGTGAATATGAATAAATATTTTACACACGTGAATGTGGTTTTATGCACATGAATTTGGCTAAGCATGTGTACATCGTGTCTTTTGCATGAATTTCTTTTGAGTCTTATCTGACTCTATAAAAAAAGTGCTTCAATTTTTTGTGTTTTTTTTTTGCTCCGCTCAGCGTGAGCTCTCCCAGCTAAACGCATATTGCGAGGGCTTAAGTGTGTGTGTGTGTGTGTGTGTTTGTCTGTTTGGTGCTGTCTATGTATGTGTATGTGTGTGAATGAGAGACAGAGTGATGCAGTGTGTTTATACAGACAGCTTGTTATAGCCTTCCCCCAAAATATAACACTGTGCAGGAAAGCATCGTTAATGCACCATGATATCGAATTGAATCGAAGGCATGATAATCGTAACCGAACCGAACCAAGAGACCAGTATAGGTTCACACCTCTACACACAATGCATGGACATGACCTCAATCATTTTTGGTGATGCAATGTATCTTGCCCATACATAAAAAACTATTTTAGCAGCATTTTAGCTCTCTATCTTTATTGGAGGTGTCAGAATGGTTAAAAACACTATAGTATTTACTATACATTACTATAGTATACATTCATGTGGGTGCCTGACAACTGAAAAGAGATCTGCTAGCAGATATCACACTCTCTTTTTACCTTGCATTTTTTTGTTAACATTAACTATTATTCATTTAGGATATGCGTTTTCACATTCTGATTCCAATGTCAAATTATTAAATTGTTCAAATGACTACAATTACATGAAATATTCTTAAGAATAAAATCTTATGTTTTCTTTGAAAGAGTGTACTTACATTGTGACGATATTATATTGTCATTCTGGCATAATGAGTGGGATAAAATGGTCTTAAAATATTGTTTATCGCAATATATTTTGGTGCAATATATCGTTCGACAAAAAATAGATATTGTGACAGGCCTAACTTAAAACAAAGCAATAAAAAACATGATACAGAAAATTACATATTAAAACTACAAATTACAAAAATCAATATTTCATCACTTGGACCAACTTGGGGAGTGGATGGTGCGGTAAAGCAAAGATGTTAATCGAATTATGTGCTATAACGTGTAAAACAGGATCATGAAAAAAACATTCAAAAAGCAACTCATAAAAACACCTCAATCATATTATTGTCTTATTCAGATTAAGGCAAATAATTTAATTACTGATGTCCACATAAACGTAGTCAGTGATTTTTTATTCTGTTTGGTGACGCTTATGGAACCAAAATAATATTAGCTTTAATGTTTAAAGAGATAGATCACCCAAAAATTAAATTCTCTCACCATTTACTTATATGCAATTAATTGAAAATTCGGTTTCGATTTTGGCATCTAACATTTATGAAAAACCATTAATCGAGATAACCGATTATTCCATACCGCTCCCTTTCCAGTTGTACACATTTGTTGCTCTGGAAAGCTCAGTTCCACATGAAAATGACTAAAAGCATGTACTTTAAAGTTTGTAGCACAATTATTATTTTATCTTATTTTAGCTTATTTTTTATTTTCTATTTATTTGTTTATGTTTTATTTTTCTTTCATGTGAATACATATGGCTCTGTCAGGATGGGGTGGGTATTCTTTGATTGGTATTTGGTTACTAATACAGCATGTATGATTCACATTTTTATGAAACAATAAAAGTGTTTAAAAAAAAAAAGAGCGATTCAAAGGCTTATTTAGGGTAATTACGCAAGTCATTGTATAACAGTAGTTTCTTCTGCAGACAATCAAAAATATTAATTGCTTAGGGGGCTAATAATATTGACCTTAAATGGGTTTATAAATATTTAAATCTGCTTTTGTTCTAGCCAAAATAAAACAAATAAGACTTTCTCCAAAAGAAATACTACAGGAATTACTGTGAAAGATTCCTTGCTCTGTTAAACATCGTTTAGGAAATATTTGTTAAAAAAATTCACAGGAGGGCGAATATTTTGATTTGAACTGATAATCGTTTTGAATAATTGTGATTACAATTATGACCAAAAGAGTCGTGATTATGATTTTTCACATAATCAAGCAGCCCTATGTTCACTCACCCTTAGGTGGTTCTAAACTTTAAAAAAATTCTTACTTCTGTTGAACACAAAACTAGATATTCTGAAGAATGTTGGGGGGGGGGGGTAGGGATAGGGGGTGATAAGCATCAATTGAAATCCATAGAAGGAACAAAAACAATCTGGTCAAGAGTACATTTTTCTTTGTATTCCATAAAAGAAATAAACTCGGACAGGTTTGGAATGAGTGGTTTATGAGTATATGATGACAAAAATAAAGTTTTTTTGTAATCTATCCCTTTGACTGTACATTAAATTTTCATATGGTAATGACCACAGATTTTTTATTTCAACACCAGTAAAATCAGCTGTATTTCCTTGGAAATCTATTGGAACAACATTTATAAATGACAAAAATCAATCAGATATCACCCCAATAGCTTGTAATATTTTAAACTACCATTTCAT
The DNA here is from genome assembly GCF_052040795.2 of Danio rerio. Taxonomy (NCBI): domain Eukaryota; kingdom Metazoa; phylum Chordata; class Actinopteri; order Cypriniformes; family Danionidae; genus Danio; species Danio rerio. The sequence continues at coordinate 33,204,917 of NC_141040.1, read as the reverse complement.
TGAGCTACTGTACAGCAGCTCTTACAAATATAACAAAAAGTCACTAAACGACCCTCTTCTGTATTTGAAGATAACCGATGCTCTCCACCCACATATTTGCTCACACAAACACTATCTGTGTCAAAAGAGAGTAAATTAATGCCTCCATTATGTAGCAGTGAGAACCAGACCATCCCTTCCACACTCCCCCACTGTCTACAATGTGAGTGTGAGCGGTCCACTCTTCATCCCCTCATTTCTACTCAGCTTCAGCCCTCTCCTCTTCCTCCTCCCATTCTCACCGTCTGCCTGTTGTTCACTGCCCCAAATCATGACGATCATCCCAGCCCAGTGGGAATGACCTCCTCCCAGCCATTCACATCTGTGTCTGTCAGCGCATCCACAGGCAGCAGCACATATTCATCCTGAGAAACGGCAACAGCAGCACTTCCCCATCATCATCATCATCATCCTCCACCTCCGAGATTACAGGAGATGCTACACTAACACTGGCTTGGACTTTGGTGTTGAGGTCATAACTCGAGAGAAAGCTTTTTTTCTTTGACTTTCTTGAGAACTGGAAAAAAAACATCCAAGAAGGGAGAAGACATTCCTACAATTTAAGGATTATAATAAAAATTTTGGACACCAGAGAGTTGACCGAAGAAGAAAAGGTTTGGGATGGGTAAAAAATCGGACCAAGGAAGATCTGTCGATGGAGTTCAATGCTGAGAGATGAAAACAGTAAGTTCTATATGAAAACCTATTTTATAGTAACCATTGGGCAATTTAGCTGTCTGAATTAAAGTTTGATTTAAAAAAAAAAAAATGTCAATTGATGTTAACTGATTAATGATTAATTTCAATTTAAATGATTAAAAATGAAAAGCACAACAGAAAATACTGTAATGTTTTTCTCATTGTAAACCTGTATGATTGTACGTCTCCATAGAATGCAAGCAGTGTTGGGTAAGTTACATTAAAGAAGTAATAGATTACAAATTACTAATTAGTACTAAAAAATTGTTATCTGATTACATTACTAAGTACTTCATGTAAAAAGTAATCAGATTACTAATTACTTTACTCTGAAGTAACTTTCAAACATAAAATACACCCATAAAAATACAAAATAAACTGCAGCTCTTTCAGTAATTTAATATTTACTGAAGAAAATGGATTGACAACAGCAGCTTGACATATTCAAAATATATAAAGAGTTCGCCTAAAACTTAAAAATTCTCTCATCATTCACTTGTTCCAAACCCATTTGTCTTTTTTTAACACAAAAGAAGAAAACTGGACACCTGTAACCATTGACAATCATAGTACGAAAAGCACTGCAGTGTTTGGGTGTTCTGTGTTTGTCTGAGATAATTTGTCTATCTAAATGTCTATATTCCAAAGCAGGAAGCTGATCGGTCAGTTCTTGTCACGTAACTCGCGGTTTTCAAATGGGTGCAATATGCGCTCCCAATATGCGCACCCAAAAGAAACAATACTTGAACAGCCCAATGACTGGCAGCAACGCTTCTCTCCACATTCAGAAGATACCTTCACTCCCGATTCTGCACAAAAGTCCAATTTAGCCTGTTTAGGCTGAGTTGGGCCGCTGGTTTTTGGATGCCAGTGCCCTCCTTCTTCTGGTGAAAGTCTTATATGTCTTATTTCTGCAAGAATAAAAGCTTTAAAGTTTTTAATTTTTTTAAAAACCATTTTGAAGTCACAATTATTAGCCCCTTTAAGCTATATTTCTTTTTGATAGTCTACAGTACAAACCATTGTTATACAATAACTTGCCTAATTACCCTAACCTGCCTAGTTAACCTATTAACCTAGTTAAGCCTTTAAATGTCACTTTAAGCTGTATAGAAGTGTCTTGAAAAATATCTAGCCTAATACCATTTACTGTCATCATGGCAAAGACAAAATACATCCATTATTAGAAATGAGTTATTACAACTGTTATGTTTAGAAAGGTGTTGAAAAAAATCTTTCTTCCATTTACAGAAATTGGGGAAGAAAAATAAACAGGGGGCTAATAATTCTGACTTCAACTATAATTTGTTACATTACTGCATTTCTCACAAATGTAATTAGACTATAGTAATGCGTTACTTTGGAATGCGTTACACCCAATCTGAATGCAAGACAATAGGGTTTTATGTAGTTTTAAAACTTTTTTTTTTACGATATCCTGTTTTATGTTTCACAGAAAAAAGGTTTGGAACTATAAAAGACAGAATAAATTATTTTTAGAGGACCTATGCCTTTAACAAAAATAAATAAACAACAACAAAAAAAACTGACAATGTTTACCTACACTGTACACAGTGTTGGGATACATCAAGCCATCAATTTTTAAAGTATGGACAAACCCAAATATTTGGATAAAAAAAGTTTAAATTCAACCGAAAATAATTACCCAATGTTGGATTTGTCCATATTTGACCCAATTTTGGGCTGTAATTTGTGTGAAATGAACAAAGAAACAAACAGAAGCAATCATATACATTTCAGGAAATTTTTTTTTTAATTAAAGGTAATTTATTAGCAATCAAAGCACTAATCATAAAACTTATCAGAACATTAATTAAAGCAGGGTATTATTATTTTTACTGTGACTAATAAAGAAGATTAATAAAAATGTAAATAAAATATTTATTAAAAACAACATTTATTTAAAAATTTATTTTAAAAAAGTAAGAACAAAAAGTAGGGAACAGAATATGGCAGTATGTTCTTTAAGTGTGAATTTATAAGGAGCACAGTATGAGTTGTATTAGCACTTAAAAGAAAAAATGCACCAATTTATTGATCTCACTTTTTAATTTGTTTGACAAGAAAATAGCTTAAAGTTTGAATAACTCTTCTCATATCATAAAAAATATGGAAATTACTTTTACTGTAGTTTCTTATTACAATGAAAAGGTGTGTTTTTATTCAGCATTTGTTAAATTCTCTAATGCATGTCTAAAAAGATTCTTTTTAGAATCTAAAATACATTAGTCCAAAATACATTATCTTGAAAAGTTAGTTTACTTAAAAACTTTTTTAAAAATCCTCTCATCTCATTTGCATCAAGTAAATGTATCTTAATACAATAATGTTCAAATAAAATACTTTTTTTAATTATTTCAATTATTTATGTGCTGACTTTTTTTTGTATTTAATGCAATGGCATCATGAATTCAAGATTTGACCTTTTTAAGGCCTACATTTGCATAAAGGCACAATAAAACTTGCAGAAACTCTTAAATATCACATAAACATTTTATGCTCTATTAATTTGTAAAGTTCCTGCAAATATAATATACTAAACTGTGCTTACAATTCCAACTCCTTACCGAAACCATAAATCAATGCAAGGCTAAGATGGCTGCATTTACAAACTGTTTAAATATTCAGCCATGTTCAGCGGGAAACTGTGCCCTCCTCAGGGATCTCTACATCAGTTTCATCTAAAAGAGATCATTATTACCTGATACTACAAGGTAGCAATGACCACATTCCTACTCATCATGTGTCTTCAAAATAGTGTGAGTTTCAGGTTCATTCTGAGTGCAACAAAACTAGCTTTTAGCTTTATCCTGACTCTGGCAACAAGTTCACCGCCACAATGACAACAAACACTGGACGAGGCTGCACACATTCAAAGATGTTGTTATGAGGTTTTGACAGATTAATCTCTGATCAGCTGTGAGATTAGACAAAATAAAATTACCCATCTGTGAGACAGTAATTTGCAACAAAAATGATTGCATCAGAGATTTGCTATAGCGTATGAAGCCGCTCGGTAAACAGATTTTAAGTGGTTAAATGACAGATGCAGTTTTCTTTACAGTAACGGTCTGAAAGACACGCAAGTAGAGAATATAATATGCCATTCACAATTATAGCAATTTAGCCGCTGAATGCAGATTTATTTCTTAGGGAATACTTTTTCATTTGGAAAAAAAATTACTACACCTGTGTTCCTACATGTGACAAATAATGGTTAACAAGCCAGAATGACTTTTCTATGAAGTGCATAAGGATTTCCTGTGTGAAACTGATGGATTAAACTTCCCTGTGGGCAACAAACAGCTGCATGCTCCTGCTAAGATGAAGTTGACAACTCATATGTTTGGTCTATCCATTTCTCTTGTTATTTGCATTTATTGTGTAAATGAAATTAAGAGTATATGGAATTATGGAAACAAATAAAATTAAAAGTGAGCATACACAAGCAAAAAACTTTTTGAAAGTAATAATTCATTCAAAAATGAAAACTGTGCCATCATTTGATGAATTCCCCAAGTATTTTCAGAATTGCTCATTTTTAAAGAATTACATTTGGAGGAAATATTATCAGACCTTTTTAGAATAAAACAAATATTAACAATTTAGTCAAAGTCATACCTAAGAAATCATCAGAACTGAGAATGTTCAAGTGGTCTCTTAATTTTTCCAAAGATGCATGTCTAAATTAAGGTCTAGAAGTCTAGAAATCACACCTTTAAAAAGACAGAACCAAAGTCATGTGAATCTAAGTTAAAGGGATTATTCACCCCAAAATAAAATGTATAAAGGAAGTTATTCTGATAAAAAATCTGATGAAAATCTGGAGCCATTGTAGTGTTGTCATGATACTGGAATTCAATACCAATCTGGTTGTATGATTAATCGGAGAGAGAAAAAAAAAAAAAAAAAAAAAAAAAGAGTGCGATCTTGATTTGACCCTCCACATGATCTTAATCCAGCATCCCTACAATTCAGCCACTTATATTTTAAAGTTTGAGAAAACCATAAAGGCGATCGCACAAGTCTTCACGTTGTTTTATATACGTTGCCCAGCCACATGGACACCTCGAAATAGTATTAAAAATGTGAAGTAGTGCATTTATAAGGTGTAATTCACTCATAAATGTAATTTCTGTCTTAACGTAATGAAGTATTTGCAGCAGCGAAAACACATGTGAGCTCTTTGTTTACTATTGAGAGGACGCGTGCATGGCGGCGAATGCATATACTTTAGTGAACAGATATATATCCTGCATATGCTGTAAATAAAAGCTAATAAAGTTGTAAATAACATTCAGTTTGTTGCACAGAGAGATCGTTTAAGAGCTGCGGGGGAAGTATGATGTGCATGTATGTTTTTTTCTCAAAGTGACGGCAGCCATGATGACATGATCGCACTCGGCAGTGAAAGTGAAACCAAAACAGCATACACCATTTAAATGATTATATCGCATTTTAGAGTTATGATTATGACAAGCATTTGATATGATTTTATTCTTTCATAGCGAACACAAAGTGTTGTGCATGAAAATAAACGTTTTACAGTGTCACTATAACTATATGATGTTGAATTTAATGCAGGAGGAAATCTGATAATGACAAATGTTTCATTTTACGTGTGAAAAAATAAAGTTGTCAATGACGAACGGCAAGCATAGAATTCAACAATGCATTATAATGTTGTCAATGACAGAATGGCAAACATAATAATTGTGCAGCCCTAATCAGTACTAAAATTTTAAAAACGTCCATTTCCCACTAACATTTGATGGTGTTCTTAAACACTGCCGATTTGCCCCTGTGTTCACATGCTCAACAGAAATGACTGTGATTGGCCATGAAGGTCACAGTACTCACCACTGTTTACTGAGTGTACATACAGATACAGAGACACTTGAAGGTTTAAAAGCCGCAAAGATCAGCTGGTTTGTTTATAAGCTGACATATGAGTGATCTGCTGACGAATCAACTGATCTTAACAGATTTAAAACACTCCAGTGTCCCTGTATCTGTGGTTACACTTAGTAAACAGCAGTGAGTTTGGTGAACTGATGACCTTCACGGCCAATCACAGTCATTTCAGTTGAGCACATGAACACAACAGCAAATCAGCTATGTTAAAGAATGTGCTTAAAAGTTAATGGGAAACAAATGTTTTTAAAACTTCAGCACCGATTGGAATTGAATTATAGTATCGTGACAACACTAAACCATTGACATCCATAGGAAAAAACAAATACTTTGACAGTCAATGCTTATAGGTTTTATTTATTTTTGGGTGAACTATCCCTTAAAGAAGACCCCCTGTGCAGAGACTCCAAGGGTGCCCAGGCTCTTGGTTGTGGACCATTGGACCAACTGAGGACAAAGTTTTAATTTTTAGGTAAATTACCCATTGGATGAACCTAGATTCATTTATAATTTTGGTCATAGTGAGAAAGCTCAAGGGTAATAGAAGGACACTCCTCTACTTTGTTCCACTCCCTGGTGAAAGTTGAATTACACTCATTTTATACCTAATCAGTCCGTTACCTCCATACTCACTAATCAGAGCCTGCTGGCAGAATCATAATGAGATAAAAGACAGAGTGTTGCGCTGCAAAGGCCGGGCAACTTTGAAAAACACACAGAGCCAAACAAACCGGAACAGCCGTCTTTCTATTTATAAAACTGAAGTTATAATACTGTAATATTTGACCAAGAGGTGTGACAATGTTTATACACCTTGCCAAGTCAAACAGTAGCCTGAAAAAGATATGTTTTCATGGTTTGAATTTGAAAGACAGAAATAAGTCTTCATCAAAAGCAGTCTGGTTGATGCATTGAACTACTTTAAAGTCAAATAATAAGCAGCGACTTTATTTTGTGGCGGTCACCCCAAGTAGCGCACTGCAACCACACTATTTTGATGGACAAGCTGTACTACAGAAATCCTGAAGTTGTGAATCCAGAGAACAGATACAAACTACACCCACATTGGCAGGGATCAGTGAGTTGAAGCTCTGATGACTAATCGTGAATGTGCAGGGAATGACACAGGAAAGCATGTAGAGAGCAGCAAAACAAATTAAGTGCTTCAGTTTTGTTTGGAGTACAACTTTAGCAGATTGGCAACAATAAACAGATTGCTACTAACACATGATATTTTATGGTAAGCGTGTTTGCCGTGCAAAATATAAAACTGCACTGATATGCACAATTGATGTATGGTCTTTTTTTTGCAGTACCACAAGAGGCAGTGCCATCCTGCAATACTTCACTGTCATAAAATTAGATGACACAAATATATCTCATGAATATCAATGTGGCTTTCGAGGAAGCAGATTAGGGAAATGAGAGGCGAATCCCACAAGGGAACAGTGTAATGCAGTCTTATCCTGTACTTATCCACACTTTAGGCTCATTACAATTGAGGAACAAATGCCTTTATAATGGTTTAATTTTAATAATTAGACATGTGTTAATGACCTGACCTTGGACAAAGTGTACACTGTATTCACTTTACAGCACATTTATTTTGCTGGCTATGGTCATTTCCTGATTACCCTTCACGTAAACTTTAAAAACTAAACCAAAACTTGCTAATAGACTAGATTTGCGTATAGAGTACCATATAAAAGCTGGATGCAAATTTATTTTTTATTCTGAAAGTCTCATCTACTCTATTGTGATGAAATTATATACAGAAAACTTTATTCTATTCCTGTTTGAATTTATAATAAGTTGTCATTTATATGTGCGACAAAGGTTAATTTTGAGCCTTATTAATCCAGTTTTGACATGATCCTTCAAAAATCAAATCAAATATAATCATGTGCTCAAAAAAAATCCAAAATGCTGACGATGCCAAAAAGAAGCAGGTGACCTATTTCTTATATTAAGGCAATGCCCAGAAGTTTTTGGAAAGAGTTGCATGAAAACCTTGTAAAGATATTGCAGACACGGTATGACTTTTGCCCAAGCTTCTACAAAGCTGTATCATACTAGGCAGATCAGTGATTGCCAAAAACTGGAAATCTTCCAGTAGACCTCCGATCATTGAGTGGATCTTAGTGTTGGGACGAGTAGCAGCTTTTGAAAAACTTTCCTGCAGTTTACATAGAATGATTGAAATTTATTTTGTTAAATGTGAAAAATTTCATAATTTCTGTGACCCACAATGCTAGCAAACATGTAACGAGACAAAATAAAAATTAAGGCTATGATATTGGAAACCCCCACCCTTTTTTAATTTGTATGTGTTTTGGGTTGGTTTATTTACTCAACTTATGACATTATTTATTTATTTACTGTATTTTTATCTTAATGCTCTGTATTTGATATTCATCTGCAATATTTGCAAATTGGAAAACCAATAAAAAGTTCAAATAACAAAAAAAAACAAAAAAACATTCCTGCTAAGAAATATTTTGTTAAAATTTATTAAACATATTTTGTAGCATTTTGTTGAAGTCTTTAATGTCACTGTTGATTAATGTAATGCATTCTTATGAGTAATAGTATAAAACTCTTTAAAAAAATGCACTCTCAGGAGCAAAAGCAGTCACTGAAATGCCACCCTATCAAAAGGTCAATTTTTGTACTTTTTAGGTATAAAACATGTACCTTCAAGGTACAATATGGAGCCTTAGGTACTAATATACAAGTTTAAGGGACTATTGTAGATCAATTAAGCACTAATATGTACTCTTTTAAACATTTATTTCTGAGAGTGTAAATAAAAAGATTTCTGCAAGTTTCACCAATCAAATCTAAGACTTTTTAAGACCCTTTTAAGACCATCAAGATTGAAAATTTGAGACTTCCATAGGGCTAAACGCTAAAGATTTTGTAAATGGACCAGTATAAAAATTATTTACTTGCCTTATCAAGAAAGAAATTTAGTACATTTTAGTCACATATTTAAAATAATGTGTCAAATCAAGCAGACCCTAGCTGCATACATGAATTTTTTTTCTTAAAAAAAACTCTTTAAAATAGTAATAAACTAAATGTATGCACAACATACTGTTATAATATTACTAATAGAGTTTTGCTAAAAATTTTATTGAGATGTATTGAATGCGTGTTGGATCGACCGGGTAGCTGTACATAAACAAAAGAAAATTAAAATAATTTTTAATTATTTTAAATCTTAAAATAATTTAAGAACTACAAGACAATATTTCAGTGAGTTTAAGATGTCTTAAGGAAATGTTTTTGAAATTCAACACTTTAAGACTTTTTAAGACCCTGATGACAGCCTGAAAAAGGTCTTACAGCTAATTTTTTTCTTAGGCAGAAAATAATAAAGCCTGTAAATATTAATAATCCCTGACTGCGCTATTTGGAAGAATGCTGAACTCTCCTTTTCAAATAAGATTAAACCATGCAACAGAAACTTAGTAGAATTTCTAATTTAGTATCAAAAAACTACATCGAAGGGCAGCGGATTAATACAATCATTGTAATACCAAAGTACTGTATCAGAGACATGAGAAGAAAAATAACACAGATTTAAGTGAACATTCAGGTCTTACCAGCTGATGTGAGGAGGACGTGATAGTCTGTGCCTCTCTGTGCAGGAACATCTTCGTTCATTTCTTCTTTTTCCGATTCCTTATAACGGTCCCAGTTGGACTCAAGCTTTCGTCTATTGAAAGTGTTGTCCTCCTCCATGTCCTCAACGTTTTCCTTGTCATCAGGCTCATCTTGATTCTGGAAAGTAATCAGAAAAAGTATGAGAAGGAAGCATTGGCAAAATTAGGAATATGAATGCTCACATGCAGAAGATCCACTTAATTTTTTTTAATAGTTATTAATGCAGAAATATTTCAAAATTGTTGACAAGCTTAATTGTAGTAATAGTAGCACCAGGGTTTCTGCAGGTTTTTTCAAATCAAACTTGAGACGTTTTAAGACCCTTTTAAGACCATTATGAGTTCAATTTTAGACTTAGATTTAACACAAAAAGTTTTTATCTAATGGCGTGGTTACTTAGTTTATTTTTTGCATTAATGGAAGATGGTGTGTAAAGGGATGTGTTGCTTTAGTTTTCTTTGGTTGATTAGGAAATTTATTTTGGAAAAAATATCACAGCAATATCTCTTTGCAATAAAAGAAAACTTGAATATACATACAAAAAAGTTTTGAGATGGATTATTGGTGATCGGGTGTTGGGAAATTAAGACCTGTTTGAAATGATTTCAGACCCACAACACAATATTTCATTGATTTTAAGACTTTTAAGGCCTAAAATTTTGTTTTTGAAATTTAAGACATTTTAAGACTTTTAAGACCCTTGCGGACACCATATAGCAGGCAGATCTTTTCAAACAAAGCAAAAATAAAAAGATAAATAAATTTGTAATACCTGTTATGTCTTTTTACTTCGTATTATTAAATGTATATTGACACAATGTTTTGTTCGATTCCTGGTTTGATTACTCAATTACTCGTATTGTTCTCATTTAAGTCGCTTTGCTAAATGATAAATTCCTTTGTTAATAACTTATTGCCAAGACGAAAATATATTACTGTACAGTACAGTCATGTTACTAGAATAACAACACTAAATATGTACCTATTCATTAGTAAATTAACAGTCCAGCATTGTGAGTCTCTCTAAATGAGTTTAGTTTATTAAAAAAAAATAGTTAGAGGCATTTTTAAGCAGTATCACTCATATATTTTATACCAATGGCGGACTATCATGGGTTAAACTATAGCTAACTTTGACAACAAAACAATTGTCAGTGTGATGTGATTTATTTTATTGATGTTACTCACTCGTCGAAAGTCTCTGAAGTCTGCAGGAGGACCGTGTTCTCGTCCTCTTCCTCTACGGTGATCCCGTTTTCCTCTTCCCCGATGCTGGTGTCCTCCTCTTCCGCGTCCCCTGTGCTCTCCAGCATCACCGCCACCTCCTCTTTTCCAGTGACCACCGCGTCCACGGCTGTTATGTGCGCTCTCCATGAAGGAAAATGAAAGAATAAAACTAATGCCGAGACTGTAATGGTGTAACTTCAAAACATGGGTCACATTTAATAGCTCCCCCTTGAATGGATAAACGTTCCGCGCGTTCACTAGTTCCGCCTAATCATGAACGCAGCAGCAGATATACAATCCAAGTTGGTAGATCTGGGGAAACATACGAGTATAAGAAGTAATAGGACCAGTTTTTGGAACATGTGAGATCTTAATGTGTTAGGATGGGCTTTTTTCATTATTTATTGGCGATAGAATTAAGCAGTAGTCTAATTATAATGTGAATAAAGAAATTGCAAAAACTCAGTTTACTGCATTCATTCATTCTTTTTTTCAGTTTAGTACCTTTATTAATCTGGGGTTGCCACAGGGTAATAAACCGCCAATTTATCCAGCATATTTTTATGCAGTGGATGCTCTTCCAGCTGCAACCCATCACTGGGAAACACCTTTTTTATTGCAATAACAACAGGCAATAACAACAGATAGAAAGACAAACAGAAGTATAGTACAAACAATACAAATATTACTTTTTTTGCGAGAAATGTGACATGTTTAAAGAAATATAAAGCAAAAGAAAGACAAGAGAAACAAACAGGAGAAACAAAAAAATAAATAAAAGAGAGCACATAAAAATAATACAAATTAATGTAGAATATTAAATGAAGCACTTTTTAATATAAATTTTAATTGCTTTCTTTGTATAAGACTCTGTGATGGTTCTTAAATAGAGATCCAATTCTCATTTTAAAAATACAAAATTTGGCCTCCGTTGAGTTTATTTACATTTATGTATAAAAAAAACTTTCCAATAAATAAAATGTTTATACAAAAAGATTTTCTTTCATATAAAACCCCAAAATAATATGCCTTAAAGAAAAATCACCAGAAACCTTTTGGAAAATTAGAGACTTTACATCTGACCAGAAAGATTTAACAAAAGGACTTCCCAAAAAAAGTGAACAACAGACTCAGGAGTAGTCTCACAGAAAGAGCAAGAGACGTCAATGTCATTTTTGAATTTCTGTAAAAATTGTTACACTGGATGAAATCTATGAATCATTTTTAAAGATATTTCTTTAACTTCCTTTGTTAAAAAAAAAAAAGATCTGGGGGAATAACCAAACATACGACCATTTAACATCATCAAAAAGTTTGTTCTAATAAGAAATAGATGAGGGATTTGAGATGACAAGTTCTAAAAATAAAGACCTGATTTTATGAATGGATTTTTTGGTGGAGAAACAAATGGACCCAACCGATGCCAACACGAGGAGAACATGCAAACTCCACACAGAAATGCCAACTGACCCAGCCGAGGCTCAAACCAGCGACCTTCTTTGCTGTGAGGCGAGAGCGTTACCTACTGTGCTACAAAATATCTTAATGGTCCTAAAAGTAAAAATACTTCCTTTTAATAATTAACAACATAAGGAAAAACATTGACGTTGTAGAGCTGGGAATGTAGGACCTCCAATATCACAATACTTAATCATTTACTTTAAAATCTTCATATTAGGCTACACAAAAGAGATTTTCTTTTAACCCAAAACCAAGGTCCACTCATATTACAATTTGGGCCTTGCCACTGGTTTACAGTTGTCAATAAAACACACACATTTATGTTTCTCTTTTTGAATCATGTTTATTCTCTATTTTCAGCTTGTCCATTGCCAAGTGAGCATGAAGAATACTGTGAAACTGTGCTCCAGACTTTACTAACCAGTCAGCAGTCTCAGGATGGACATGGATATAAAAAACATTACTGTGAGGGGAAATGTATCTGCCATCCCGCCTGTCCCATACAGTCTGCTGGAGGTCATAACCATTGCCACAGTATCAGCCATTGTGAGTCTCATCACAATAGTGGGGAACGTTTTAGTGATGCTCTCCTTCAAAGTCAACAGCCAACTGAAGACCGTCAACAATTACTACTTACTCAGTTTAGCTTTCGCAGACCTGATTATCGGTGTGTTCTCTATGAACCTCTACACGTGCTACATTCTCATGGGATACTGGTCTTTAGGGAATACAGCATGTGATCTGTGGTTGGCACTTGATTACGTTGCAAGCAATGCATCAGTGATGAACTTGCTGGTCATCAGCTTTGATAGATACTTCTCCATTACAAGGCCGCTTACCTACAGGGCTAAACGAACCCCGAAGCGGGCAGGGATCATGATTGGCATGGCCTGGTTGATATCGTTTATATTGTGGGCTCCACCCATTCTGTGCTGGCAGTACTTTGTTGGAGAGAGGAAAGTTCCTCTTGACCAGTGCCAAATCCAGTTTTTCTCAGAACCCATAATTACATTTGGGACAGCCATAGCGGCCTTTTATGTCCCAGTATCCATCATGACCATACTATATTGCAAAATCTACAAAGAAACAGAAAAACGCACTAAGAATTTAGCGGAACTTCAGGGATATCCATCGCTGGACAGCCAGGACGGCCCTAAAGTACGAAAACCAATCCTTCGATGCTTTAGCTTTAAAAACAAGAGAGACGGGACTCAAGCATCATGGTCTTCGTCCAACCAGAGTTACGTAACTCGGACAACATTGCAGTCTGATGACTTGTGGACAAAATCTGAGCAGGTCACCACCCTGAACAGTTACACCTCATCCGAGGACGATGACCGGTCAGTCTCAGAGTCAACGCCGAGAGAATCCTTCAAGAACCAGGAACCACCAGTCAGTAAGAACGGACAGCTGGTCTGCTACGAAGATAGCAAATATCTAAGTGATGTTGCAAAATGCTCACAAACGAACAATAAAAAGTGCTTGTCATACAAATTCAAGCCAATCATTAGCGACATCACTGTTTTGCAAGGTAATAGTGAGAGTGAGAGAGCAAACCCGGATCAGTCCTCAGACCAACAGGCTCCTTCCTCCACATCCTCTTCTACCAAACCAGAAGACCCAAACCTTAAGATCCAGATGACCAAACGTAAAAGAATGGTTCTCATCAAGGAGAAGAAAGCAGCTCAGACTCTTAGTGCCATCCTTCTAGCCTTTCTTCTTACTTGGACACCATACAACATCATGGTGCTCATCTCCACCTTCTGTTCCAACTGCATCCCAACATCCCTCTGGCAGCTGGGCTACTGGCTCTGCTACGTCAACAGCACCGTCAACCCCATGTGCTACGCCTTATGCAACAAGACCTTCCAGAAGACCTTTTGGATGTTAATCCTCTGCAAGTGGAAGAAGAATAGGGGAGAGGAGAAGCTGTACTGGGGTGGTCCAAACCATTAAGTTATGAACACACAAATATATGGGTACAATTCTATATGTTTTAGTGTATCTTGTGCATACGGTGTCACAAACCATATCGCTATATTGTTTCTTATCAAATATGTGACCATATTTCTTGTGTTTATTCATTGGCTGTATCTGAATCAGGCAGCTGATTTGTATCCTTCGCAGGCAGTGTTTGAACAAAGTATTTTAGACACACTTCTTAGGGAGCATAAGAGTTTTCGACACAGGTGTCAAATCCAGTTCCTGGAGGGCCGCAGCTCTGCACAGTTTAGCTTTAACCCTAATTAAACACATCTGACCAAACTAATTGAGTCCTTCGAGCTTGCTTAAAACCTACAGGTAAGTGTGTTGAAGCAGTGTTGGAACTAAACTGCAGAGCTGCGGCCCTCCAGGAGCTAGCTTTGACACCTGTGGTTTACAACAAAAATTGATCTTAACTTCAAAAGTTAAAGGTATAGTTCACCCAAAACTGAAAATTGTGTCATTATTTACTCACACTTCACTTGTCAAGTCTGAGTTTTTTATTCTACTGAACACAAAAGATATGTTGAAAATGTTAAAAAACTGGTATCTTATGGCATTCACAGTAGGAAAAACAAATATATTGTTCATACTATGGATGGCTACCAGTTTCTGACATTCTTCAAAATATCTTCTTTTGTGTTCAGCAGAAATAAAGAAACTCGTGAAAGTTTGGAACCACTTAAAGGTGAGTAAATCTTCATTTTTAGGTGAACAACCCCTTTAAAGTTAGTCATAATTAGATTTACATTCCAACTGCAATTTTCAGGCACATTTATTTTGTCAAGAAATCGAATACACAATATATTTAGGCCCGTAGCCAGCCTATTGAAAGAGGTGGTTCTTTTTTTCCCTCAAAAACTGAACCTTTTTGCAGTTATTCACTTAATTTTCTATTAAATTATGTGGCTCAAGTGCTGCATTTTAGTGACATTTTAAGCACTAATTTTTGCTGGATTAGCTTGTTGGATGGTGATCATAACCATATTTTTTAATGCAACAAAAAATTTCCTACATTTTAGTCAAAGTGCTTACCAGGCTACTATTTTACCACAAAGTGTTTATTTAGAAATTAATCAATTTTAAATATGAATAATGCAATAAGCTTAGAATTGTAAATTACTAATTTTGAAAATAAAAAAATGCTTATTTTTAAAATACTAATTTATTATCATCCATAATTTAAACAACCAAAAACAATTTGGAATCGGTTTAAAACTTGTTTTAAATGAAAAACAGAAACAGGCAGTAATAAACTGGTCAGCTCATTTTCTCAGTCAGAATTTGTCCACTTGAATAATTAAAAATTAGATTTGTCTAAAAGCCTTCTTCTATTGTTTATTTTCACATGGCAGCATAAATGGGACAAATAAGCTAAAATACAGCAGCCAATATAGCAGTGGGGGGAGGGGTGTCTTTCGTACCACCCGAAACCCCCTGGCTACGAGCCTGAAGAAAACGTTTATGCAGACACTTTGTTCATAATGCCAAACTGTGTTGTGCTTTATGTTACAGCACATTCCCTCACATGCTGTACAATGTACTGGATAAAATAAAGTAACTGGCTTAAGGTAAGGTTTAGGAAGGTTTAATGGCTAGTTTTTACGCAGTAATGGAGTATATGCACAGACTTTTAATTTCAGCCAGGCAGCCTCAGCACTTTCCATTATAAAATTGCCATGTTTAAGATCTGATTTCTTTACAAATCAGTGATCTTCACTGCCTGATGGATATACAAAATGAAACGGGTCTCAGAATGGACAGAAAGCATTGCATTAAAAATATGAGTTAGTTTTACCCTCAATGGAGTTTCTCCACTAGCCTGCTGGTACTGACGGCACTAGCAGTTAAAGTCTTTCAAATTAAATGAATGCTTAAGTCTATTTAACTGAATGTATTGTAATCACATTGCAATGTTGATTGTGTTAAAGGAACCTTATGAAATTGAAAATAGTCACAATAAACTATCACCAGAAGTTAGCTGTGCATATAGCCCATTGTGTAAAAAGTACATTACAATCAGAACTGGACTGTAAAATAATGTGCTAATGTTTTAAAAAGAACTTTTGATTTAGCTTTTAATTACTTTTTTTTATATTAACATGTTTACATAACAGTGTGGATTTAGTATTGTGAAATGTTTTTAGAAATATAAGGACAATAAAGAAAAATATGGACTGTGAAATCATAGATAACAAGAACAAAGTGTTTATTACCAGGTTAACCTTTTGTGATAAAGCAATTTTTAATATCATGTATTGTACACCCCATCATGTCAGTGGCACTGCATGCATAGAAACCAAAACGGTGAAATATCAGCTGTGCAAAGCAAAGGATCTCATCTGCAGAACCAGACACAGATCTTCAGATTATGGAGCTGGAAAACGATCACTTCTGTAAAAAGACACTCAAATGATTGTAGTTTCATTCTGGAGGTGCAGAAATTCCCACATTACTCATGTACATTCAACGCACATTTTACATTTCTACAACAATTAATCACAAAGAGCGCACTGACTGGTCCATATTAAATAAAACAAATCTTATCTTTGTGGTGCCACAAATCAGATCTGAACTCACTTGAACATTAACAGATATTACAGAAGCACGTTTATATTTGTTGCCTGACTGTTTTCCACTCATTCTGTTTAATACGTCTATACCCGTTCTGTTTTAGTGATGTACAATTTAATGTGATGTGTGAAATAAATGTTTTAAGACTAATGTAAGGCAAATAATTGACATGTTTTTCCATGTTAAACTGATGTCTTTAAACTACATTTTACAATAATAGAGTACTGTATATGCAGGAATCCTAAAGGTAATTTCAACACCTTTTTGAGACTTTTTAAAGACCTTCTCAGAATATTTTATCACCACTTTAAGTTCTAATCAGAATCAAACCTTCAACTTAATAAACAGTTGTTAATAAACAGTTGTAGCTAAATAAACGAATGGAGCACAACGGTGCAGCAGAACTCAGATAAGCTTGGAAGAAACAAAGTTTGAAAGAATAAATTGGTTGTTTTCAGCAACAGGCTTCAGCCATTGTTTAAACTCGTCTCTCACCAAGCAGCAGTATAAAAACTTACATTTTCCCATTTAATCATTCCCCACAAATAATTTATCAACTTTTTATACTTTAAGAGCCCGCAGACAGCCTGAATAAAATATGGTCTGAAATTTTTTTTTCCGCGCATCACATAGTAGGCAAAATAAACAAGACGTTGAGGTTATTTCCCACCACAGTTTATTTCCATTTAGTTTAAATTAGATTATACTTCATAGCTTACATCTTATGCATTTCTCATCTTCATTCACAGTCTTGCATGAACCCAACAAGATATAGTAAATATAACTTAAAAGCTTTTTTTTCAAGTAGTTACAAAACAGAACCGGTGTGTCAATGCCACCTCCTCATGCTGGTCAGAAAATGAACAAGGCATCACTGCAAAGATAGACCATCATTCATTTATATATATTTTTAATATATTTTGACCCTTTAGCTCAAACCGACTTTTTGAAATAATCGCAGAAGTCCCGTGACAGACTGCGCAAAACACCTGCATGTAAATATTAACTTGTGCATCAGTCTTCATCAGTGCAGGTATTGCCTCAACACAACAGCCAACGCACTAGAATTTTATACAACTTAATAAAGCTTTACCGCTCACTTTTGTTTTATAGATAGGTCATAAGGAAGGTGAAACTGCATTGACCTCAGTTCTAAGAAGGAATCATATGTGTAATGAATCTTGTCCACCAGCAGCAGTAAAAGCATAGACTACTAATATGTTAATTGCATTACAAGATATTGAAATGTTTCTGTAAAAATCATCTAACTGTCCTCTTGACCAATCCAGTACTTAACTTTCGCACTCTTTCTACTTTTAAAGTTAAAACATCCTAGTTAAGCTCTTTTATTAAAAAAAGAAAGAAATCCATGCATTGATCCATCTGTACAGTTTTAACCTATTATTAAATGTGTATTTATATATATATAAATTTCCGCACATCACTACAATGATTAAAATAATCTGTTTTTTTAACAATGCATCCAAAGAAGACAGTTAAGCATGGAAAAGCAGTACAGTGCAAACACAATCTTACTTCGTCAAGCATTTCAGTTGAAAAAGAAACTGTTTTATATATAAAAAAAGAAATAGAAGAGGGAAACCAGTAAAACAGTGTTAAAGAAAACGGAAAAATTGATCCCAAATGTTCACAGCACTACCTCCTCTTCGTGGCAACACTTCTACTGCCTTTGTTGCCTCCGCCAGACTTACTGGAGCCCTTGGAGAACAATTTTGTCATGAATTCAGAAACATCTGGTAATTCTGGGTTAGGGTTCAACATATTCATTGATTGCTCCATTTCCTGCAGGAAAAAAAACAAACAAATATAAAATACCATGAATAAAGCATTATACAGAGAAACAGGATATCGGGTTTATGATGTGCATGTAGGACTTTCTATATTTTACATTACCTTTCTCATCTCGGGATCATTAGTATTTACCACCTTGGGGAGCAGGACGATGATTAGTAAAGGAAGAACCATCATCATAACCTAAAAGTGAAGAAAAAGATTTCATATTAAAAGGTGCAGTAGGTGATTGTCTTTAGAAATTTTTTTTTGTGCTGGTAATTTCGTCACATTCCAGGAGTAATGATTAAAGTAAATGATCTAAATCTATTTCTATGTATTTTTGTATTCTGGGTAAGGCATAAGACTGAAAGATCTTCATCCAATTAAATCTGTTTTCGGGCCGATAATTCCCATAATTCTGATAAGTAGTGAAAAACTGTCTGTCAACAAATGTAGATTCGTTCATCTATGCACCAGTTCATGCAGACAGATCAGCCGTTTGCGAGAGAGTGACAGCGGTAAAAACAAATGCCGAATCAAAACTGTTTAAAATCCTGAATCAATATTGGACTTATTTTTGCACTCTGGAGGAAGGATGACACCATGGCTGAAGTATTTGTCTTAGAAATGTAATGCAAAACTTATGCAGATTTTGTTGTTACGAATGGGCTATATGCACAGAAGTGTTGTTTACCCACTGAAATCTTCAAGCGAAAGATTGATGTGACTATTTTAAGCTTCATAAAGGAACTTTTTACAGCAGGGATGTCTAAACTCGGTCCTGGAGGGCCGATGTCTGGCATATTTTAATTCCAACCCCAATTAAACACACCTGAATCAGCTAATCAAGCTCTTTCTCTGTATACTAGAAACGTCCAGGCAGTGGCGTTGGAGGAAGTTTGAGCTAAACTATGCAGGACACCAGCCCTCGAGGACAGGAGATTTGTAATGTAGATTTTTATTTAGTTTAACAAGAAAACATAAGTAAATAGCATTATCTCATCTGCCTAGCCTGCTTTACTGAGGTGAAGATGGTTTTATATATTTACATTGGTTCATTTTTGAACAATGACAACAAGTGATGCGCTCTCTATATTTTTTTACCATGCTACTCTAAATATTCGGTCTGAAAAAACATGTGAGAATGGCTTAGTAATAAGTGTAATTTTTGCATGCCGCCGGCCAAGCACTATAGTCACTTTAGGACAGCGTGTGAGAGAGTGAGACCAGCAATCCTTTCATGCATGAAATATTGCACATTATGAAAATTTTGCTAGCTAACTACACAACTGAAAACATGCTAGATATAATACAGTTTTGCATTTTGAATTGTAGTATTAGAAATTACTATATTTTGGTGGTGAATGGTAGTTTCAGGAGGTGTGGCTGTGGACGGCAGGAGAGTTGCTATGTTACTGTGTTTATGCTAACAGTTTTTTTTTTAATTTGTTTGTTTATTTTACAGGGACAATACACTTGACATTGCTATACAAAGATAACCGGCGTACATAGGGCATATAGCATAAAGCTAATGTGCAGCCCTCGTCCCTGGTTAGGCTCTGCATTAAAAAATAAAAACAAATCAAAAATAAAACACAATACAGCAAACATGTACAATATATACAGAGCCACAAACATAAAATGCAAGTCAATCTGCATAAAGAGAAATGTAAACGGGACCAACCTGAAAGAACAATGAATAATTGCTGTAAAGATTTTAACCATTCTTTCATCTTTACAGAAAAAACTGGGAGTTCTGATAGTAACTTTAAATGAACAGTCATGGCATTCCATAGATGTGAACCTTTTACTGAAAAGGATGACTGACCCACAGCGGTTCTGCATCTGCAGATTCTACAAATCCCACCTACTGCCCCTCTAGTCTTCGCCCCATCACTACTGAATTTAAGTATCAACTCACAGACTACTATAAGATCAAGACCATGTATACACTTAAAAATGGTTTTAAACAACGAAAACTTTTTTAAAAAAAACTATACTTTTTGGCATTCAGTTGGCATTTTGGCAGATCATCTACTGCACCGTTAAAGGTAAGGTCATTTAACATTATTCTCCCTTTAAACCTTGAATCATAGACCCAACCACAATCCCAAAAACAGACGCAGATGGGAATTGTTTCCAGTTTGTGCAGTTTTTATTTTTTCCAGATGTTGTTGAAACGAAGCACAAACTTACTTCCTGCGTAAAACTACATCGGTTTATAACAAATATTGATAATATCAGCCTATGATCAGGGCGGCCTTAAACAACATCTACGTTAGCCGTCAAACACTGTAGCTGAGGCCTGATAGCATTTGCTTTGTGTTGTTGACGTATCAACTTGTTGTTGTTTTTTGTTCATTCGAGTTGTTTATAGTTTGAATTTGTATTTTTATTGGTATAGTTCTTTAACACATGGCAAAAAGACTACCAATAAAAACTAGTCTTTAGGCTAATTTGGGTAAATTTATGTTCTTGATGAATGTTGAATACTGGCCCTTGTTGTGAAATAATGAATTAATAAAAAAATAATAAAAATAAAAAAACAAGAGTATGCCATTTTCTTCACAGCAAAAGCAAATCCACTTTGCATGCATTTCCGAAAGACTAAGGCTCAAAATGAGTCAGTAAAGAGTGCACTGTCTGGTCCATCTTTGTGGTGCCACAAATCAGATCTGAACACACTTGAACATTAACAGATATTACAGAAGCACAATGTATTTGTTGGCTAACTGTCTATACCTGTACAGTTGTGGTGATGAACCATTTATTGTGATGTGTGAAATAAAACGTTTTAAAATAAAACTAAGCCAACTAATTAAAACATTACATCGGTTTGAATTTTGCAAGGGCTCCACCTTCAAGCAATGTCTTTAAACTACATTCTACAATAAAATATGGTCTGATAAATAGATCTCCATGCCACACAAAGTAGGCAAAATAAAGCCAACAGCCTTATTAGTGTTTGTACGACTATGCTTGTAAGTGCTAAGAAAACTTCCTGTGGCCAATTTTATATACGATAAGAAAAAGGTCAAGCAATGCATATATAAGAAAAAAAACAAGTATCTATCCTGTACTAATGTAACCCTATTCTGAGACCTTTAACACATAAGCAAGATCTTTTAAAACAGCATAACCAGCTTATATCAAGCTCTGTAAACTAGAAGACAAGTTTTAAAGGTCCTGTGAAGTACTTTGAAATGTGCATTTTTTATTCGATGTTTGACACAATCTCAATGGGAAAATGAAGAGAAGGTGGGACATATAGTTAACAAAACAGCCAATTGTGTTTAGTTGATCACAGCTCTGCCAGTGAGAGTGGTTGAGCTCAAACACATCAAATAAAAGCAAATGAGAAGGGGGCGGGGCATGTCAGATATCAGATACCAGATATTGGTCAAGATTTAATGAGACACTCAAGTATGAGGTGATGTGAATAAAATGTTGATCAATTTAGGTGAAAGTGAAAAACTGCAAGCTTCACATGTTTACATTAGTAATATATTTTCTGTAAATTTGTAAAACAATGTAAATGTAAATTTGTAAATTTACAAAAATTAAAATTGTCACTGTTTTGGAGCACATTAGCTAACAGAAACTAACATCCTGAAACTAACATCTACATTTTTTCATTTTAATCTCACGGGACCTTTAAAATAGTTTACAATAAATTGCAACCATCTGACGAATCACACAGACATTATTATAAAATCATACCATTGGGTTCATCAGAAAATCAGTCCATCCCCAGGTTTCCCGCTTCATGAAATACGTGTGTGGACCACCGGCTCTGATCTGAAGAGGATATGGCTGACGAATAACTTCAGAGGTTTTGATGTAATTCACCAGGCGTGCCCTACGGGTCAAAAAAAAAAAAAACGGAGATTAACAGAGGTGTACAAAAAGTTGTGTCAGAAGGGAGGATAATTACTAATGTTAGCTACCTCATTTTCCCTTTGGAGGTGATGTCCACCCTAACAGGTTCAAATCTGAAAGATGGCGATACAATTTCAACCACATATGAGCCAGAGGGCACATCGTTGACAGCAAAGCTCCCATCAGTCCTACGAAGGAAATTGATGCAGTTGAAAATGCATGATAAGGGTGATAAATTGAAATAAAAATGTAATCGTCATGCACATCTTGTCAGGGAAGCATGTTTGTGTCATCAGTAGTAAATCTAGTTGTAAGTCCAGAGGGGGCTCTCATTCAAAACCTCTAAACATTTAACGAAGAAACTGAGGAAATTTACAAATTGTAGCATTTTAAACAGAATATGTCTACTATATGCACAAGTACAGAATCATCTCACAGAAGGGTTTATTTTAAAGACAGACTGAAGTTATTAAAGGGATAGCTCCCCCAAAAACAAAAATGATGTCATCATTTACTAAACTTTTACTTGTCACAAACCAGTTTGAGATTTTTTGTTCTGTTGAACACAAAAGATGATAATTTGAAGAAAGTTAAACCTGTAACTATTGACTTCAGTAGTAAGTGTTTTTCTTACTATGGATGTCAAAGGTTAAAGGATTTCAACTGTCTTCAGAATCAGAATTGGTTTTTTTTGCCAAGTGTGCTTTACACATACAAGGGATTTGTTTTGGCTACAAATGCTCCCAGTGTACATATTACATAAAGTGACAAGTAACAACACCAAAAAATATGAGATAATACAACAAACATGAAACGGAGATGCAATTAGACAAAAGAGGATGGATGATGAATTGTATGTACAGATGTGTTATAAATATACAGGTTACATAAGGTGCTGTGTACAAATGCTAAGATCTCTAAAATATCTTAGTTTGTGTTCAACAGAATAAAGGTTTGGAACCACTCGAGGGTGAGTAAATTATTATTTTAGGATGAATTATCCATTTCTCAGTGTTGGATTGCAGCTGGAAGCGCATCCGCTGCATAAAACATATGCAGGATAAGTTGTTGGTTCATTCTGATGTGGCAATCCTCTTATTATTAAAGGAACTAAGCTGTAAAGAAAATGAATGAAGGAATTATCTTATTAAGTGAGTGTGTCATTTTCAAGTGCAGCATTTACTACACAGAACCGGTCTCCTGATATTTTGTCCTACCCATCAAATTATGCTACCAACAACACTATGTTTGAATGGTTCTGAGGTTGAGGTTAGGGCGATATTTAAGCTTCATATCACACTACTTCACATTAAAACGTACACTGGTAGCATAATATGAGTACCATATTGCGTCATCAAAATATGCTACCTACTTTTTGAAGGGGAGGTAGGACAATCTGACAAGGTGGGACAAATCGACTATTATTACTTAATGGTCATCTCGTTGTAAATATCCGCTTAAACCTCTCTATCTCAAAGCATTTACTGGAGATTTAAGTTAACTTACTAGAACAAGTGCTGAAAAAGACACCCCGACATTTTTTTCCGCACTCTCTCTGAACTCGCTACTTGATCCAATAACACCGGGAGGCACAACGTTAATCTGCCTTTTTTGACATAACTCCGGCTTTAAAGTTACCGATCGAATTAACATGAAAATCGCCTTCGTTTGACGTTAATCGCCCAGCAGTTACGTGCTATGACATTACACACAACTTTGTGTCAACATATTGTTTCACATTAGGAAGACGAATTTATGGTTCAAACAAGGCAATCATAATATAGATTGTGGTTCTGCGAGTGTTGTGAGGCGCTGTTGTACATCCAGCATTACTGACACACAAACGGTTGTTTACATCACTCTGTTTGACGTTAGCCTAGCAGCTAAAAATACTCACTTGAGAAAACCAACATATTCCTCCCCTTCCACCAGGACTCGAGCAGTCGAGATCCAGTCTTGTGTTTTCACTCCGGGAACGATCGCTCGTCCTTCGATTTTAAAGCGGTCTCCGTTGGACTGAGAAGCTGCGACAGGCCCCGGCTCTGGGTCAGAAAACCCCCATGACAACGCAAACAAAGCCTGCAGCGCTATATATACATCTAACAAACACTTTATGTGTGGCATTGTGCTTTGACACACGATATTTATGACGTTCAAAATGTACAATTTATCTATACGCGTCAATCCAATGCGCTCGAAAAGGACTCAGATGAGGACAGTCAATGGTAAGCGGAACTCACACTGCAAAGACACCGGAAGAAAATCTGTTAGGCCACGTGACACTCTGGGTGGGATCTATTTTTTACAGGCTATGGGTGGGATCAGAGCTTAGAATCGAGAATCATAGGTGATTCGATGCTCTGGTGGGATCGAGTCTTTCAAAAGGCAACTGATCAATTCTACAACATCACGTGGTTTCGATCCGATTTATATAGTCAATATAAACAGGTAGATATTTTATACTCACTGTATTATGTTTAAAAAAAAAAAAAAAAAAAAAAATATATATATATATATATATATATATAATTTGATTGTATGTGGTTCCTATATATAATACGTTTTAAAGAATTAAAAAAATAATTTTTGGATTATTTATATGAATTATATCTATTGTTATTAATGTTAATGTAAACTAATGAGCTTATATAAAAAACTCAAGCTGATTTTACTGTTTATTACTATTTTTTTTCAACAAATATTTTTATGGACCCCTAAGTGGTCCCCTGACTCATTTAAAATAAATGAATAAACAAATAAATAAATAAATACTTCTTAACATTACAATATTGAATAGAACTGAAGAAAATCACAACAATGTGATTTTGATTCTCAAGGTTACACAAGTAGCACATAAAATATCCCAAACTGATCCCCTTACACCCATAAATAACAAAATTTTTCTGTTTACTATGACTATAGTTATTGTTACGATAATATAGCAATTATGGTAATTATTTAGTTTTTGTTTTACTTTCTTGTCACATAGTTGCAATCATATATTTATTAACTTAAAACCAGTTTAGTGTGAATGTTGATTAATTACGTTTTAATCTAATTAAAATCTAATGTATTTTAATCTCTTAAACGAGTACAATTAGAGACATACAAATATTTATAGTGCATGTAAATTTCTTTTGTTGATTAATAATAATTTCCAGTGAACGCTTAGGTCAAATGAGTTGTTGACAAAGCAGTTTCATGAATCATCTCTGCATCTCCACTGAATATTATTGTAAAAAACTGAATTAGGTTTTCGGCTTTAATAAGTTCTTTTAGTTTCGGAAGGGTTTGATAGTAGGGCTGCACATTGCTGGAGAAATATGCCTTATTACTGTTGAGTATAACGGTCTTACAATATAACACTTCTCTAGTTTATTAGCCATGTTTTAAATAAATTACTTATTGATATTAAAATAAATAGGTAAAAAACATTTTTTAGATTTAATTAATTCTAATTCAGAGAAAAACAGTGTCAATGTGAAAACAAATACTTGGAAGGTGAGGTTAAATATAGTAAGCATCTGATTGGCCAAATTTAGATAAACAGCCAATGCATAAATGTAATTTATCGCATTTTTGCAATATGTATATTGCATATCCCATAAGCACGATGATCATTTTGCTAAATGTTGTAAAGGATCTTTCTTTATACATCAGTGAAAGAAAGAGATATTCACACAAAAAAAAAAAAAAAAAAAAATTTCTCTCTAATGTGGTTTTTAATCAGGCAGCCATTGACTTCTATCGCAGAAAAAAGGGTTACCAGCATTTTTCAAAACATCTTTTGCGTTCAACAAATGAAGGGCTAGTAAAAGATGAGAGAATTTTCACATTTGTGTGAACTATCCCCTTAAAAAAAACATGCATTTAATATATAAATATTCATACAAAACATTTAGATTATGTCAATTTATTTGAAAGCCGATTAAAAGAAAAATCACTATGTACACATGACACTCAAATATTCATTCACGATCAGGCAACAGACGACAAAACAAAAACAACACTAATAACTTAAAACTCCTGCAATTCAAGTGCGTGACTGAAAAAACATCCGATAAAGGTACACTTACACAATCACATCCACTTAAGCAGATTCACACCATGGCACTACAAGTGCAACAGTTAAAACGTCTGCTTGGCACTTCAGTGAGTAGGCTGATTCCAGAGAGTCTCATGGAGTTGATTATGTGCCCCTAAGCAAGTCCACTTCAATGTGAAGCAGTCATTCGGTGCCTGCAGGAAGAGTTCCTCCTCCAGTGCTGAAATTGGAGTGTCTGAATTGTTCAGTTCATCTACCCCCAATTCACCACAGTCTACTGAGTTCAGATTCACCAACCTCAAGAGCTTAAAATACACCAAGAGTTTATAGTGGTTTTCTCCTTAGTGTGCTACATTGATACATCAGCGCAGTTGTGACACATATGATTCGATGACCTGTGAAAGAAAACAAGAGGATAAGGAAATAGGCAAGACACATTTTTTGTAAAACACTGCAGTCTTTCACTTTACAAAGTTGATGATTGAATTATCCACCTTTGCAGTTTCTCCTACAGTTCCTGGAACTGAGCTTAAGTGACTCTTTCCTTGCCACAGTTCAAGCAGCATTGTCTTCATTGCCTGAACATTCCTGTTAGATACAAGCATGTTGAGTGTTTAGCAAATTTCTCTAAGATGTTTTGCCATTTAACCTCAGTAAATGCAGAAATAACGCACCTGTCGTTTGAACTGCTCTCGGGCAAACTTTTGTTGTTTGTGGAGAGCTCAGACCACCATTTCTTAATGATAGATTGAACCCAGTGTAAAGCTACGATGAGGTGTCTAGAACAAAGATGAAGTCCAATTTAGGTAGAACTACAACAAACAGTAAGAGTACATCAGAATGCACAAGGCAAAGGACAGAATACTCACTCTTCATATTTAGTGTTAAGAATCATTTTCACTTGTGGAAAAAGATCAACACAACAGCCCAGTGAAATGCATGGCTGTTCTCCCTGAAGACTAAAAAAAGAAATTGTCATGAAGATAAATGTCTTCCTATTACATCGGTGACAAACTTTGAATGAATTTACATGTCGTGAAAAAGGTTTTTGAATAGGCTACGGTACCTTTTAGTAAGTACAGGCAAACAGTCAACAAGCACCCCCGTGTCTTGTATTCTGTAAATAAAATAATTATATGCATGCAGCATTTCAATTGAAAAAAATAAACAAATACACACACATATACAGTGCTCAACAAAAATGAATACATCCCATTATGAAAATGAATAATTATATCCATTTCTCAGTGAATATAGGTAATATATATTGGGGCATTTGAACAAAACAGATTTATTTATTAAAAAAATATTTTAGTCTGTGGCACAGTGGGTTTTTGCTGAGATTGCCTCACAGCAAGATGGTCACTGGTTTGAACCTCGGCTGTGTCGTTGGCATGTTCTCCCTGTGTTTGTGTGGATTTCCTCCAGTCCAAAGACATGCACTATAGGTGAACTGGGTAAGCTAAATTGTCTGTAGTGTATGTGTAATAATGAGTGTGTATGGATATCAGTGATGGGTTTCAGCTGGAAGAGCATCTGTTGCAAAAAACAAATGATGGATAAGTTGGCGGTTCATTACGCTGTTGCAACTCCAGATTAATAAAGGGACTGAGCCAAAAAGAAAATGAATGAATGATATTTTAGTCAACGAACACCTTTAGAAATATAAAGATAATACATTGAAATTCATGCAAAATATTATATAGTTTGTTTAAATAATTTTTTTTCTTTTTTTTACATTTTTGTTCTCTTGAATTTTGCTATTGTTAAATGTTTTATTCAATATTTTTGCTTAACATTTAAGTTTGGTTGTATTCATTTTGGACCGTTATCCAGATTTGTCTTCAGTACTGACTATCTAATGTGCATGTTGAGCACTGCATTTATTTTTAAATAAATCTATAGTTGCATGTGATATTTAATTTGCCTTTTATGCTTAGCAAGGCAGGATTAATTACATAAAAATGCAGTGAAATGGTGATATAAAAATGTCTAGAAATTATAAAACAACCTAAACTGAATGTACAGCAGTCAATCAGTGTAATCGTTTGTGTAATCGTGAATCATAGAATCCAATTATTCGAACATGGTGATTTTCTAAAATGTATTAGTACAAAACCTTAAAAACAGCTGAGATGCCTAACTTTGTAACAGTCATTTCTTAAGTAAAAGCAAGATTACAATGACTTTTGATCAACTAAATGCAACCTTTTTAATGATGAAAAAATGTTTACCAGTCAGTTTTCTGATTAATTTGAACTTCATTCCACTAAATGTGAAACCGCTAACCTGTTTAAGTATGCCACTAGTTCGCTTGCATTTTTCCGCCAAAGAGTCAAAGCAACATTCAGTCTGAGATTCCTTCCGAAGAGCACATGACTCATTGCTTCATGGTCCTTTGATAACTGAAATTCAACAAATTAAGTTAGTATAAATAATACCATTTTCAAATCACAGTTTGCCATGACAGATACACTGCAAACATGATAGCCTGAAGACTATATCATAGACAATTATAAAAGCATATTCTATGCCATTTTTTGGAATAGAGCAAACATTGCATTCACAATTACGAAAAGTAAAAATAGTGCACTTTCAAAAATGTGGATGATACACTAATGTAAAAAAAAAAAAAATTATAAAAAAAAGTGTTCAACTGATGGAGCTTGAATTAAAAAGTGGAGGGTCTTACGATGTAAAAATAACAAACTAAAGTGTAAAAAGAACAGTGTGTAGTGTATAATTTGAAACACACCTGTAGGCTTCACATAAAACAGCATTAGCTCACCTCAGTAAAATAATCGCTGTATTTGGAGCCAGCTCCTGCCATTTTTGCGTCTGTGGAGTTCACTGGGAACCCACAGTTGTCACTGTAAAGAAAAGCCTGCACTTCATCAACGCAGGTCAGTTCGTTTTCTTTGTTTGCCATGTCAGATGTCCTGCTTGTGGTGGGCAATTTCCGACATGCTCTTGGTCCCACCCCAGAGAGACGAGTTTTCTTCTTGCCAACCACCTCTCTCTTCGTTTTGCTGTATTTGTGCACACAACGGCCCACTGGAAATCTGTGTAATTGAGCAGAACACAATCTCATACTTTAAAACTGACTTGTAAAAGATTGAGGTAAAGTTGGTTTTATATTCACACATTCAGGCTTTCTCCTTAAAAATAATTTCAGTATAGTACTTTTTGCAAATTCTAAAGAGTGAAATCATATTAGTAGTGAATAACTATAAAAGTACAACATTGTTCAAGCAATTAATTAGAGTTAACATTGATTTCAAGTCATACTCACTTGTGATTTGAGACAGAATATTCAAAGTAGAGTTGTAAACAATATAGAGACTGTGTCAATAAGTTGTCACTGAACAAATGTGCGAATATAAATCCAATTTTACCTCAATTTGTAAAAGTAAGCTACTGTATAGTTCAAAAACATACCTCTCTTGATCAGTTTCGTCCTTCAGTAAATAATCCACCTAAAAAAAGAGACAACAGTTAAAAAGTTGTGTTACTAAAAGCTGGATTACATGACACAATGCTTAAAATCTGAATAGATTTAAAAACAGTAGGTATCAAACTTTCTAGGTGACCAGAAAAAAAAAAGTGGGAAGCAAACAATAAATTACCAGACTAGAGAGCAATAAAAAAAACATTTTTTTTTTCTGAATTGATTTATTGTATAACATCATATTCCCCCAAATTTTAAATAAATATATTGTCATTTAGACAATTTTTTGCTGTCGTTTCAAAAAAATGAAAAGTCAACTTTTGTAGTAATTGATACTAAACATTGCTTTCCTAACTCTGCTCAAGTTATAACATCATTAAGTTGGCTGTAAATAAATGTATCTGAAAACAAGGAAACGTTTTTGTTACAGTGACTTTTTGGTTTTTGTGATCATTTTAGAATGAAACCCGCATAGTCACTGATATAGGGCCATATTGGAGAAAAATAGACATTGTGATAATTTGTTGCAATATTTATTTTTCAGGTCAAAATTAGGACTTTTTAAGTCAATTATGAATGAAATTTTAGACTTATACAGGGCTAAAATAAAGATTTTTTCCCAATAGGCCGGTTATTTCTGTAAATAGTTTTTGTATTAATGGAAGATCATGTAAAGGGATGTGCTGCTTAGTTGTCTTTCTCTGAATAGGGAATTTAATTTGGAGCATTCACTGTAAAATGTTTACCAGTTGTTGTGAATTGTATCTCTTTGCAATAATAAAAAAGCATAAAAATAAAAGAAAAGTTTAGATGGATTATTTGTGATTGGGTGTCAGGCCGATAGGGTAGCTTTTCCTGGACATAGGAAAATTAAGACCTGATTAAAATAATTTAAGATATACGATTCATCATTATACAGAAACTAAGATTTTTTTATTGCCTTAAATTTAGTTTTTTAAATTCAAGACATTTTAAGACTTTAAGACATCACTGACCCCCTGTATATTGCAATTACAATTTAAGCAGAAGCTCTATTTGAGAAGAGTTTATTCATTTTAGATTGATTGGGATGATTATTTAGGAGAGTGAATCATGCATTACATATAGCAAACAAATGACAAGCAAAGATAAATACAACAGAGCAAAGAAAAAAAGTGAAATCAACAGTACATTATGGTTTCCTGGAGAGTCTAGCAGTATTCAGGCACAGAAATTAAATAATCAAATGAACAACAGCACAAAACTCTGCATAAATCAATTAAATTAATGTTTATTAAAGTTACAAACAGTAACATTTATTGTGCCAGATTACTGAATTTCATTCTTAAATTTATTAAAATGCTCAAAAAAAACATGCATATTATAAACTTTCACTCCATCATGGTTAAACTCTCCAGTGGCCCAACAAACCTAATGTGTTCTGAACAGTCTCTCCTAGTCAACTATATATCTCAACATTGCACACTCTGCGATGTGACTATTTCGCGCACACACATTGCAATAGCTATGCACTAAAATGCTCCAAAACAGAAATACATATCTTCTTTTACCAACAATTACCTTGTTTGAGCCTATCATGTGAGCTTCTATGACTGCCAAAAACACTGCAGACTGCCTTTGAACTTCTACATATAATGCTTACACATCAAGACCGTAAAATTGGACAAATATTGGGCAGTGTATTCCAGCTAAAAACACTGAATATTTTTCATAACTAAAAAACGAAACGAACACCACCATGAATATGCATAACAAACCACTGTCTGTGTGAATGAAATGGTCTTACCTCCCTCATGTTCTTCTCATCTCCAGAACAAAGCATACGTTTGAGAAGGTCATGGGGCTGAGCCTGCTTGAGCCTGTGGACTTCTGCATTACTTCCAACATGACTTCCAGTGGCC
The DNA here is from genome assembly GCF_052040795.2 of Danio rerio. Taxonomy (NCBI): domain Eukaryota; kingdom Metazoa; phylum Chordata; class Actinopteri; order Cypriniformes; family Danionidae; genus Danio; species Danio rerio. Next base: position 33,173,263 of record NC_141040.1, on the reverse strand, counting down.
ATAATAATGGACTCTAGAGTACAATGGAAAAATATATATATTTGGCACAGGGCAGGATACATGGTGTTGTTAAAGCAAACAGCTGCAGTTTGTTTGCTCAAAGCCTCAATTGTAAAGCTTCTCTTTTAGAGTGTATGACAACAATCAGTTTCTCAATAAAACTAGTCAAATGATCTTTATTAAAGTAATAACATTAAAAATGAAACAATGTTTTCGTTAGATTTACCACAAAATAAAAGAAAAAGGTTTTGATCACAAAAAATCCGAAAGGGTTGCTGGAAGGTTGTTATTTGGTTGCCAAAAAGCAAGACGGGAACATATGCTAAGGTTCTATACTCGTTAATACCCTTTAATTAGGACACGGTTTCATTATCTTAATATAAACTTATACTAAAAAATACTATATATACAAACATGTTATATTATTCGTGTCTTGCAAATAACCCATAGTTCGTTATCAGATACAAATAGGATGCTCTGTATTTTCAAACGGACGTCTTACCCATAGGGTCTTACCACGTAGCACGTTACGCTGAGTCAGAGGAAGAGGGTGAATCTACGAACCGGTTCAATTAAATCCAACTTAAATATTTCAAATTAATAAGCTAGCATTCTTGGTAAACGTCTAGACATCTGTCAGACGGAGCTTTAGGCCTCCAGTGATGTGACGTTGTTGTTTAGGTGTAGGGTTTGTTAGCGCTAGCGAGCTAATTAAGCCAACCACACTTTAACGTACAGTCGCCAATCTTTAACTAACTTAAATTGCAAAAGACAAAACTAGAGATTACTCGACACTCACACAGTGGTCCCTATATCAAAGCAGGTGACGAAAACACACGAGATAGCTAGCTGATAAGCAAACAAGTCTAGCTAATCACCTGCTAGCAAACAAGGACTTAGCACGTACACAACATATAACTTGTTAAACGTTGCCAGCCCAGCGTATTTCGTAAACACCCACCATAGCATTGTGTAAAGTTGTCTGTGCATCCTAGAGCACGTTATATATCCGAGAGTTTGTCCACGCGCAACCAGGAAGAAACGGGAATTTGAGTGGATTTCAGAGGAAAGGAAGGACCATTCAAATAAATACAAACTTGAAATGCTGGGATGGGTGAAGCAGCAGGATTGAAGGTTTAGCGACATCTGGTGGGGCACAATGAATCAGCTTCCTTTTGGAAAGCTAACATTTGTTTTAAGTATTTTTAGAAGCAACATCTTTCCAAACTATAGCTTTATGTAATTGAAGTTAATAATAATATAACAGAAAAGAAAAGAAACATTTTTATTAACTGTAAATTTACAGACTAACGCAACATGGTGGCTCACTGGTTAGCACCACAGCAAGAAGGTTACTGGTTCGAGTCCCGACTGGGTCAGTTGGCATTTCTTTGTGGAGTTTGCATGTTCTCCCTGTGTTCGCATAGGTATCCTTAGGTTGCTCCGGTTTGCCCCACAGTCAAAAGACATGCGGTACAGGTGAACTGAATAAACTAAATTGGCTGTAAAGTGTATGTGTGTGAATGAGTGTGTATACAGATGTTTCCTAGTACTGTTGCAGCTAGAAGGGCATCCGCTGTGTAAAACATATGAAAGTTGGCGGTTCATTCTGTTGTGGCGACCCCTGATAAATAAAGGTACTAGGCTGAAGGAAAATGAATAATAAATATCCAGATTTATCTTAACTATTTCAAACTTTTTTAACACATTAACTGTAAATGAGTGTTCTCAACCCATTTGACAACAATAATAATAATAAAAAACAAAATAATAAAATAAATAAATAAACAAATCAAGGTTCTTTATTGGCTTAGAAGTGTCAGAAAACCTTTTATTTTACAAAAGTTTCTTTGATCAGTTTTGTTTAGATTACAACCCCAAAATATTTATAAGGCCTCCACCATTCCACCATATACAATGCAATATAATTTTTCATTGATTTAGTTTTTTGTATTTGTAGAAAAGCAATTTACAAGCAATTTCTGACTGACTTTTTTATGTGCCTTTATGTGACTTTTTTGGGGCAGGCAAAAGATCATTCTCTGATTTTTTTATTTATCTTACTGTGGCCCTCCATGGAGGTTTGCTAAGTGCTTGACATCACTGGTTTTGATGATCAAACCTACTCACAGTGATAAAGAACAGAAATGTACTCAAGGAAGATGAAAAAGTTACAAATAAAGGGTCCTTAGTTATCACTAATTACACTTTAATCTACAGGAAAAACCTTGTTAGAATGGATGTTTGTTAGCTTAAGATCCTTTAGCATCTCATGACCTTAAGTTCAAAGAAGTTAAGAAAGGTGATAACAATCAATCGGCGCTGATGTGATCATTAGGTCCTGAAAAACTTCATGAAACCACAAACTGTAATAAAGGGACACAGAGATTCATTTATTTTTCTTCAGGGGTCACCACAGCGGAATAAACCGCCAACTTATCCAGTATATGTTTTACACAGTGGATGCCCTTCCAGCTGCAACCCAGTACTATGAAACCTCCATATACCCTCATTCACACACATACACTATAGACAAGCGATGTAGGGGTGCAGTAGGTAGTGCTGTCACCTCACAGCAAGATGGTCGCTGGTTCGAACCTTGGCTCAGTTGGCATTTCTGTGTGGAGTTTGCATGTTCTCCCTGCGTTTGTGTGGGTTTCCTCCGGGTGCTCCGGTATCACCCACAGTCCAAAGACATGCAGTACAGGTGAATTGGGTAGACTAAATTGTCCGTAGTGTATGAATGTGTGTGTGTGTGTGTGGATGTTTCCCAGAGATGGGTTGCGACTCGTAGGGCATCCGCTGCGTAAAAACGTGCTGGATAAGTTGGTGGTTCATTTCGCTGTAGCGACCCCGGATTAATAAAGGGACTAGGCCGACAAGAAAATGAATGAATGAATGAACACTATGGAAAATTAAGTTTAATCAATTCACCTATAGGAAACCGGAGGACCCCGGAGTATACCCACACCAACACGGGGAGAACATGCAAACTCCACTCTGTAAAGCGAAATGGCCCAGCCAGGACTCGAACCAGCAACCTTCTTGCTGTGAGGCTGACTCATAAATAAATCAGCAATTGAACAGTGTTGTGAATACTGCCATAAGACTGGTGTAAGTTAATATATGAAAGCAAGATTTGGGGACTTAACTGAAACTTTCAGTAATGTACAGAAACAGCACGCATGCAGTAGGCAACCGTAATTTTTTTTTAATCTGTTCTACAATTATTCCTGAAGTTAAGCACAAGAAATTGATGCATTTCTTGAAGAATGTGTCATTGAAGACAAATCTCACCACAGTTAAAAAAATAACTGATCGGGAAAACTGAATAAAATAGCCGACATCAGGACTCATATTCAGACAGCCACAAAAATTCACCAAGCAGCTGCACCGTTATTTGGGTTGTGCAATTCGTTCTATAAAAATAATAATCATAGTTGCTCTTTCAAGAGTCACTATTAGACTGCAGTAATAGCTACCATTTCAATATGAATAAAAATAGCCTAACCAAAAAAAAAAAAAAAAAAGTCATCTAAAGATAAACAGACTTTACTTCCTTAGTTTTTATTGGAATAAAAGGGGCAGACACTCGGGAACAAAAATACATTCTTCACAGCACTTCCAGGAAATAAAATATCGGAAAAATGCCATTCAGTTCACTTGACTTTTTACACAGGCACAAATACATTTTTTAAAAAGGATTTTTGGTTTCAATTACAAAAAAAAAAGGTTGCATTTCAATATGTCACAGTATAAATTTATTTTTAAAGAAGTCCCATTTACCAACAGTTATTAGAAATTAAAATGAAATTCAAACTTTCTGAATAAAAGTGCTGAAAATTTGTGAAAGAAATAGTAATAAGAATTTGTCAGATGTTTTGTATCGGGCTCTTAATTCAGATTAACATTTTCTCTCTTCAGACATTTTCTGGGAATTGAATGTGTGAGCTTGGCTTCTATTTTACTGTGATTAAGACACAGTTTCGAAGTCTAACACAAAAGTGTACTAGTCTGTCGTAGCACTCAATCTTTAGTAAATAAACAGATTGTAAGCACATGGAAACAGATGGTTTGATCTGCTTTACCCAGATGTTATAACCACATATTATATTTGTAGGTGATGATATAATATCTGTGAAGGAGGCCGAGTTGCTATGCCAAATAATCTTTCATTTGAAGCAGGTAAGCACTCAAACTGACATCTGATACTTAAAATATTCGAGCGTGTAATATTTTATCCTTAAATGGATGCCCAATAAGACATTCGCAAATGCTTTAGCACAGGGGTGGCCAAACATTTTCATATGAAGGGCCAAAATCCAAATATTATTGATAGCCATAGGCCAAAGATAAATTTGCATTATTTTCAAATTAATTTTATAATATTTATAAATAAATAGAAAACATCACTTTAAATCATATAAACTAACTGTAATTATAACATATTGCAAAAAAAAAAAAAAAATCACATTTATAAGTGTAGTTTAGTGCAAGTAGAATCTGCCTTTGCCTTGATTCACACACATCTCTGCATTGTCCTCGATTCATCAGGTGAAAGTATGTACATGTTAAACAAAATGTCATTAAAAAACAATAAAAGGTTTAAATGACAATCTTTAAACCATCCCCATCATTCCTCCAGATGGGATGGTGGGCCAAATCAAAGGTTACCACGGGCCAACTTTGGTGTGCGGGCCCTAGTCTGGGCATCTCTGCTTTAGCATGACAGACCTCCACCTGTGATGTAACATGAGGAGAAATGTGTCTGACACAACAAGTTCCCATCTCTTTTCCTGCAGTGCTCATCTGTTCTCCTCTTCATCTCCAGTTCACCTCTAATGACAAAACCTGGAACCAGGCTGCTTAGGATGTAAAAAATATAAAAATATGAAAGATTAGCAGGGCTATAAATGTAGTAGCCTAAATGTATAAATTGCTAGCACTAGCAGCATGCTAATACAAAGACATCTAAAGAAAAGCAAGTTACTATAGGAATAGTCAAGCCTTTGTGTCTTAGAGACAGTAATATGTTAATGATTTATGTAGTCAGTTAAAATGTAAGAAATCCTCTTTTCACTTATAGTTCCATGTGCTGACTTGTAGGACTGACATTCACAAAAGAAATATTAGTCAATATCTGTTGAGATCATCTTTCAGCTGGCTTTCTTTCCTGTTGCCAAAGGTAAGATTTGCTGGATGGTACAGTATGTCCAAAACTGACAAAACTGATCTAGGATAATTAATTTTAAGTGTCTTCTGGACGGCTTCCAAAACCAAAACACATTTCATGCAGCCACCAGATGGCGTTGTGGCGCCGTTGAAGCGAAAATGAATGCGGGCGAGCTTATTTATCAGCTGTCTGTCTCAGCTCAATCAGAAACGTTTCTGTGGCGTAACCATAATTCCTGGTACATATTGCAATTTGTTTAAACAAGGGAAACATCAAAATAATGCAAACCTCAAATAATGTGACAGTTTAACCCGCAGTCTTTTGTGTCTTTAAAAACTCCCTGACCCTATGTGCTAACCTAAAAATAAACTCTGACCTCTGAACTCATCTTTGTTTGGTTAACCTGACATTAAACCTAATTAAGAATATATACACTTTTGAGATTGTGGTATATTTAGCTTCTGTCTATAGGCCTAGTGTCTACCTAGTGATGTCTCAACGTTCAAAATCTGTAGTGGCGAAAGTCATATTCAAAGTCAGTCAGTGCTCATTTTTCCTAATCATACATTACATACAGTACATTACTATATTTTAATGTTCATAAGGCATAATTGGCAGGCAATGAGGACAATATTAATTCAACTGGCATTCATTCTGGCACAAGTGCTATCTTCCTGATTCAGCCATTTGTATTTTATTTTATTTTATTTTTTTAGTTGATCAGGAGGATTTACACTATCTGAAATAGAGATACAATAGGTCATAGAGGTAGTACATTTGTAAAAGATACACTATTGTACCTATCATGTCAAGGACGTTCAACATACAAATTAGTACCTAAAATGTACAAATGAGTACCTCATGATACCTTAAAGTTACAAAAAATATATCCTTAAAGTACTAATGTGGACCAGTACAAAATATGTTTTGAAAAGGTACTCCCCCAGTTACAAGTTTTGTAGGCTACCTTTTTGACTGAGTGTATCAAGAGCATATTGAATGCAGGTCTGTCAATAGTGGCATGAGCAGGAGCTTCTTGTTGGAACAAAACAAAACAAAACAAAACAAAAATGGTAGGTTTGACACATGACTACTGGTTTAATGACCATGCAGCTTATGACCAGCAAGAACCAGCTTAAACCAGCAAGGAACTAGCAACAATGTGTCAAACCAACAGCACATGCCGTTTTTTATTCCAGCAGGGTCCAGTATGGGTTGTTGTCACACATGCCTGGAGCACCAGACCGAAACTCAGACAGATTAATAAGCTAATAAGGACATACTTTGAAATACTGTTTATCAACCATATGTGCTGCTTTCTAAGTTTAGGCAGTACATGATTTTTAATTGGTTCAACCAATCAGAATCAAGGAGTCAGACATATTTTTTATAAACTACAACAGTTTTAGCTATAAAAAATCTTTAATTTGTTTGGCAATTTATTTATGATGTGTTATGAGGGCCATTTATCATGTTTTTAAAGACCAAAAAAAATGTAAGTGTTTCAAGTGAAAGATTTTCTGAAAATGATTCCTGTGATGTTGCACTTCTGTACCATTGTACACAATTGTGGATTTAGAACAAGTATTACAGTTATTGTTCTTGGTTTAAATAGGCCTTTATGAAAGATTTTTGTAAATCTATGAACATTTAAATTTTTTTAAAAGGAATGAGCAAAATATTCATTAAAGAGCCCCTATTATGGGTTTTTGAAAATGACATTTCCTACAGCGTGTAACACAGCTCTATGTAAAGTGAAATATCCAGCTAGGCTTAAATCTGAAAATGCACCATGTTTAAAACTATTGATTAATCTATAAAAGAGTCGACTCATAGTGGTTCGAATGAATAGCCAAGGTAACGAGTCTTAAGCCGTGTCGGCATTATGTCCATATGGACACTTATGCCCGTCCATTTGTTGCGCGCTCAGACCCAGAAAAATTGAAACCCCCGGCCCTGCCCACAACACTGTAGAAAGAAAAAAAGGAAGACAAGCACTGTAGCAAATCCCAATTAAATCATGTCATGAAGATGCTGTGCTCTGAAGTGTGAGGGAAAGTTAGTGTTATTTTCCCTACCCAAAGATGAGGCTATGAAGAGTCAGTAGCTGAAGTTTATTTTTGCAAAAATACCTCAGCATTATAGCCCCAGCCTTGTGCTGTGTTCCTGTCATTTTTCTGACGAGTGCTTCAGCAATCTACATGCTTATAACAGGGGATTCGTCAGCCGTTTGTTAAAGGAAGGATAAAAAAAAGACAAGTGATGAATGGGACTTTGTCAGAGCTTGACAGGAACTTTATCAGTGCATGGATCAGCTCCTTCCTCCATTTAACATGTGTAAGTGCGTTTAAAATGGTTGCTTTCTTGTTTTCTCTAGTTTGCAAATTATGTATTTAATAGTGTTTTGTTACTTGTAACTGCTTGTACTGTATCTAATTAACGCTTTATAATCCCATATCACATCTAAAACTATGTTGAAAACGCATGCTGCTTTGTTTTATCACAGCAGTTTTATCACTGCTGTTTGTCGTTGGTATGGCCACCGTCAGCTGTTCCTACACACAGGCAGCAGACAAGTTTCAAAACAGTTCAGCTTTCGTCACTGTGTGGATTAATACTGAATGTGTGTCACTATTTTTACTTATGATTAAGAATTGAGCAATAATTGCTGCTGTTAAACTGCATTGCTTTAATGTACTCCTGCATTGGGCTCACACATACACTCTGCACTCTGACTGCTTCAACAATGTTGATAAGTCATGGTGGGCATTTCTCTTTAGCCGTGTCCCAAATCACATGCTTATGCACTATTGTATGCCATTTTGTAGTATAAATAGTATAAGTAGTGTGTTCACACTGAAAACTCTAAAAATAATAAGTGCACTTTAATTACCTGGATGATGCACTCATTCAGCCGCTAAAATGAAGTGTGTAATGATGGACACTTCACGCACTCAACGACCGCAGGTTTGCTTACGTAGCGGAAGGGTCGGAGCTATCGGACGCACATGTTGAATAACTTTATTTATTTTCACCCGATGGTGAATGCGGCAATACTCGCGGCAGGTATTATTTGATACTTCGGTCATTTATTTAACTGATTTGGCAACTGTCAAACCGTCAGGGAAACGGTTTGAATTTCCGCTTAGTAAAAAAACATTAGTGTGCCATTTGGGACGCCACTACATACATGTACTATCCTGTTGAGTGTGTAAGTGCATGAGTACATAGTGCATGAGTGCATAGTGTATAGTGTGCCATTTGGGACGCAGCTTTTGTCTCACACTGAATGGAGTCGACCAATCACAACAGACTGGGTCATCGGACCAATCAGTGCAGATTAGCTTCACGCTAAGGAGGGGTTTGCGAACATGAATCGCTGAATGAATCATATGGGAGTCATTAGGATAATTAGGTAAAAATAAATACATATTATAAGACCATTAAAGTGTTTTTTTTTTACCTTGAATGCATATCAGCCTGTTGTTGGAGATCCCCAAAACCAAAATATGACCCTTTTTAATGCATACAAGGGGCTTTTTAAAAGTATTGTTGTTTCTCCACAAAAAATGCCTTCTGGACTTCCAATTATCCCTTCAAGAAGGTAAAACAAAAACACCAATCAAGACAAGTTTTTACAATGATCTGTTGTTCTTATTTACATCTGTTTGGCCTTGTCATAGGGAGTGCAGTCTGAAGAGACATCTGAAAACCCTCAGAGGATGTGATCCGCTCTTCCAAAATCATACAATTCACTGCACGTTTGAATAAATAAATACGTATGTGCGCTAAGACCAGACAATGCAACTCTGTGTGATGAAATTAGACGAGGAAGTGCTGGAAAAGTGGTGTTGAAGGAAAGAAAACAGTGCGTTGTGCGTTGTTTTTCAGCCAGTATGTGCTGCGTATGAGAAGATTGACAGTCTGGCTGGACTCTTTCGTCTCTGCAGGGAGGAAAGTTGAAACCCTCGAGTGCTGTAAGAGACTTGACTGCAGATTTGGAGCTCATCTGCCAACTTGCAGCAGGGATGTATTTATCATGGTGCCAATGGACTAAAACCTGCCATAGCAAGTTGCCTTTTTTCTCAAGTAATTAAGTAATATAAAAGCTGCTTTGAACAGTTTCTATCTGTCATTTTGACTGTAGTTTGTTTTTGCTACCTCAAAGTCTTATCTTGTAGGGTGTGGCCTATTCACACAATGAATGATAAATTAATAATGCTCTGAATCAGTAAATTCTGTAATGTTTACTCTAAGCATGAAACTGTAATGAAGTTAACACATTAAAAGTACATAGGCTAATAATAGAAAATTACACTTAAGGATGGACAGAGAAGAATCATTGGATTTTTTCAGAACATTTTTGTACAGCTTGTGAATGATAAAATCACTTACAGCCAATCAGTCATCTCACTTTATAAAAACAACAAAAGTCAGCGTCAGTAGCCTACCCAAGCAGCAAAGAATTCTGGCCCAGATTTGGCATAAATCTGGCACAGCAGGCATTCATCCGGCACATGCATACAGCATGTGGGCCAAACATGGCCCTGGTTTGGCAGAGGTGGCACCGTCTTTAAGGTGGCACACAATACTTGGGCCAGATGTAAAATGTAGTATTTGGCTCAGATGATATTAATTGATATGTGGGCCATGAATGTTTGGCCTATCTTGACCCACATTTAAATACAATTTTTATTATTTTCAATTAAAGGAAAAAAAATTCTATCAATCAAGTTGCTTAGAGAAAAAGCATGCCCATAGCACACCTAAAGCGCAATGATTCGTGGGTTTATCAGTTTCATTGCAGTAGTGACACACCAACATATCTGGCCCAGTTCAGGCTCAGTTATGGGTTATTAACTTAGCTGAGACTTGTCCCAGATAGGGTCTGTGTTTGGCCCTTGTCTGGAAGCCAGATTTGGTCAGGTCATGTACCATAATTCACTGTAGCATGTGGGCCAAGCAAAAGCTGATTGTGTGAGTTAAAGCTGGGCCAGAGATATTTTGTTATGTGGGTAGTGGTTAAGTGCGCCAACATATTGCACCAAGGTGCTTACAGTAATGCAAATTTGATTCTCTGGTGCTCGAGGTCCTTTGCCTATCCTTCATTGCTCCCCATGATTTCCTGTCAAATCTCTGCACTTTGTCCATTTAAAGTTACAAACCCTTGAAAAATAATTATATATACAGGAAAAATAACAATAAAATACAAAACTGGAGTGCATGCTTTTTAAAAACAGATGCTAATATGACTAATATATCTTTAAACAGTAGTTACTGTTCTTAACGTGATTGTCTTAATGTAAACAGCATGAAAATTATATAATTGGAACTGCTTTCAGAATTTATAATTTTTTAATTAGTGAATAATAAAAACGTTTACAGCTGATTAGAAATCACCTGAATTTATAGAGCTCAACCGTTTAAAGTAGCTGCAGAGTGCACTAATAATAAACAAAAAAGTATCATGTGACAATGCTAATATGGTTATCTTTTTTATACTTTATTTGAATTCTCTTTTCTAAAGATGAAAATAAAAAAAAATAAAAATAATACATAATGAAAAAAAAAATAATAAAATAAAATACAACACCTCACCGTAACTTAAATGAACAGTTAACTGGTCGCATATTTCCTTACAGGTCACATTATAAAAGACATATGAAGATCAGTTTAAACCGTGTAAGGCATAAGTACAATCCATTTCTCCCAGTATTGCAGGTATTTGTCTATTGCATGTTCTCCCTGTGTTCGCATTAATTTCCTCTGGGTGCTCCGGTTTCCACAACAGTCCAAAAGATATGCGGTATAGGTGAATTGAATAAACCAAATTGGCAGAAGTGTATGTGTGTAAAAGTATGTATGGAGGATTCCAGTACTGAGTTGCAGCTGGAAGGGCAAACAAGCTAAAACATCTGCCAATGGGGTAAGCAAAATATTTATATATGAAAAGGCATTTAGAGTAGAAACATTTAAGAAGTGTAGCGGTCACATCTCATAAAGGAACAGTACAGAAGTATGAATACACAAGTATTTATTGAGCATTGTCAAAAAAAAAAACTTAACTGTAGATTCTTGACTGTCTGTTTAGGAATATGTAGAGAAGTCTGTTGCAGACACGCATACGAGAAGGGAAATTCAGGAAAACATTCAGTACATACAGATACAAATACCAGAACTCACTGGAAACCAGGAGAAGGCTCACTGAAGAGCAGTCGCATGCTGGAGATCAAAAAATGACACTAGATATTAGGAACAACAACGAGTAAAGTAAGAGTAAAGGTGAGTGCTCTTTATACTGTATGTGTGTGTCTGTGGTGCAGTCAAATAGTAATCAGGTGATAATGATCGGCTGTGAGTACGTTCAGGTGACTTGGGGGTGACTCCGGTGATTGCCTGACAGTAGCATTCCCATCATACTTATCATTTAAATTTTATTTTTCAAGTTTAATCTCCCTCTTTTCTTCTGTCCTTTTCTTTCTTGACATTGACATTTTTGGATGAACTTCACCTAACACTCTACTTTGTGGAAAATAGTTTACACGAAAGTTCTTTCTTTGCATTCATCTTTTTGAGCAACCAAAACACTGGAGTCTGGCCACACACTGTATGCCAGTGTTTTGAATCACATGCAGATTTTCATGTGCATTACACAGGCTGTTCTGCTTTATGTATGGTTTCCCTGGTGTGTTGAATCGATAATGTACTGTAGATTTTCACAAGATGGGTTACTTCCTGACCGTGCCAAAGTTCCTCAGAGGATCCTGACATCAAACAGCCGCACATTTTCATATGATCGACCGAGTGTGCTTTTCACAACAAATTACATTTACCACAAACTGGGAGAAAATAGTTTCCATTTGGCTTTTTCGTGGTCCACCCTTTGACTCGTGACGCAGCAAGGCCTTAGGAGTGTGATATCAGATGAGCCAAGATGCTCAAAGTCTTTACATTTTCACATTTGGCAGACACTTTTATTTAAATCATGCTCATTGAATTTACATTTGAAAAGTCAGTGTGTTCCCTGAATCAAACCTCAGTGTTGTTAGTGCCATGCTCTGTCTATTTAGGTATACAGGAAAACTGGAGGTGAATGGAGTAAAAAACAACAACAACAACAACTAATTCAATTTAATTTATCTTTATTTCTATTGCACTTTTTTACTATGTACAGTAGATTGTGTCAAAGCAGCTTAACATAGAAGATTATAGTAAATTGAAACTGTCAGTGCAGTTTTTAGAGAGTTTGAGTTCAGTTCAGTTTAGCTCAGTTCAGTGTGGTTTAAATTTCACAGCTGAGAGTCCAAACACTGAAGAGCAAATCCCCCAATGTGCAACTCCACAAGTCCCGAACCATGCAAGCCAGTGGCGACTGTGGCGAGGAGCAAACTTCACCAACTGATGAAAGTGAAGGAAAATACCTCAAGAGAAATCAGGCTCAGTTGGGCACAACCATATATTCTATGGCCAAACTTCTTGTGCAGAGCTACTATCTAGGCACCGGAGGCTGGAGAGCGCTGGACGTCCACAATGGAGAAGCTGCAGGTGGGAGAGGTCACAGACTGGTGTACAGGCTGGCCCTTCAGGATCAATGTGAAGACTTATCTGTCACTGGGGTCTTACAGGAATCAGTCTCATGCTCTCCACTTCTCCATGACCACCACAGCAGCTGCTCAGGATATGACCTGGTCCAGGATTATGGAAATCTTCGAAATAATAAAAACAGACTAACATAAGCGCAGATGCAGTTCAAATTATAATGTCTATTGGGGAAATGTTTCAAGCTCCAGTTTTCCTAAATAATGCAAACTAACAATCCTTTAGAGGGTTTTCATGTGTATGCTAATGCAAAGAGATGTGTCTGTGTGTCTGCTTCCCAAACTGTGCCAGGAAGGCTGTTCCAGAGTTTAGGTGCCAGATTAAAGAAAGACCTACCGCCTACAGGTGATTTTGACATTCCTGGAATAATCAATTGTACATACTTAATTAAGCGTAGTGAACGTGAGGGGCTGTAATCCACAAGGGGCTCCCTCAGATACTGGGTAGCTAAGCCATTCAGGGGTTTGTATGTAGTCAATAAAATGTTTTAATTTATACACTATTTAATAGGGAGCTTTCTTTGTTCTACTTTCTTTCTTTATTGTCCACAAGTGGAAATTTATCTTTGGCCTCACCAAACAACCACATCAGTGTTCACATTACACACAACACATAAAAAACAGACAACACAAATACATTCAATTTCATCACATATATCACTTTTAAAAACTCATTTCAAACCCTATACATATTTAAAACCCCAAAATTCTAATGCCAGTCGGCACAAAAGTCATTTGATGCACAAAAAAAGCTAGAAAGCACTCTAGCAGCTGCATTTTGAACTAGCTGAAGTTTGTTAATTAGGACAACAGGGCAATCGCCTAGTAACGCATTACAATAGTCTAACCTAGAGGTCATGAAAACATGAATAAGCTTTTCTGCGTCAGACATTGATAGCATATGTCGAAGTTTGGCAACATTTTTAAGATAAAAAACTAACTAATATTTATTGTCATACAGTACTTTACAAGTTTATTGAATAGGTTGTGTTGCAATATTCTAAAATGTATTGTTTAAATATGTAAATAGGGAATTATTTAATTAAACATGCACTTTTTAGCATACGCCAATCACAAAAATCATGATTTGTTTTTACAAATTAGAGTCAAAAGCTTTTAAATGATGCTTTTTTGCTAATTAAATAGTTGTAAGCCATCAGAAAAACTATTAATGAACATATCCTTTAGCAAAAACCTTCATAAATGAAATATCAAAATATAACAATGTCAAGTTTGGTTCATACGAGTGCTGCTGAAGTAAAGATTTATGGCTCAGTGCAGCCAGAAAAAAAAAATCATTCTGAGAAAACAGCCTTTAAAATGCATCGTAAATGAAATCTGCAGGTACAAATTGACAACTTTTAATAAAATAATCACTTTAAAGTCTATTTTGTACGTTTTATTTCTATTAGACTGTGAAAAAACACTTTGCGAATAGCCTAAAAGGCCAAAATCAATCTCAAAATTGATAGGTGCATGAAATAACAAGGTGTTTGCCTACAGCGCTTCACCTTATAAATCATTCATTCATTCATTTTCTTTTCAGCTTAGTCACTTTATTAATCTGGGGTCGCCACAATGGATTGAACCGCCCCTTATACATCAATAATATTTAATTTAACATTAAAATGAAAACTAAGATTCCAAATGCGCCACCATTCAGTGTAGGCTGGTTGTAAAGTCATAAAAGCTTTGCCACATGGTTTTGGGAGTCATGACGCCCGCACACTGATCCAGCTGTATAGTCTGAGTGATACCAGAATCACTCTGGGAGCACTTTCAGAATTTCAGACACATTCAAACCAATAAATCCACAACAGATTCATAAAGGGCCACCAAATTGTCAACAAGCCCTGAGGCCACACGCTAAGCATCGAGATTCTACCCCAGTTCATCTGTTCTGCCTTTTTTATGGGGATCCAGGCACTGAGTCACTGTTTGGCTGGCTGTGCATGACATCACTGTCATATTTCACATGGAAAGCAAAGTGACAGAGTGAGATAAAGCCTTGAAGTTCAGAACTTCCAATAGATGAGGTCCACAGTATTTTTTGGTGATTGTTCTCATATGCCTAGCAGACAAAAGGGCCTGTCTGGGTAATGCAAACATTTCAAGCAGGAACTTTGACACTTTTCATCGCAGTTATGAGAGCAGTTTAAATTTAAAGTAAATTAATGATTGTTTGTCTGAAAATTACAAATATGTCATGGTTTATAGTTTTTGCTCCAAATCTTTTAATTTCCTTTGTTGAACTTAGAAGAAGACATTTTTGATGAACATTTCTATTTAAACAGCTTAAGTATTTAAATTATTTATTGGCTATTTAGTGATTAAATCGCACTTTGTTTAATGTTCTGAATTACAGAGCATGTCATGTACATTTAAGTATTTGCAACTACATACCCTATACATTCTCAGTGGTGGAAAGAGTACTCAAGTAAAAGTACCATTACTTTCCTAAAATTGTAGTGTGAGCAGAGTAAAAGTATCTGTTGTGAATATTATTTAAAGTACGAGTAAAAAGTAGACCTTTCAAAAGTACTCAAGAGTAGTGAGTAGTAAGTTTTACTCTGTAAAGCAGGTCGCACACCAGAAGTGCTGCTCGGCGCCGCGACACGGCGCGCACATGACAGTTTAAAGTATCGCACACCAGACGCGCACATTCGAATGATATTTAACATGAAACTAATCAGATGGCGCTCTGTGGCGCGGCTGAAAAATTAACTGTGTCCTGAGCCGTGGACGGGCGCCGCCGACAGCCGCCGACTTGCGGCGCCGGTGTGTGTATCCTGATAGAAACCTATGTTTAGAATTCTAAAATGCATGGCGCTGCGTGGCGCTGCGCGGTGCGCCGCCGAGCGGCGCTTCTGGTGTGCGACCTGCTTAAGCTGATGCATTTACATGTAATTTGTGGATGTGTGTAAACGTAACATTCTGTAGTGCATTTAGTTATTGCCCAGCAGGCAAACAACATCATAAGACGTTAATATTAGGTTAGATTTAGGTTGTGACGTCAGGTGATCAAAATTCAATGTCTAGCCAGCACTAAGGACAACGTTATTTTGATGTCCAGTAATGACGTGAAGTGACGTTGATATTTGGTTGATTTTAGGTTGTGTTGGAAAGTGACCAAAATCCAATGTCAAGCATTATTGACATTAAATAATGAAATTGATACGTCAGGTATGGCAACCAAAATCCATCAAAAATCTAATATTGAAAACAAATAGCACCTCCACTTAAAATACCCGGCAGGCAATCCCAAGTTTACATATCTCACAGTTTGCTATGGCATAGTCGTTAATCACAGACATACTCGTGCTTTCCGCTTCAAGCTGCCTCTGTGTTCTACTCTGCAGACCTTTAACCAATAGTGTCTCTGCAACAAAGTGATGTCATGCCGCACACGTTGCTGTTTCTGTGTGAAGTCAAGAAAGAGGTCTAACTCTGTGCCACGTTGAATATATATATATATATATATATATATATATATATTTAAGTCCTGATCGGGAGCTAATGTCCGATTCTGATCTGCAACCACATGATTGGGCCAGATTTCCAGTCACTTGATCGGATCTGGACATCCCTACATAATAACCAATGATACAAAAGGCAAGTATTAAAGAATTACGAACATTAGTGTATCGTTCTTTATGTCAGATATGTCATGTTGTTTATTCAACAAATGGATTTTCATCTCCCATTATTTGCAATAACCTTTTCACACAAATGCAAAACCGCTTCAACCGCCAGTGCAAAAACTTTTTGTTTGAAATTTGCCATTTCCATCACTCACATCACATCATCCTTTCTCATGCGATGCTTCAAAATGCACATTAACACTGGATGATGAAAACCCAGCTAACCATCAAATATACTGGAGTACATATATTACCCATTTCGCTCTCTTTTGCTATAGTTCAGTTTGCATTATTAAAACCAATTCTGCACCAGCAGACACATGCATTCATTCATTCATTCGATCATTCATTCATTCATTCATTCATTCATTCATTCATTCATTCATTCATTCATTCATTCATTCGTTCGTTCGTTCGTTCATTCATTCATTCATTCATTCATTCATTCTCCTTCGGCTTAGTCTCTGATTTATCAGTGGATGCCACAGCAGAATAAATCGGCAACTTTTATGGCATATGTTTTACGCAGCAGATGTCCTTCCAGGACACACACACACACACACACACACACACACGCACACACACACACTACGGGCAATTTTTGTTTTACCCAATTCACCTTAAGCACATGTCTTTGGACTGTGGGGCAAACTGGAGAACCTGGAAGAAACCCACGCGAACATGGGAATAACATGCAAACTCCACACAGAAATGCAAACGGGTCAGGGCCAGGACTCGAACCAGTGACCTTCTTGCTATGAGGCGACAGCACTAACCACTGAGCCGCCATGTCACCACCAGTAGACACAGAACAATGCAAATCAATCACCCAATTACAGTATGTCACTGCTCAGATATTCCAGGACCCAACAAATTACAACATGTTCAGTTGGTTAAAACAAACAGCAGCCATTAGCAAGAGACGCTGACAACGCTTACACAATGATCCGACAAAACTCAACAATGTTTTACCATTGTGTGACGTATGTTAATGAACTCAACTGGCCTTTATACGTATCCACTTTCCCTTTATGCACAAATGGTCACATCCTTTTACAATTTCCACACACACTGAAGGCCAAAGTAAGACATTGACCAACAGTCATTAAAGACAGAGAGTCACTGCTGGTGCTGTTTAAACCAGAGATTTTCCCAACTCTACTTTGTTTGATAAACCACAAGAGGAGAGAAGGTTCTTGTTAAGTGATCACGTGTTGCGCCACACTGAAACACTATTTAGCTACCCTGAAAAACAAAACTAAATCTGCTGCATTGAAAAGGAAAATTTTGCCTCAGTTCATAGACTAACAGAGCATGTTTCCTCAGCTTTTAGTCCAAATATGCTACGAGATATGTTAGAGGATCATTAATTTAGCAGCAGTGGCAAATTTACACAAACCACTTCAAATTAGCTTTGACAGATGATTCGATTTAGCAGCACAATCAAGCCATTTTCCTGTATGTCTGTCATTGAGGTTAATGTGATCAAGGCGGATAGACAGACAGACAGGCGCATGGGAAAATATTGTAACGACAGAATGTTTGAGGCTACTTGTAAATGTTTGAGGCAATGTAAACACAGCGACGCACGTAATTCACACGCTGAGACAAATATTGACTAACACTAAACTCCCACACATGCTCATAAAGCCAGAGTGGAAGCTGTTGGCTGGTTACATTGTGATTACACACAAACGTAAACTTGAATCTGCACATGCTCAGTGAGACGGCTGGAGAGCTTCCATTCTGACTCTTTCATCCACCTATAGTTTTTTTGTATACCTGTTTTTGTATAACTGTATACAGCTACATATACAGTACTAATAGCAATACAATATTTTTTATATTTTAGGTGGCCTGTATTGCTTCTTTATATCCACATATAAGCCCTATATGTACAGTACATACAAGATATGTCTCCTACATAGCTCATATCTCATTTTGGCAACTTTATACATAATGCCTAGCTCAAATTTTCTATTATCAAAGCAATGTATATAAAAAAATGCAAAAAACATATGTATGTACGAACACTTGAAATTGGTATCACGTGTAATTGGCATGTTATGGAATTTAACTATGGCAAATAAATGAGAGCCCACATGGAAAGAACCTATATAAACATAAATGTTTTTTTATATAGGTTTTGATATAGGTGTTTAATATATGTGACATACAGGGCTTGACATTAACACCTGCCAGCCCACCAAATGTGGGTGGATTTCAGCTGTGGCGGGTTAGACAAACACTCCCACTAATAATTTTTAAAAAATAATTAAAACATTTTAGTTTTCTTAAAAGCAGAATTCAACAATAAGGATGACCCAATATGCGTGCCAGTGTGATCTTAGAATCGAGAAGCAGCATGACTGACAAAAATAATTGTGTTCACGCAAGCAAAAGAGATTAATACAGACTGAGAGGATGATCACAGGTGATGTGATGCGAGCGACTTTAAAAAGTGTGCGCGTTACTGTTTCCTTGCATGAAGCAACTGTTCCTGGAAATGCAAACAGTGTGATAAGTTTGAAATAGACTGGACAAAAAGCTAACTAAAGTGTGGCTAGTGAAACTGGCGAGTGGCTAGTAATGTTGGAAATCTACTAGCCAAAGTGGCTGGTGATCAAAAAAGTTAATGTTAAGCCCTGGAGACGTACATAAAATTGACTGTTTTCCTATATTATATGCACATATAATATATAAAAACAGCCAATTTTATAAGTCACATATATTGAAAATCTATATCAAAACCTTTATTTAAACATATGTTTATATGGGTGTTTTTTCATGTGGAAAAAACACTAGAACATTAACTACGTAAGTGGTTCTGTCACTATGTTTAATCCTTTCTGTGTTTATAGTTAATGGCACATGCACTGTAATGTGTTTTATATGAATTTTTAAATAAAAACAGCAAAATGTTTATTAAGAGTAACATTTTCTCTGGAGAAAACTGCTGTGCTGATGAGGTGAGCGCTGAGGAAACCCAATTGCTACTCCATGACATTGGGGTACATGTGATACAAGTGTATTGATAGCAAAGAACTGTAAATAAGCAGATATTATAACACACGACATCGATATACACACCCCTTGCTCTCTTACTCTGCACAGCTGTTTTGCTGATCAAATGAAAAAAAGATGGAGAAGAGCAGAATTCTGCCGCCGTTTTCATCTAAAATATAAAAGGGGACTGCAGTAATTTAGTCTAAAGTTTAGGAACTAATTGCAAAAGTTTTATGGGGGTGGAGTAGAAATAATGGGGGGGCTACAATCTCTAATTAGCAGTTTTTCATATTTGATTCATGTTTTTAGTTGTTACTAAAAAATCTAATGTGGAAAGTGTAGAATGAGCTTCTGAACGTCAGAACACTGCGAAAAGTGGCAGAACATGTGTGAAAAGCTGGCAAACATGATGCTTGTGATTTATGAATTTAGTACAGATACGGTAAAGTAGTAATTGCTACTCCATGGCATCACGACCTGAAAGTGTGTAATAAAGAGATACTGTTCTATGTGTTTTGTATTTATCAGTTGCTGCGATCACAGCTCGTAATTACTGTAATTTTGAGATGACAGCATGTGATGTACTCTGAGCTGTTGGCATCTTCAAACTTAGAATTATGCTTTTCTATGACAACACAATAAACATCTAAACATAAAATATATATACTGTGCCTAAATGAATATGTAGCACTCAGCATGTGGTACAGTGGTCACAAAGTCGGAGTTTAGAAAATTGATTAGGAGTTGTATCCCTAATCTAAATGTCATATAATTTTGTTATTTGTATTAATGGCTTTTAGGCACCTGCTTTCCTCATTAATTAATGAACTCCAATAAAGAATAAACACTCAAAATTAACCAACATTAATTTTTCACATGATGCCATAGAAAACCATTACATACAGTTCAAGTCAGAATTATTAAACCCACTAAATTAGCCCGCCTGAATTATCAGCCCCCGTTTATTTTTTCCCCAATTTTTTTCTAACAGAGAGAAGATTTTTTTCAACACATTTTTAAACATAATAGTTTTAATAACTCATTTCTAATAACTGATTTATTTTATCTTTGCCATGATGACAGTACATAATATTTGACTAGATATTTTTCAAGACCCTTCTAAACAGCTTAAAGTGACATTTAAAGACTTAACTAAGTTAATTAGGTTAACTAGGCAGGTTAGGGTAATTAGGCAAGTTATGGTATAAAAATGGTTTGTTCTGTAGACTATCAAGAAAAAATATAGCTTAAAGGGGTTAATAATTTTGACCTTAAAATGACGTTTAAAAAAATAAAACTGCCTTTATTCTTGCTGAAATAAAACAAATAAGACTTTCTCCATGAAACATATTACCAGACATACTGTGAAAATTTCCTTGCTTTGTTAAACATCATTTTGGAAATATTTAAAAAAGAAAAAAAAATTCAAAGGGGGGCTAATAATTCTGACTTCAACTGTATATAAACATACATAAAACTCCACTTTAAAGAACCTTTTAAAATACTTATTAATAGATCTTTAAAGGTGTGTAATATAGCAAGCATGACAGTCAGACTGTTGAGCTCATTTCTTTTGTGTCACAAGAGCTTAACAAAGTTGTACTTAGTATATTAAGATACAGTATAATAGAAATTTCAGGAATCATTCTAATATGCCGATTTAGTGTTCAAGAAACATCTACACTGAAAAAAAAATGATTCTGCAAAATTGTTGCAAACAATTTATATGTGTTGAATTTAAACAAATTACATTTATTAATGTGCTACTTAATTTGTTTGTTTAAATTCAGCCCAAATACATAGTTTATCTTAACTTATAATATTGCGTTTATACAACAGTTCAACAACACAACCGTGTATATAAAAAAAGAAAATCAAATACTCAGATTCTCAAAATCCTTTTGTATGAGGAACTATTTTCTTCCGCCATTCATTCACATCTGTAGCTGTTGCTACTTCACAAACGTCACTTTTACTATTACACTTTACTATTATGAGCTACTATTTGAATGATTTTCTAGCGTAATGTCTAAAGTGATGACAAAACAGTTGATTTTGCTCACATTTTGAGATTATAAGGCTGAACGGCATGAAATACCAGTCTGATCTCACAAGGAAACTTAAGTATTTTACGTTTTGTCAGTTTAGTGGCTAAGTGGGGTTCAGTTATACGAAAATGTACAATTTTAAAAAGGAGGCATGCCATCATACGAATTAGCTACTAAATCAAAACGTTAGGAATTGCCGTGATATTGCGATGGAAATGCCTGTTGCAATCAAAAAATCACAATAATTAACCCTGAAAAAACCAAAACAACGCAATCCCTACCAGATTACTGTTGTTTGTGATGAAGAAAAACGCTAAACACATTAACACACGATAAACTCACGCATTTCTTCTTTCTTTCTGTCAACTGAAGTAGTCTGCAAATCTAGTCTAGCAAAAACAGATGTCTAATTAGAAACAGATAGCCAACCAAAGAGTAACTCAGGGTTATACAAAGAGTGGCCAATACAAAATACATACATTCCTGATATGTCAGTCCCATCTCACACTCAGAACACTACAATTACTATGGTATAAACGCAACACTACAACCTTAAATTTTTTTTTACCATTTTATAATAATTTGATCAGCTGTAGTTTAAAATTACGCTGAATTTTTCCTCTCCTGTAAGAGCTTATTATGCGTTTTCTGTCGGTTTCGTTTTTGGTCTGCTCAATGACAGGCTGGCCATCGATGCGCTCTCTCAGAAACTATAAATATTTAAATTAGGCACTATCCTTATAAATAAACTGCAGTTGCAATCTAAACAGCTACATTCTCCACTAAAAAAGCCTCAAAAGTACATTATGTTGTTTGTTTACACCTAATGTGGAAATTTGTCTCGGACTCTAAGCCCACATTTACATTCACTGAACAGAAACAGACATCCACAAACACAAATTAACACAAACATTCAATTAATAACAAACATTACATATTTAAAAGTCTACAATTATATCTGCACACAGGCAGCCTGTATCATCGACCAGGTTCAAGAACCAGACAGAACTGTTGTATAAATATATATACATATATATATATATATATATATATATATATATATATATATATATATATATATATATATATATATATATATATATATATATATATATAGTTTTTTTCTGAATATTTTGAATAAACAAAGGTAATAAAACACAGCATTTATTTGGAAGAGACACCTTTTTTAACATTTTAACATTTTTAATAATTTAAGAAATAATCTTAAACTGTAGAAGAGCGGTGCATTTTTTATTTTATTTTTTTATTATTATTATTTTTTGACAAACATTACTTTCCAGAGTATTTGATATATAAACTGCATGTATGTAATGAACAGAGAATTTCAAGATTTGTTATTAAAGAGAGCTTGACTAAACGCCACGAAAATTAAATGCCAACAAATCCTTGTCCTTTGACCCTTTACTGGCCTCTCTGTCCATTATTATTGGGAATTTAAAAAAAAAAATTCAAAGCACGAGTGGAATGGAGGGAATCCTCTTGGCATTAAAAGAAAGCTCCTGCTATAATTGTGTGGCCCAACATGAAACATATGCGTTTAACAAGTCTAGAAAGAAAAGTTGTGATAAAGAAAACAGTTGAGTTTTATTTAGTTATTATTTTCACACACTAATTACACAGCAGCTACACTTAACTTGATATTTATAATAATAAATTACCATTTTTGAATGCATACTGTGCCAAACTGACCTTGGGACTTTAACACACTTCAGACATTACGATGAAAAGATTACAAACTCTCTGAAACCGTATCCTGTTCACCTCTCTGAAGGTCAGATTCCAAATTCCTTCTGAAACAGAGCGCACACCCCCTCCATGAAATGCAGAGTAGAGAATGCAGGAAAAATAGAGAATGCAGGAAAGGCTATACGACAACCCCATAAACTGGGTGCAAGGGCATGGATGTTACATTATGTGTGCAAATAAAGACCTATATACCTCATAAATGTTGGCCAAAAGTAATTACCAGAGAGGACATTTGCAAAACATTTGCTTTTAATGACTCTACAAGTTTAATTAACCCATCAGATTGAGGAACACGCTATATTGAAAACAGGAAAAGAGTCAATTTAAAATATTTAAATAACAATTATTATTTAATATAAGCAAACTATGTCAGTTATTGATATTTTTTTCAACTCAGGCTCATTATTGAAATGTACCCTTGTATAAATTTCTAGAGAGCGCAAAATATGTCCAAGGAGGTCAGTTTTTTTTTTTTTGCAGTTTTTGTATTCACAAACACACCAGAGGCCGCTGTGAACACTTTTTCAAATCTCATATTTCTCTAGCTCCTGCTCATATTGTGTAAATCCACCAGAGGCCACTGTTGACTGACTGACCGACCGATAACCTCACCCACCCCTTCCCTAAAACAACCAATAGTGTTTTCAAAAGCATTGATTGACTCGATCACCTCTTTGCCTAAATCCAACCGACAGTGTTTTTAAAAGCAATCCATAAAAAAAAGCCCTCACGACCGCCTGATTTTTTCCAGAATTTCATATCTTACCCCTTCCTCACCCTGCTATTTACTTGTTTGTTTTATTTTTTGCCTTTAGTTTTTGTTTTACCTGCTTTTTGGAACCGTTCTTTGTCAGACTCAAACCCTGTCGTCGAAGTCAACTCCTCTCAGCGTCTCAAGTTCGCCGACATACGCACCAAGCCACTGGGTAAACTGGTAACAACGAAAAGCCATAAGTCGTCAGCTAATAGCGTGAAAAGCTACAGAATCATACTGCCCGTAGCATTGGTTTTAAAGACAGAATGTAGCCATACGTAGTTCTGACAATTTACGCTCTCTAGAAATATATACAAGAGTGCAGTGTTGATTTTTATTAGTTCTTGGTTGTATTTGACTGGCAGTCATTCTCTTGCACAGTAATTGTATCTTTGGCAGCAATTACAGCCTCAAGTCTTTTTGAATATGATGCCACAAGCTTGGCAAACCTGTCTTTGGGAATTTTTGCCCATTCCTCTTTGCAGTAACTCTCAAGCTCTGTCAGGTTAGATGGAAAGCGATGATGTACAGTCATTTTCAGATCTCTCCAGAAATGTTCAATAGGATTTAGGTCTGGGCTCTGGCTGGGCCACTCAAGGACATTCACGAGTTGCTGTGAAGCCACCCCATTAATATTTTGGCGGTGTGCTTTGGGTCATTGTCCTGCTGAAAGATGAACAGTCGCCCCAGTCTGAGGTCAAGAGCACTCTAAAGCAGGTTTTCGTTCAGGAAGCCTCTGTACATTGCTGCATTCAGATTTCACTCTATCCTGAATAGTCTTCTAGTTCTTGCTGCTGAAAAACATCAGCACAGCATGATGCTGCCACCAACATGCTTCACTGTAGTGATGGTATTAGCCTGGTGATGAGTGGTGCCTGGTTTTCTTCAAACGTAACACCTGGCACTCACTCCAACTCCAGTTCAATTTTGTTTCTTATGGTCCTTCAGATTCCTTTTGGCAAATTCCAGGCGGGAGTGGCTTCTGTCTGGTCACTTTACCATACAGCCCTGATTGGTGGATTGCTGCACAGATGGTTGTCCTTTTGTAAGGTTCTCCTCTCTCCACAGAAGAATGCTGGAGCTTAGACAGAGTGACCACTGAGTCTAAAGACAATTCCTTTGTCTTCATGCTTGGTTTGTGCTTTGACATACACTGTCAACCCTGGGACCTTATATAGACTAGAGCTGCACGATTCTGGCTAAAATGAGAATTGAGTTTTTTTGCTTAAACCAAAGATCCCAATTTTCTCACGATTCTGTAGATGTAAAATAAAGGTTAATATGAGTCGGCAAGTATTAATTTTTTTTCACAAACATGGTAAAACAACAATAATAATATTGTGTTTCGGTCTACTGGTTTCTATAAATAATTATATTCTACTTATAATAATTTTGATGTTGAATTATGTTATATTATATTATATATATACTCTTGCAATCTGTCATTGACAACATTATTTTATTCACTTGTGAAATCAACATTTTATAGACTAGTGTTGTTATACTGACACTGTAAACATTTATTTTCATGCACAACTCTGTTTTCGTTATGAAAGAAAAAACATCAAATGCTTGTCGCAGTTATAACTCTAAAATGGGATATGATTATTTAAATGATGTGCACGCTTACGGTTTCATTTTCACTGCTAAGTGCTGTACATACCACTACATGGCTCACAAACGATCACTCTGTACCACAAACTGAATATTATTCACAACTTTATTACCTGTTATTCACAGCCTATGCTGGTTCTGTTCATTAAAGTAGATGCGTGCGCGTCTATCATTAAGTAGAGAGCGAGCCCGCCCTATCTGGTAAAAGCTAATGGTCAGCAGCTCACGTCACGTTTGATTTCCCGCCCGCGAATACAGCATTACATAAAGACAAACATGACATTTTTGGGGTGAATTATAAATACAGTATGTGACTGTTTTAACATCATTTGCAGGTGTCCAATGTGTGTATGCTGAGCAATGTGTGTGAAACAATGAAAAGTCTCGTTCAGTCACCTTTGCTTCTCTCCTGAACATGAAAATATGATTGACAGAATCGTAGAAATGCTGGATTAAGATCTTCTAGGACAGGGGTGACCAATCCTGTTCCTGTAGAGCCACCTTCCTGCAGATTTCAGTTGCAACCCATATTAAACACACCTGCCTGTAATTATCACATGGTGCTCAGGTTCTAATTAATTGGTTCAGGTGTGTTTGATATGGGTAGCAACTGAAATCTGCAGGAAGGTGGCTCTACAGGAACAGGATTGGCCACCCCTGTTCTATAGGGGGTTGAATCGAGATTGTGATCTTGTCCAATCCACTGAATTTACCAATTCAAACAGAATGTACCTGAGCTCAATTTACAGCATCACGACAAAATCTGTGATTACTAATGTACATGTGATTTTTTAGGTTTTTTACATTTAATAAATTTGCAACATTTCACATTGTCAATATGGGGTATTTTGTGTAGAATTTGAGGAAATAAATGAATGTAATCCATTTTGGAATAAGGGTGTAACATAAAAAAGTGGAAATAGTGAAGTGCTATGAATACTTTTAGACACACACACACACACACACACACACACGCACACACACACACACACACATTCACACACACACACACATATATATATATATATATATATATATATATATATATATATATATATATATATATAGAGAGAGAGAGAGAGAGAGAGAGAGAGAGAGAGAGAGAGAGAGAGAGAGAGAATGTGTTTAGTATATGCAAAGCAAAAATCTCTACCATAATATTTAGATTTTAATGGAACAAAGAGACCTTTGACGATGAACAATTTATTACTTTTTAGTGGCTCCTATAGCGTAAATATTGCAGCAGTGTAAAATGTGATTAGTTGAATTTACTTTAAAAAGTGAGTCAACCCATTGCCTTAAAATGATTAAATAAATGCACAAAATTGTAAAAAAAAAAATAAAATATGTTACGGCAACAGTTTCCAAGTCAAAATGGGTTTGCTTACTTTTACAAGCAAAGATATTTTGTCACTTTTAGGGCAATGAGTTTACTTGCTTATTAAAAGTATCTTTTTGCAGTGTAATCTCTCATGCATTGTGTTCAAGGGTGTGCTAAAATCCATTTATCCTCTTTATTTCTAGGACTTGGCTGAGAGATCTGTGACAACAGAGAACAAACATACAACAAAAATTCTGATTCTGATTCGGATTCTGAACTCCCTCCAATAGTGAGGGTGTGACGAAGAATGTACATGGACTGAAAGCAAAGAGGTCATCTTGGAAAATATAAACACCTCAACTTAAATGCATGTCCAGAAACAACAGTGTCATCAAAAGGGATTCCAGAGACTGTAGGAAAGATCCACATAGCAAATCTACAATGTTTAGATCTTGCTTATCTTCCACCATGCCAGGATTCTCAGCAGCTGGAAAACTCCCCCGAGATGCCACTAATGTGTTTGTTTGATAAAGTAGGGATCAAGAAGACTGTACTGTATTGAGGAGCAAACAGTATTCCATAAACTTGCTCTTCCTGGAAACTCTGTCTGTCTTAATGAGTTGGCTTTGGTAAAAAGGAAACATGGCGCTCGCAGACTTTGCAGACCTTTCAAGTGCTGCTCTGGAATCCCATCAATCCATGCACTCATCCTCGTCGTCTACATTCTCTGTGTGCCACAGTGATGGGGAAACTGCACTACAAAGTATTTCTGTGGCTTCTCCACATGAATTCTCATTTCAAAAACCATCCCCCCCAGCTGTGGAGGTAAACAGAATCTGAAGTAAACAGGATGACTACTGCACAAATCTATTTAAAGTAGTGTCTGATCCCACAGCAGCAGAATACAGTTGTCAGTCCTCTATGTAAAAATCGTGTCTGTACCCCTGATCAGACTCGTTCAACCTTCTCCCAAATTACTCCACCCCTGGGAGTGACAGTTGCATTCTAAAGAACTTTACTGAACAACTGTTTGTCCATCACATCACATTGTGCAAAAAAAGCCGCCATGTCTGGCAAATATGTGTTAAGTATGGCGGATCCTGTTCTGTCAGTCACTGTTGACGTTGTGTCAAGCCAACACCAGGGGTCTTCAAAAAACATGGCACACCTAGAACTGCATTTGAGTTGGGCCAGCACAAGGGGGTGCAGTCCTTCCAGCACATAGATGTGATGTACGGTCTCATTCAAGAAGGTAGTCAACAACTTCGTGGAACTGAACTTACCACCTTCCTGATGATAACCCAGGTGGGTTTACACTGATAAAGTGTAAGACTCTACGGCAGAGGTGTCAAATCCAGTTTAGCTTTAACAATAATCAAACCCACCTGATTAAACTAATTGAGTCCATTAGGTTTGTTTGAAATCTACAGGTAAGTGTGTTGAAGCAGGGTTGGAACTAAACTTTGCAGAGCTGCGTCCCTCCAGGAACTGGAATTGACACCTATGCTCTGTAGAGAGGGACATATTGTGCGATAAACCCTTGTGAATTGACCTGACATTCTAGAAATAAGACAACCAAGTACTCAGCCCAGGCTTCTTGGTAATATATGAAATATCAGGTAATATCAGCCTACATTTTTGTGCAAGGTAAAGAATGGTATTTCAGGAAATACTAGAGGACGATGTCTACATATTTATAAATCTCAAATACATATGATTCATTCATTGATTGTCCTTCTGCTTAGTCTCAATTTCAGAGGTCATCACAGTGAAATAAACTGCCAACTATTCCAGCATATGTTTTACGCAGCAGATGCCCTTCCAGCCGCAACCCGGTACTGGGAAACACCCATACACCCTCATTTACACACACAATCACACACTATTACCAATTAGTTTAATCAATTTACCTACAACTCATCTTTGGACTGTGGGGGAAACTGGAGCACCTGGAGGAAACCTACGTGAACACGGGCAGAACATGCTAATTTCACACAGAAATTGTCCCAGCTGGCACTCCAACCAACGACCTTCTTGCTGTGGGGCGACTAAACACTGAGCCACCATGGCGCCCTATGTTTTGTTATTCATTTCAGATACAGTTTTGATGTCCACGATAAGGTGGGGTTTGTCATATAGATCCATTAGATCAGTGTTTTAAAAATAAAAGGCCTTTCATCTACTTTGTAGAATTGTGCTTCAATTAACTCTAACCTGATAGCTCTGAATCACAAGTACAACACCGTACAAAGTGAGCTACCGAGAAAATTGACCACACCAGAAAAAGTTGTCCATATGAAGAGAGGTGAGGCAAAACTTATTTGATTACAAATCATAGACATTGTTAAGCTTGGGTTATACTTCTGGGTCAAGTGATCAGCGTGACCCACGGCAGAAGCCAAGCCCGTTGCTGTGCATTTATACTTCTGCGCACTTTTGTGATCCTCTGTAATAGCGTTTCCTAAAACACTAGTTGGCAGTGAGGTGTTTATGTTCCTCCGTGTTGAGTTTTTCGCTGGTGTTTTGCTTTTTCTTAATGCTTCCTTATGTATAAGTAGCTCAAACTCGCTCAGTCCGAGGCAGAAACCGACAGACGTGCAACAACTTTAACCATAAGGTAAACACAAAACAAGACTTTCCATCTGGAGCTCCAACACTTGTAAACACTCGCTCCAACGGACTCGCGTGCATGGCTCCCGGTCCCGCCCACAGTCGTCAGTGCTACCAAGCCGACCAATTATTGAGCTTGCGCTATGCATCGTTGCAATGTGTAGTTTAATTTTTTGAGAGGTGCACGTTAGCGACGCTGACGGCCACGGTGAGGGCTATGCATCCAAGAGTAGGCTGCGCTGTAGCATTCGTTTGTGCTTGATGCAGAAGTATACATCAGCCTTTAGACTTTTTTAGGTATTTATTTGGTGTTGTGCAAGTGACTATTTCAAAATAATCCTTTCCCTGTAAATATTATGAAAAGAGACAGAAGCTGTTGGCTTCAAATTGCCCTGTAGAGTTAAATTCGCCAAAAACCTGCAATCAAACGTATGCTTAAGTACACTTTTCACAAAATGTAGGCTGAGGCACATATTTTCAACAAGCCTGTGTTGGAAGTATTAGACAGAGACATCCTCTAAGATGTACTAAGAAGATAGTGGATGACTGTATTGAGGAAAAATGCAGGGCTCATTGAGAGGGAAAACCAAACAGTGCAATATCTCATATGAGGAACTACTATATTTGGAGCCCTAAACCATCTGCAAGACCTAAATGAGAGTCCTGGATTCACAGCTTACTAGGGTCTATAGATCAGAGAGAGAGGAAAGTTACAAATGATTCTTACCTGTTAGTACCAAAACTCAGGTCAGTCAACAGCTGATCACATGAAGCTGTTTGTGCTGTATGAATCGATATGTAGGGGATGTACTGGACACAACAGAGGGTCTCCTGAAGATGGTAGAAACCACTGCATATCTTCATGTGTGTCAATTCATACATTAATATAGTGGGCTGATGTCTTATAGTTTTAGATGCAAACTTTGATCAATAAAAATTGTTATCGGCTGAAAGAGAAAAAATTCAGATCTGCATATATTGTGATGATGATGATGATGATGTGTTTTCCCAGTGTCACTTTAAAACATGTCTGGATCCAGAAACTGGATCTTAGATGATGACAGTGAAAAAACAACAAGAGAGGTTTTTACAGCAGAAGGGTTGGATTGGATTTAACACTCAGATTGAAAGCACTAGATGTACCATTTTGGCCAAATAACAGAAGCAAATAAATGGAGGGTTAGCGCTGATTCACAAGATCTTATTACTTCTTACTTATTTTTTACATGTTCATACACAGGCTACAAATCCTCATTTTAATGGTTGTACCATTCACATGACTAAATAGACCATCTTTTATTAGGTAATGTTGAGTTAATATCATCACGACAGAGTATCATATTGTTCTGCATTGCAATGTAAGAAGCATCAGGGTTTTGGCTCATAATTTATTCAGGCTTTTGCTTAGACTTGCCAGAATTCGCTGTACAATACCTCTCTCTGTTGGCCTCTGTGCTCAAAAAACAACTCTGAACTTAGACATTCCATCCCTGTCCAGCAGATATGCCACGGGGCCCATCTTGTGTCATTGTATATTTCCTTTTCATTTTCTTTCTGCATGACACAGGTCTACAGATACACAGCTGACCTCTTCCACTAATAAATTAACATTTAAACATATCGCTCTCGCATGCCGGCCGGGTGGGTCAATCGACCTCGATGAGTGAATCTGAGAACCGAGGGCCCCACGGTGCTTAAACGTTGTGTCTGATTTTGCGCTGTTAGGTGATGTTATTTTAGCCGGTGTTTGACTTCTGTGGCTGAGCACAGGGCAAGACTTGTTAGTTTAGGCTCCTGCCCTTCCGCCAATGTTGTTAGCCATATTCAAAGCCACCCTCAGCATCTTAGAAGACTCTTTGCTTCTCAGCTTTTGGAAACAGCGTGGTAGAGCGTCCCCCACCTGAAGTGTTTTGCTCAGAGAAGCATCTGATTCCACTCTGTGGTGGAAACTTTTGAACTTCGGCTTTAAATGAATCTCACTCTTTTGATTGAGGAGCATGGAAATGTATTTGACTTACTAAATAAGAGGATCACCAGGCGCATAAAGCAGCAGGATGAATTAGAAAGTGTGCATCTTTTCAGCCCACAGTTATATGATAGAGAATTAGCTTGCGGTTTCACTCAGCCAGATTTTAGAGGGCACTACAGTGAAAGAGACTCAACAGAGGATCATAATGTTGATGTTGGCACATCTATTAAATATAAATAATTTATTAAATCAATGATAGTACACATAATGAGCATAGAATAACAACAAAAATTAATGGCAACCTCTCTCCCCCGTAATATGCGGTATCAGCCTTTACGTGTGGGTTTTTAAATTCAGTGTGTTGGTGATTCCGGACATCGTAAACAATGTCATTAATCTGTGTGAGGAATGACAGCAGGTACAAAAACAAATACTCAGAGCACGACCTATGAAAATGTCACACTAAGATACAACATTCCTATATTTACAAGTGGTCTAAAATCAATGCAGTACCTGAATTGAGTGCAGATAAGCACTCTTATCTTACATCGCAATATTCTGTGGTTTTAAGACACATTTAAACATTAAGTACACTACCTGATAAAAGTCTTGTCAGACTCACCATTCCAAGTTTTAGGAAAAACAAATAATAACTTGTCTTCTAGTTGATCATTTGGTATCGGAAGGGGCTTATATGAAAGGCGAAGGCCTCTAGATTATGCTTATTTTACCAAAATAAAATATGATCAAGCCTTGATTTTTAATAATTAAAAAACTGCACCATATTATTATGGTGCAGTGGAAAACAAATTAAAATTGTGTATGACTCCCATGTGACTCCTATCTGGTGACCAGGCTGGCCAATTCTAAAGCACCTTAACCTTTGCTTTCAGGAACTTTGATGTGGAGGCTGAAGGAGGAGCGCTATCATGCTGAAGAATTTACCCTGTCCTGCGGTTAGTATTGTAATGGGCAGCACAAATGTCTTGATACCTCAGGCTGTTGATGTTGCCATTCACTCATCCACATGTTGCCAAACTTGACTAATCTTTGTGAGAATCTTGGGTCCATTCAGGTTCCAATAGGTCTTCTGCAGTATTGGCGATGCAGTTCAACAGATGATTCATCAGAAAAAATCTAATTTCTGCAACTTTTCCAAATGATCAACTAGAAGTCAAATTATTATTTGTTGCTCTTACAACTGGAATTGACGACAAGACTTTTGTCAGGTAGTGTATGATACTGTTCTGATTATTACAATAGAATTCTGCAGTTCTGTCACTTTAATAGTGTGTGCTCTTTAAAGATGCCCTTTATGTGTACAACACATTAAGCTTCATTTCTGAGTGTAATATAGCTGTTTCAGTGTGTCAAACTTTTGCAATCAAAAAACACAAATTCCAGCTTTCCTCTATATCAGAGGGCACTGTTCCTGAACTGAATGTTTCTCCAACACTGCTATTGCATTCACAGGTTTGAATATCACGTCACAAAGATAATCATAATATGCCAAAATTAAGTTGTGTGCTTCACTGAACTAATATAGCTACTGTTACACAGTATTTATTTCCTTCACCCACTGCTATATTCCCAGACATAACTAATGTTATGCAAATTTGATGCTGTGTGATTTTGAATTTACTTTTTAAAAATAGAAACATAATAAGACCCCTTTAGAGATGAGAGCACTCTGATTGGGTCACAACAGGTAACGAAACAGCTAACAAAGTGACTGATTCTAATATTTTTACCCTTTTTTTTTTGTTGTTGGCCACTTCTTAATTCTCATTTAACTAGAATGATTAACACAATTAAAAAAAGTAACATGAATGATAAATGTATTACCATTTACAGTTATGATCCCTACCACTATAAAATAATCAGGATAATTTCAAGACCGTAGCCAGCCTGGTGAAAGGGGTTCTTTTTTCTCAAAATGTTGACTTTTTTTGCAGTTATTCACCTCATTTTCTATGATGTTTAAATACTTCAATAAGTGGCATTTTAAGCACTATTTTTAGCTAGATTCACTTGTTGTTTCCTCCCTTTTTGATGTACCTGTATTTATAGCTTTATAGATGTGATGTGGACTTCCATTTACTCACAGAATTGGAATGATTATAAAACTTTTTCTTGACGGACCTAGGTTTCTCTCAGGTTGGAACAACATGAGTGCAAGTAAATAAAAAAAGTGCATAAAACTAAACTGATATATTTGCTCACACACAAATGCCACTTAAGTACTGAAAGCTAGCACAGGAAACTGTTGGGACTGCATGAGAAGGAAGCCAGTGCTTTCATAGTACACCCCAGTGCTTTCAAGTATATCCCATCAACACAGCAAGAACGTTAAGTATTTATAAGCAGCAAAAAAATTAAAACGTTGGGCTACCAACAAGGCAATTCTTTGTACTAACAGTGTCCTCTCTGCATGGCAAGGTTTGGTCTTGAAAAGGTGTTACTGTAGCGTTTGACATGTAAAAACCTACAAAACATAAAGACATCATCACCACTCTGGAACGGAGGGCCGTTAAAAGTTTTCCAATCAGATCAGCTGCGGCATTAACACCTCATTGGGCTGCCGAGTGGGAGTGATTGACATCCAGCAGGAGAAATCTGTGAAAGCATTCGCTGCTCAACATCATCTCAGGTTATTAAAAAAACACATATAAGCTCTATGCATTAGTAGATTCCCACAATGGAAGTCATAACCGTGGCAGGACATAGTGGTATATTGAAAAGGCCAGCGGCAGCTGATTATGTAAGTGTTCTCTGTGCAGGGAGAGGTCAAAGAAAAACCGAGCTGAATGCTCTGAACTTTGAAGCTGATGAAATGCAATCATGCATAATTACTGTAAAGTTTCTTAATCGTCTAGGCTTTAATGATGCATTCTTAATGCCACGTTCTCACTGTTTATAGATCGAGACATATCATTACAATCTGGGACGCAAAACTACTTAAACTTGGAAAAAGTACTTTTTGATTAAGTATTGGCAATGAATGACTGTAAACCATTTTGAGAAGTTTCAGAGGACATGTAGGCTGTCATATATGTAACGAGACTAGTCGGATGAACCAAACTTATTTTCAAATAAGTAATTCTAAACATTTTTTTAGTTAAATAATAATAAATAAAAGTAAAAAAAAAACATTTATGGAAGAGTGGAGAGCATGATTTTATTAATTATTTGAATGGCTATTTTATTTACAGGTCAAGAACAAGGAAAATAATTAAACAAAACAACTTCTAAAATTTTGAATCTGAAAAAAAAGTGTAAATAAAGCACTAGTTTATACCATAAAAATCAGAACTTTAGGATGAGTTTTATCTGTAATTGATTATAAAAATTATCATAAAAATGTATGCAATAAAAATATATCATAAAAATTACTTGTGATTTATCAGTGTTTTCCATTCATTTCAACTTTCAAATTTAATTAATGGCAAACTGATCTCTGCTTTGACTTTTAAAGTTAAAAATTAACAAATTTATTTTGAGTTGAATGGAAAACCTAATCCTAACCCTAAACCCTAAACCTAACCTAACCTAACCTAATCTAACCTAACCTAAGCTAACCTAAACTAACCTAACCTAACCTAACCTAACCTAACCTAACTAAACCAAATCTAACCTAACCCTACACCTAAAACCATAAACTAACACTGAACCCCAACCCTGACCTAACTTAACCTAACCCTAAACCTTGACCCTAACCCTAAACACTAACCTAACCTCTAACCTATCTATAACCCTAACACCTAACCCTAATGCCCTATTCACACAGGGCTTCAACGCCTCAACGCTTCAACGCTTCCCATTCACTTTGAATGGGTGACGTTAGGCATTGCCGAACTGCATTGTGGATCCTTCGGCGCTGCTTCAGTGGCGTTGCTCGCTGCAGAAGGTGGGACTTTCTTAATATTTCAAGCGCCAATGAAAGCATCAGCCAATCAGATAGCTTTATGCAAATACACCAGCTCAGACAGTAGCCGATTGCTGACTAATTTTAGTGGCTGACACTGCTATGACGATCGCATCAGCCCCAACTTTAGACAAGCCCTCTGTCAAGCGTTGACGCTGAAGACCCATGTGAATGGGGCGAAACTCTAACCCCAACCTAACCCCTTAAGCCTAACCTGTAACAGTAAACCCTAACCTAACCCTAACCCCCTAAACTTCACACCTAACCATAACATAGCCCTAACCCAGACAATATATAGTTTTAAACTATTCATTAAAAATGTCAATACACTTTTCAGCATCAAAAGTAATTGGAGCAGAGATCAAGATCCCAGAATGAAATTCTAACGTGTAAATGAACATGAAACAATTGTGAGCCATGAGCTATAGAGAACTGTAGCTGATAAAAGATCTAAATGAGATATAAAGCCACAATTACAAGAGTCAAACTCTATGAAGTCACAACTGCAAGAAAAACACACTGTCAATACAAAGAATTTAAAGATATTGTGAAATACTGTGAGATATAAAGTCACCAATACCTTTTATTTATGTATTCTGAGGGGAAAACAGGCTTTTAAAATCTCTCTCCTTCTGTAATTTCAAGAATTTTGATGTCTAATTTTTCAACATCACAAATTCGTGTTTTTATAGAGGGAGTATGTTCAATGGCCCATTATCCCGCAGTCCGTGATTCTTCATTGAGGATTACAGCGCACTTACCTCAGTTCTTTCGCTGTAAGC
The DNA here is from genome assembly GCF_052040795.2 of Danio rerio. NCBI lineage: Eukaryota > Metazoa > Chordata > Actinopteri > Cypriniformes > Danionidae > Danio > Danio rerio. Next base: position 33,137,055 of record NC_141040.1, on the reverse strand, counting down.
TGAAGTCTTTGATGCCGTTTCCTTGTGTGTGGGATGCTGAACTGCAGCCAGTTCTTACTAAGGGAGTAAAGCAACCGTGTGTCCTCCCTGCTGCAGACTATCAAGGAAAACCTCCAACAGTGAGGTCTACGGAAAGATCATATCATCATTTAGAGCTGACTACATTTTTATTTCAATTTTAATTTGATATAAATATTAATAATAACCCAAATGGCCTGTAAACATTTGCTCAGTCTCATAAATCGCATTTTGTAGTTCTGGTTTATGGCGTTTCTAAGCTCCTGCTTTTCAGGACTACCCTACAGTGTTCAAGAGCCAGCGTTTTCCATTAATACGATGTTTGGAAGTCCCGCTTGGCATGTGGTCATCGCTTTCATCAGCCAGACGGGTCAGGGTGACTGGCACCTCCTCTGCTCTGGCACTGTCTGTAGGAGTCTGAGACTGTTCAAAGCTGCAGCCGGGCACAAAGGGGAGTCTTGTTCCCATCCACTCACTGACCTGAGACCAGACACGAAGCTCTCGCTGACTGCAGGGGAGAGTGAAATCAAAGACAGAGTCCTGCCACCTTCACAAAATGCTGCATCGGTGAATGTTAGGGTCAGACGTCACCGCTGAGAGAAGCTTTGGCCATGAGTAAAGCTTCGGCCCTGACAAATCCTCTTAAGAAATCTGTTGGAAGAAAAAACAAGACAACTCTGTACTCAGTATAAATACAGTTACACCTGAATGTTCCGGGAGTAAATTGCCTACAGAATGCATATTGAAAAATAAATAGACATAGTGTTGAAGGCAAATTAGTCATATGATTTGGATTTTATTGTTATTTACAGAAACAGTACTGAAAAGTTACTGTTTATTTAGACTTTTAGATAACTAAAAAATAATTTACAGTTTGTATAGTGTCAAGTTAAAATTTGTAAAATACTATGGATACATATTATCGTCAGCTAGCTCTCTGCAACTCCTAAGCCTAATTTACACTTTCGCTTGGTGCTGCGTCGCACACCTTAAAAACGGACGGGCTTTTAAACTTTATGCGTTCACCATTGTTATAATCTTTAAAACCGCAGGGGGCGGTCAAAACAAACTGACTGTAAAATCACACAGATTACCATAGAAGTAGGAAATTTCCGGAACTACGTCATATCTTTTAAATCGTTCATTATTTTAATGATTATAAATATTTATATAATCATTCAAGATTTTTTGTTTAAATCAAACTTTGCAAAACAAAATTACTTGCTTTTGTTAATATCTGGGACAGTTCTACCTATTAAAGTTTATTGGGCTGTATTTTGACAATCCAAAGTAAAAAGTGCAGGGCGCAAAAGCATTAAGAAAGAGTCAGAATCCACTTTTGCTATTTTAAGGACGGAAAAATCTGCTTTTGTGGCGCATGGTCTTACAGGGTTGAGCTTGAATAAACCATTATCACCAATAAAGTTAAAAAAAACAGGGCATCAGTATGTTGTAAACAGATATATATATATATATATATATATATATATATATATATATATATATATATATATATATATATATATATTCTTTTTCAGTTATGAAATTAATAGTTCCCTAATAATAGATTTGTAACTATTAAATTATTTAAAATTTAAAATGAATGGTGAAAAAATATTTCCACAATTAAATACTCTGTTTTGGCTTTAACAAAACACTGTGATGATGTCACATTCGCTTTTGCGTTGCGTATAAACCAGGCTTTACATGGTTGCCCAAATGGAAAACTAGCTTGCTGCCAGAAGTGGTGTTAGTGAGACCAGCAGGGGGCGCTACACTTGCAGTCTGTGTGGGTCAAAGCAGCTTAAGATAGTAGTTCTGGTAAACTGAAACTGTCAGTCCAGTTTTTAGAGTTGAATTTCAGTTTAGTTCAGTTCAATGTAATTTAAATTTCACTGCTGAAAGTCCAAACACTAAAAAGTAAATCCATTGATGCGCAGCACTACAAGGCCCAAACCATGCAAGCCAGTGGTGACAGCGGTTCGGGAAAAACTTCACCAATTGACAAAAGTGAAGGAAAAAAACCTTGAGATAATCCAGTCTCAGTTGGGAACGACCATTTCTCCTCTGGCCAGCCTTCTAATACAGAGCTGCAGTTTAGGCGCCGGACGCTGGAGAACGCTAGACGTCTATCGTGGAGAAGCTGTAGGTGTGTGAGTAGGTCACCGGCATATATATTAGTATTAATCTCTTCTGACGTGAAACAATGAGTGTCTGTACTTATTAACATACATTGTGTAGACAAAATTTTCTAACAAAAAGGGCAAAATTTTTGATATTTGGCAATGTGAGACCCCATCATTGGTAAAAGGTTTCTGTAAGGTTTATGTGTAGAGATTACAAATATAAATATAACAATGATTATGCAAGTTAAAAGTTTTATTAAATCATGTTTAATAGTTTATGAATAGTACTACTTTTAACTTTTCGAATTATAAACCATAAGTGTCACACTTGACAATGTACTGACCTTTCTATCAGACTTAAACTTGAATTCGACACTTTGATGGAAATAATTATAAATACAGTAGCTTAAATTATTAATTTTGTCCCACATGTCTGTTGTTTCACTTTAGACAAGACATTTATTCATTAAAAGGGTTTATATAGGTTACCATCATGTTTATTTTGTATGGCATCAGCTTTCAGGTTACTATCCACTTCCATTTAAACCATGGACTCACAGAGAGGATTTATTTTTCTAAGATCTATGTTTGTGTTCAGTTGAAGAAAGAATGTTTCATATAAATATATCTACAGTATAACATAACGGAGAGCAGATGATTGAGAGTAAATCCCATTAAAAGGCTCAGTTGGTTGTTGCATGGCACTGACTGATGTGTGAAATTTATAATATGCAATAATAATATTGTAATTGCAGTTGTAATGGTCAATCGTTTAGAAAAAAAAAACATCCTGAAAGCATGTGTTGACGCATAAGAATGAAGTTAGAATGATGCTGTAATTTAAGTCGACACATTAATGCAAGTTTTCTTTCAGTTAATGAAAATACTTCCATAGAAAGAAATGTTTGCTCCCAAATGAATATGCTGTTTAACTAATTGTTTGACACAATAACTGTTGCATTGAATCATATATTATCACATATAATGAATTAGCTCATTTTGAATAAATTGCTTAAAGGAATGATTCTCTAAATCCCCCATTAAGACTTGACTTGGCGGATTTAGAGTCATACATTCGTGATAGGCCAAAACCAAGCAAGGTATCAGCAAAAAAAAACAAAAAAAAACACTATGAAAATATTTCAAAATGACCTAAAAATGCATGGCAGAAGATGGTAAGAAGAACTTTTATACACTCCTGCCATCATGCACCCACCCACCCATCCATCAATCTGTTCATACTTTTATCCCAGTGAACACATTAATCCAGCACATTAGACTGTCAGCTTGAATCCATTGAATACTGCATGTGTCAACAGGGATCTACTTGTCTTGCCCACAGAGCAGCTGAGGTATACATGACCTGACATTTGCAAGGAGACTCGTCTGAACGCCTGAAGAAAAGGGAAGAGAGCGAGTCAACAATCTTACATGAGGTCTATGACGAGGTCACCGATTAAAAAAGGCACCCACAGGCCTAGACCGGGAGTAAAACTGTAAGTATGCGTGATATGAGGGTCCAAGCTGTTTCAAGAGAGCAAGATCAGGTGTTGAAATGAATTTGTTTGGGACCATCCGCCTTTGCTGGAATGCAACGCTTGCGTGTTCAGCTTAAGCCTGGGATTTTGAATCTCTTTAGATATTTTTTCAAATAATAAAACATGCAGGTAGAAATAATTATTGGAGAATGAATCTCTTTGTAGCACAATTCAAAGTCCAAGAAAGTGCAAGCAAGGTTGAGATGTGCTCAAAACAATCGCAATGTCATACACGGCATACAAAATCCCTGGTAAGCCCATTTTTTCATGTTAGATTCTGATCTGTATGATGTAAACTCCTTAGGCTCTTGAGCTTTTGTGCAGTGAAATCTAGATTTTTCTAGGATTTCAATTTTACACACAAATCCTTTCAGTCCAGGCTCATTGGAAATATGTGCCTCAGCCTACATTTTTGAGTTACGTAAAATAAATTGCTCCCGGTATGTTGTTGAACTATTCAGATGACAAATTCCCCAGAAGATGATTTCTACAATTTTGCAAATCTGAGATACGTTACTTATTAGCCCTTTTCATACATAAAGACCTTTACGGAAAATAAAAGGCAATTTTCCGGAAAGGGGATCATGTGTAAATGAGCTCATTTTGAAAATTCAGGTGAATTATTTCAAGCAATTTTCCGGAAAGAGAAACTGTAACATTGCTGTTAATTTCCCAGAATGCTGCGCTGTGTAAATGCAAAAGAAAAATTGCCAAAAAGAGAGCGTTCACACTTGAGTAGCACTGACGTCTACTCCAGCCAATCAGAACATTCAGACGCATTCTGGGACAAAGCAGCTGCATGAATGTAAAGCTTTAAATAAAAGTGTTTGGGTTTAGGGAAGAGGAAGGGTGGGGGATAGGTCAGTTGGTCAGTCAGTCGACAGCGGCTTCAGGTAGATTTACGCGAGAACAGCAGATGAGGAGGACACTCGCTAGAGAAATTTGGAATCTGAAAAAATATACACAACGGCTTCTGGTGGATTAGCGAATACAAAAACTGGAAAAACTCCTGGGAGCTACGCTATTTTGCTCTGCCAGAAATGTATACAGCGGTACATAATCAGAATGAACCTGGGTTGGCTTAATTATTTGAAAACAATCAACTCATGAGAGTCATTTGACATTTGCTCTGATATCTGACTACACTGGTCACACTTGATGACATCATGACATATGATTGGCTGATGGAGTTGTTCCTGGGTCATCAAAAAAATGTTGGTCTCAGAGCAACTAGCACTTTACAAAATCAGGCTGTGCTAAAAGTATCATCTCATTAGAGTCATTTGGTCTGATACTAAAAACTATACTGGTCAAAAGTTTTGCTTTTATTCTCTAAAAAAAGCTTACTTTACTGGTCATTCAGAACATTGTCAATCAAGACTTCACATCTTTCCCTATCCAGAAAAGAACACGTCGCAGTTAGAATGCACTCCAGCCAATCAGAACATTCAGACGCATTCACATCTGCGCCGTTTCTGAAAATAAAAGCCTTTATGCATTTAGCTGCTAGATGTTAGTCAGAAAAGTTTCTATGTTTATTATTAATGCCAACAGTGGAAAACATTATCTGTAAAATTCTTAAGATAAACCGCTGTTTGTTTACCTTCAAGCTCTGCTTTAATTGCTTGATGCGTGTGCACGTGAAGCAGTCGGTGAGCACCGGCACAAACACATATTATTTACATCTTGATGTGCGAAAGTGTTCTTCTAAATGTTTCAATCGAAGTTGAAAGCTTTAAACAAAAGTGAAACTGTCAACAAAAGCCCGACCCCTTCTATGGTTACAAATACAAGCGCGGCCATTTAGAGGTCCTTTTTTGTTAATGATGTTTGAATTTACCTGTATTTTGGAATGGATGTGTGAATAGTCTTTTCTGGAAAATTCCAGAATGTCCTTGCCTGTGTCAATAGCGCTTTTTAAATTCACTGGTAAAGTCGTTTCGAAAATTTTCTGGATATAATAAAATTAAATAAATATATTAATAAATATATAATAAAATTTGGTAATTATTGTATTGTACGTTTTGTTGTATTTTTCAGATATACATCTTCTTGGGCCCAAATCTGCCCACTGGCCTCTGTCCATCATGGCCTCCTGATCATCCCCATTCCAATTGGCTTCATCACTGTCTCCTCTCCTCTGTGGTGTGCGGTCTGGCGCAAAAATGGCTGCTGTCGCATCATCCAGGAGGATGCTGCACGCTGGTGGTGGATGAGGAGATTCCCCCCCATTCCCCCCATAAAAGTTGTTCATTTGGAGATAGAGAGGTGAGGTAAACATATTTGACTACAAATTATATAGACATTGTTAAGCTGTTTTAAAGGTATTTACCTGGTGTTATGCAAATAAATGCACTGAAATAATCCTTAGTTCATTAAAATTATCTCCTTTTAAATATCATTAGTGTGAAAAGGGACAAAAGTTGTTGGTGTCATATGTTTTCTTCTTTCTGCACTCAAACATGTTGAAGTGTGTTGTTGCCGGTGCACAAAAATGTAGGTTGAAGCACGTATTTCCAATAAGCCTGTGTTGAACCCCTCTTTCCTGGCAGAACGAACCATCGAAACAGGGGTCATTGTTTCTAGGACAACAGAGGGATTTTCCTTGGCCATTTATGCAGGTTTATATGAGGACATCAGGGAGTCCCTGAACAGTGTGTACCTGAACATCACTTTCAATCTTAGGGTCATTATCATTGTCACTGGGAAACATTTCAGGAATGTTTTCCCCTCTGGCCCATAAGGCCAGATTACTGAAGCATTCCCCCTTCAGATCCCGTGAGCTTTTGAAGAAAGACTTCAAAACCTGGAGAAACATTCCTCACTTGTTGTTGACTCCAATTAGATGAGAAGACTTCTCTGTATATTGGTCTGTAGCACGACACTCGCTGTCTCTCAGGATTGTCGGGCCAGTGCTGTGAAAACAAACCATCTGCAGCGTTGCTGTCACTGAAGAATGAACAAATATTAAAGATTCTGACCGAAATCAGGATACTAATCTAAAAACAAAACTCCTTGACCAATTTCCCACGCCAATCACCAGAATAAATCCTAACCACAGCCCTCTGTCTGTAGCCCTTTAACTCTGTCTGGCTTCAACCAGAAATGTCTGTGTTCCTACATGTGTCTTTTGGCATTAAAGGAATAGTACAGCCAAAAATAAAACTTCTTTGAGGCTTGGATTGCATATTGGAGTAGGACAGAAAAGTCAAACATTTAGGAAAATGATAATGTTTAACTATTTATCTAAGTACAACACTAAGCAGACATGTTGTGAGTGTTACAGTTGTAACCTCTCTATATAAAAATAAATTCTTTCAGAAATCAAACTACACTGGTTCTACAACACGTTTGATTCACTAAAAGAGTTATTAGTCTTTAAGGGTCATTCATTCTAGAATGACTTTCACTCAAACTTTTTCCCATCCTTATCAGGAGTCACCCCAAATGAATGAACCCATACTAGACACTACTTTACTAAAAATAATCAAGAAAGGTTCATTAAAAGGATCAGTTCACTAGAATCATTCCTTCGGTATTTAGACTACACTGTTTCCTCTGTACAGTATGTGTTTGATTCAACATAGGCTCATTCTGAAAACGTAGCCCTATATACATTTCTGGAGATCGCAAATTATGTAGCCAGAGCTACATATGGCAGCATTTTATCCTTAAAACAAATGCTCAGAGCGGTATGATGCCTTTTCTCACTTACCTCCATATGGACGGCTTTTCTACAGTTACCAGTTTGTCCAGTAGTTCAACGTGAAACGCTTGAAACACAGAGCGGAGTTCACTACAACAACAGGGTTCGAGTCCGGTGAAGAACGGTTCCAGAAAGCAAGTAAGACAAAAACAAAAGCTAAAAAAAATAAACAAGTAAATAAAACAGGATAAGAATGTGGTCAAATCTGAAAGCGTGGTAAAAATTAGGGGGCTTTTCTTTTTCTGGGTTGCATTTTAAAACACTGCGATTGGGTTTAAAGAAGTGGGTGGGCGGGTCAGTCTGTGCTTTTAAAACACGGTTGGGTTTAATGAAGGGGGATGGTGGGGGGATTGGTCAGTTAAACCGTCAGTAAGCCAGTTAGTCGATAGCGGCCTCTGGTGGATTTATGTGAGAACAGCAAGAGCAAATGGCATTCGCTAGAGAAATTCGAGATCTGAAAAAGCATACACATCAGCATCTGGTGGATTTGTGAAAAAAAAAAACATGCTCCTTGGACATTTTTTAAATCCAGAAATGTATATAGGTGTACGTAACCAGAATAAACCTCAGTTGGTTTAATTAATTGAAAACAACCAACTCATAAGAGTCATTTGCTCAGACATCTGGCTACACTGGTCACACTCAATGTTTCTGATTCACCTAAAAGATTCATCCCATTAGAGTCATTTGCTCTGATACTGAACTACACAGGTCACAGTTTTAGTTTTTATTCTTTAAAAAAAAGCATACTTTACTGGTCATTCTGTACATTGTCAATTCTAATATAAAAATTAAGCTGGTTCTAAAGCTTCAGACTTCACATCTTTCCCCCTATCCTGATGTTTTTGAGAAGAGATAACATTTTAGAGGACCCTGTTTTTCCACAGGGGCAGGAGTCTTTCGATAGATGTGTTTGCATAACTGGGCTGTCTGCGGTGTCAGAGGGTCTGAAAAATGTCGGCCAAGCAAAGTAACACAGCTGCAACTGCTGGCCCCCTTCACATGACTTTAGACCTAAGTCTATCACAAAGATACCTTTATTCGGAGAGCCACTGGGTTCAGGGGAATGAGGGAGAGCACACACATACCTACACGCATGCACACGCACGGATATAGATGCACACATACACTGTGAACACAACATATCAAAGCCCAAGGAGGAGATGTATGGCCAAAATATGTTCAAATGGAAACGTGAAAGTGCAAAAGGTTATATTTCAATGCTATTTAAGTACATTTGCAGAGAACTATTTGGGAAAAATACACACATTTCAGTTTAAAATAGAGAAGGCCCTCAAAGCGGAGCCCCACAGAAGCAGATGGAGCTCTGACAGCTCAAACAGGAGTTAAAAAAAGATTCTCTGCACAATGAAAAGACTGTGACAAAAATATTTGTTTGTAATGGATCAAGCATGCAGAAACAACATCAAATGGACCAAAATCCAGCTCATAATCACTGAAGTAGCCACAAGGGTCATGTAAACACTTTCAATCAGACTCAGACATTGGGGGAAAAAAACTTTTATGAACAGAGTACTCTTTCCTGGAATAAGTGTGTTTTTATTCACTGAAATATTGCAATGCACATGCAAGACGAATGACTAGCTAATTCCTCTGTTTTACAAAGAACAACCTCAATCAATTTAATTGCATTTTTAGATTTAAAGCATCATGTTTGGGACTTATTTGACCCAAGCATTCTCTGAGGTTCAGGCGGTGGATATTGATATCCCACAATCTAGTGGCCCCTGGCAGTACAGAATTTTCAGTCTGCCACCATAAAGATCCAGAGCTCTTGCTGGAAGTCTGACATGCTTTTTTTTTTTTTTTTTTGCAGCCGGTCCTTTATAGTAAGAACAATGAAGCAGAGATCTCTCCAGGTTCGTTCTTGGAGATTTATTGTTATTTCATAGTCCCACCTGCTTTAGCACTAGAGTTATGCAACACTCACAGTAGCTCTGAGGGCTTCAGAACAGCATTATTTTACTGTGCCTTTCAGTGACATTATATACTTTCAGTGAAAATAAAGCTGTCTGTCAGCGATGGGCTTTAAGGTTTTTCCTGTAAAAATGGTCATAAGTTTAAAACTTGAATTCAGTTGACAGCTATAAATCAACAAGCTATTTCTAAACTAAACTATGGTACATAAGTGCTGTTTATATCAAAT